>NW_006921605.1:21480417-21496514 GCF_000298275.1 Orycteropus afer afer | reverse complement strand
TAGTGCCTAAGGCACTTGACTGCTAACCAGAAAGCTGGCAGTTCAAACCCCCTAGCCACTCCTCAGAAGGAAGGTTGGGCAATCTACTTCCGTAGCGATACTGCCTCAGCAACCCAAGGAGGGGTCGCTATGAATCGGGTCCAACTCAACGGCACATAACAACAACATATGTCTTGGCTAGGTCATGATTCTCAGTATCATGGAATTATCCATTTTGTGATCTGATGTAATTATCCTATGCATTATAAATCCTAACTTCTGTGATATTAATGAGGCAGGATTAGAGGCAATTCTGTTAATGTTATTCTGTTAATACAATCTATAGGATTAGGTTGTGTCTTGAGTCAATCTCTTTTGAGATATCCCACTGCTATCGAGTTGATTCTGACTCATAGTGACCCCCCTTGGGTTTCCGAGGCAGTAAATCTTTGCAGAAGTAGATTGCCCTGTTGTCCTTTGCGGGGTGGCTGGTGGGTTTGAACCGCCAACCTTCTGGTCAGCAGTCAAATGCCTTAGGCACTGCGCCACCAGAGTTCTGAGCTAGCTCTGCCACCAAGAAAGACGAGCCAGGGGTGGAGCTTGTCCTTTGGACCCTGAGAACCTCCTAGACTCAGCGGAAGATTGATACCAAGACACATGGCGATCTCCGAGGAACTCTGGGCCCACAGATGTTGAATGGAGACAAGGACCTACCTCCAGAGCTGACACAGAGAAAAATCCTTCCCCGAGAGCTGTGCCCTGAATTCAGACTTTAGCCTAAACTGTGAGAGAATAAATTTCTGTTTGTTAAAGCCATCCATTCATGGTATTCTGTTAAAGCAGTGCTAGGTAACTAAGACAGTCAGCCTCAGTTAAAAATCTGCCTCATTTTAATATTCTTACTTGAATGTCAACCTCTAGGTTTTGGAGGTCGGAGGCTAGTGCGGGGGCCCCTTAAACACATGGGTATGGGATGGCTTCACATTTGGGTAGCCTACATGACGTGATTTTAGGGTGCCGAGAAGTATCCCCTCCATTTCCCAAATTACTAACAAGCACATCATACTTTACAGTTTACATCATCTCATTTACTCCTTGACATGAGCCTGTGAGTTAAGAATTGTGTCCTGTCTTTTACAGATTAGAAAGTTGAAGTTCAGGGAGGTTAAGCAGGATTCATAGAGGTAAGCTGGGAGAAAGTAGTGTTCAGTGACCTCCTGAACAGTGGGGTAGTTCCAGGAGGTTAGGTGGGGTGTCAGAAGGTTAAGCAGGGTTCAGGGAGGTTGAGCAGTGCCTGAAATCACATGGCTAGTTTTGAGGCCAAACGGGAATTCGAATCTAAGACATGCTTCTAAAGCAAGGGCTTTTGCTCCACAGAACACAGCCTCACCCTGACTTTTCCATTCATTCATTAGGAGCTTTGGTGGCACAATGGTGAAGCACTTGGCTGCCAGCTGAAAGGTCTGTGGTTCAAACCCACCAGTGAATGGTTCCACAGGACAAAGACCTGGTGGACAGCTCCCGTAAAGATAACAACTTAGGAAACCCTATGGGGCAGTGTTAGTCTCTCCTGTAGGGTCACTATGAGTTGGAATTGACTTATTGGCACAAAGCAACAATAACAGACACTTGTTCCTTTAGCCTTAGGGGTCCTGTCATTTAAACTGCATGTGCCTGTGCAGGAGTCAAAGAAGAGTCTTCCGGCTTTTATACCCGAAGGCAAAGAAAGAAGTTCTCGATGTGTTTAATATGAATGTGTTTAATATGGCAGAGACCTGGAATTTCAATTTGAGGCCTTTTACTATATGATAAATAAATGAACAGATTGTTTTTCTCCTTGAAAAAAAAAATCTATTTAGCCTAAGATGTGTTTAGGGGATGGGAACAATTTGCATCAGAAATCCTCCCCCAAACTCCTCTACCCCCCCCCCTTTGGTAACAGGGAGCAGGAGGCAGGTGAAGAGAGATCACAGAGTGGAAGCAGCCACGCTCTGGGCAGAACTGTGAGCGAATACATTTATGCTGTTTTTAAGCCACTGAGTTAGTGGTAGTTTGTTACAGCAGCCACCAGAGACTAATATAATACCTACACTAAAAAATATAATATATATATTTTTGTTTCCTTGAAATTCAAATGTAACTGAATGTCCTGTATTTCTCTGGCAACCCTAATTCCTGGGCCTAAAGAAATGGGCTTTTACATTTTCAAAAAAGTAAAAATAAAAAGTTGTTTGAGGCTGCCAGGAAGTGGCCCTCTTTAAGCCAGGTGTCTTTGTAAGCCCCACACCACTGAACCACATTGAACTTTACTAACTGCCCTCTGGACAAAAGGGGACAATTAGAAGCCGTTAATGATTTATTCTTTAACATGTTTTGCGCCCTTTAATATAAAACAGAAGTTCTGTGAAGGGTGGAGGAGTTAGCCATTAATCTAGTACAGTTGCGGCTGTATTCTGAACCATTTCAGGTAGCACGCATGAAGTACTGCCATCAGCAGAGCTCAGGGGTCTGCGGTGCATTTCTGATACCTGAGATGCACCTGGCGGTCTCTCCAGGCTTCCCACCCTTTGAGTGAGGGGTGGTGGACCCCGGGCCGAACAGCCAGGTGATCCGGCTGCTGAATGAGAAGAAGGCAGCAGATGCCACAAGAAGATGCTGGCTCTGATTTCCAGGAGGTTCTTTCAACAGCCTCAGATTCTCCATCACAGCCTAAAATGAGTAGGACAGAGGGACGAAGTTACAGACAAATGGGGCCCCTTTTCTTGTACTAATAGGGCTGCCTCCCATGCCTTCCATTCCTATACTAAGAGGGCTGCCCCTTCCTAGCTGTGTGACCTTGGGCAGGTAGCTCAACCTCTCTGAGCCTAGTGCCTCATCTGAAATGTGGAGATCAGAGGACCTCTCTTTCAGGGCTGCTATAACCCACCAACCACTCCTTGGAAGGAAGATGGGGCAATCTGCTTCCATAGTGATACTGCCTCGGAAACCCAAGGAGAGGTCGCTATGAGTCGGGTCCGACTCGATGGCACCTAACAACAACAACAACAATAAGGTGTAGCGGTGATGTATGTAATGCACAGAACACAGTGAGTCACAGACCCTTAGCTATACTACAGAGCATGTCTTTGTAGCAGAGCCGTCTGTAGTGACATGTGGCATGGTTATCTTAAGTGAGACAAGCAAGAGAGGAACAAAGTGGGTATCGTGTTTCCGTTGATGTAGAAGGAAGGAGTGTGTGCGTGGAGTGCACACACATGCGATCCTAACTCTGGAAGGAAAGATGAAGATAGATTTTGATAGGTTTTGATAGTAGCCTTTAGGAGAGAAATTGTGGGTGAGGGACACAAGGTGACATCTTTACTCTATATCCTCTCCTGCTATTAATGATCTCCTACACTGTGTATGGAGCTCTGGTGGCATAGGGCCTAAGGCATTTGACTGCTAACAAGAAGGCTGGCAGTTCAAACCCACCAGCCACTCCTCAGAAGGAAGGTTGGGCAATCTACTTCCATAGAGATACTGCCTCAGAAACCCAAGGAGGGGGCTGCTGTGAGTCGGATTCGACTTGAGGGCAGTGACTTTGGTTGTTTTTTTTGTTTTGTTTTATTTTACACGCCTGTGTATTTCTTTTGTTCTGTTTTCAAAGCTAAATGCATATGTATGTTCAGGCCCAGCACACGTCAGCAGGGTGAAGACAGCTGGCAGAAGGGGCCCCTTAATAGGCTCTCCGGGTGATGCGTCCATGTACCCCAGGTGAGAAGTTCTCATCTGGCCCAGCCCTTTCATTACGCAGAGGGAGACTGAAGCTTCGCTACCAGGCCTTTGTGGGTTGGCCTGGGCACCCGGCTGCCTTCGAAGGAGGAACCTTCCAGACGAGCTGTAGGAATAGGAGAGCACGCCAGGTCCTGTGTGCACACGCACATGTATGCACACGCACACATGCACGTACGTGTATGTGTGTGGCAGGGAGGGACTGACAGACAGATATATAGAAAGTAGGCAACTGAACAGAGAGCATCTTGTAGAGTGTCCCTTGGAAGCAGGGATACGGGGTAGGAGAACGGGGGAGGTGGCTATGTGTTTATTTAAAAGGTCTAATTTCGTCATGGTTGTGACAACCCAAACCAGCCCCTGAGCCACCCTGGTCCTCAGAGGACTCAGTAACCTGCATTCCAGGTGAGAGCTCCCTGGGCACGTTCCCTGAGGCTCACTCTCATATGTCTCACTCTGCTAATTGAATGTCTCACTCTGCTAATTGAATGCAAAATCCTTTTATATCAAAAATAACCCTACGCTATTTTTTTTCTCTTAGTGCTTTCACACAGATTATGTCATTTCATCCTCCCAGCCTCTCCTGGGTGGGTGGCACTCTGAAAGGGGGGGGAACAGAAGATGCCATCCCAGACCTGGGCCCCTTAGGGATCTGCCTTCCGGCAGGAGCCCATCTTCCCAGCCGCCCCATTGCCTGTCTCTCTTTGAGCCCCTCCACACCCGCTCCAGAGTCTCCCCGTTTGCTTTCACATCCGAGCGCCTCCAGAATCCTACTCGTTCACTCATCCTCTGTGTTGCTTGAAGTACGCACAGCACAGCCCCAAGGCCTCCCCTAGGGGATGCTTCCCAGCCAGAGAAGCCAGCTCTTCAGTCTCCTTAAGATTCAGAACATCAGTCCTTCCAGCCAGTCCTCGGGGCCTCTCTTCAGTCTCAATCTTCATGTGGTTGAATGAGCTTTCCAGAGAAGCTGAGAGGCAGAGCCTGGCCTCAAGTGCAGCTTTCCAGACTCCAACCCTGAGCGTCTCTCACCGTTTCTTGGCCTGTAGGACCCTGATCTCCCAGAGCCAAGGAGGTGGGGGAACCTCAGAGGCCACCTGGCCCCCTCACCCTATGCCTCAGCCCCTGCCCCTTCAGCCGTCCTGACAGGGTCCTCCAACTCTGCCTGAGTGTCTCCAAAGGTGAAGCTCACAGCCTCACTAATCATCCATCAAGAGGGCTGGGTGGGAGGGGAAAGGAGGGGCCAAAAGAGAAAGGGAATGTGTTAGGAGAGGCCCCCAAACAATGTCATCCACTTTCTTTTTAGCTGCCTTATCTCCTCCTCAAAGGACTTCCCTTTTCCCCACGCCCACCCGCTTTCTGGGGTTATACTGAGAAAAATCCACAGAGAGGTGTCAGCATCACAAGGTATCAAGGTGTTTTCACAGATGCCAGAGCCACTTGAGAAATGAGGTAAGCGAGCCCAGAGAGGTGAAGTGACCTTCTGTTCTGATTACCTCTGTGCTGCTCTAACAGAAAACACGACAAATGGGATGGCTTAAACAAACAGGAGTTTATTCTTTTACAGGTTTGGAGGTTAGAAGTCTGAGTTCCATGTGCCAGCCTCTAGGGGCTGGGTGAAAGCCCTTCGATCTTGGGCTTAAGCTCTGCCTCTTGGTCCTGGCCCAAGAAGGTAGAGCCACCTCTTCATTCAGGCAGCTGCTGGCTGCTGGGGCTGACAAACCCAAGGTTGACAAGTGAAAGGCACAGTCCTGATGTGACCAAACCACATGGCAGGCCATTGATTCAAGTCCATTAAAAGTCCCAAGATCAGCAGAGCGTGGCAGGCTGTTGAATGAAGACTCAGCGTGCCAAAAAGCTGGAGACCTTCCTCAAAGCTGCTTCTTATATACAGGAAGCCAGACCACATCGCCAAAGCAGCTACTCAGCTGTTCCAGTAGATTCCACCATGGAGTTCATTACCAGTCTCACCATGGGGAATAACTACATCCAGCTGCCCAGCTACTCAACCAGGCCCAGCCAAGTTGACGTAGAACCTTAACTACCACACCTTCCCAGAGTCACACTGCAAGTTGATGGCAAAGCTGGGGTAGGGTAGGTCTTTTCCATCCACACAGAGCTCCTCCCGTGTCCTACGTCACCTCCCTCCATTGCCTGGGACACCAGAGAGGACCCTTAGCTAATACTTGGTCAACAGGGCCCACTTACACTTGAGACTCGGCTAATAAGCACCAATATTTGAGACCCTGGAGAAGTGAAGGGGCAGCCTCTCAGGTGACAAAGGCCAGTCAGTGGGACACATGATCTGGTTCATGGGTGTGTCCCCTTCAGCAGTGGCTTTCCAGAACAGCCCCACTCCCATTGTGGGAAGACCTCTTCTCCTGCTTCCTCTCGGGACCCCTAGTTTCACTGACTTTTGGTAAATTGTTGGCTTTGCAGAATGTGAGCCCTGCCTCTGGGGGATCCTGTCAGCCTCAACGAATGACTGATATGAGACCAAGTAGTTACCCCTCAGGTGAGCACGGGCAGGAGCTAGAGTCGTCATTGTACCTGGGGACTAGGACTTACCCTCAAGGAGAAAAATAAAAGCAATAATGACAAACAAATACATCCCTCAAGAATGGCTCTGAGTTGACATAAATTCTTTTCACTGAAGCAGCCTGGCTGAGTATAGTCTTGGGTGCTGGAGGAGCATAAACCCTTCTTAAAAATTAATGGTGATTTTTCTAGACACGGCCCCATCATTCTGGAGGGGCAGGCGAGTCCCTAGTGGATAGTCTGCCACTTGGTAAGCGAACCCTTTGTGCTTGGCTGGCTGGCTTCAATAACGGAAGCAACATTTGTTGCTGCAAAATAGCAATTAGGTTAATGTGGTTTCTCTTGCCTGCGGAGATGGAGCAGGTCCCAACAATGGGAACCAACGTGCTGTGCGCAAAAGAACTATAGGATCACCCACCACCAACCCGTTCAGTCCTCCCATATTGTGAACCCCTGGGGATCTGACCCAGCCGGTGCTGGAGTTGTCTCATTTCCGGAGTCCTTCGTCTTTTCCTTCTCTAGCCATCTTCCCCCTTACTGTCTCCTGGAGCCACCTTCCTTTTCTCTTTCCCCTTTCCAAAGTCAGCCCATCCCTCTGTTAGCACAGAAGCTGTTTGACGTGTCTCCTCATTGCACCTTTGTGGACTGACTCAAGAAACGGGCATAGGGTCCAGCTAACCACCTCTTCCTGCCGTCCTGGAGAGCAGGTGAGAGGTGATGGAAAGGACCTAGATCTTGGATGAAGGCTGATCCGTGTTGAATCAGAAGGAGCGCAGGCTGGCCCAGCAGCTCCCAGCTACTGACTGGGTCTGTTTCAGACACATGTTCTGTTACTACGCCTTTGTGGGCTAGCCTGAGCACTGGGCTGTCTTCAGACAGGGAACCTTACAGGTGAGCTGTAGGAATAGAGTGCAGGTGCCAGCACATTGTTCCTGGCTCTGTCACACCTGGAGGGCACTCACCTTTCACATGCTTTGTGGAGGTCATAAGCCTCAAGTTCTTTTTTAGTTTGGGGAATGGGTTTGGCTTTATCCTGAGCCCTCTGCCCTCTTGTCACCGGATGGCACTCAACACTCTTGACCATCTGCCTAGCTCCCATTGGCAGTGATGATGGAAGTAGACGACAGAATGGCTATCACGTGTGACCTAGTTCATCTCGTCTCTGTAATGCCCTACTATCTCCATTTTTCCACCTGAGGAAACTGTGGCTCAGAGTGGCCAAGTCACCTGCCCAGGGGCCCTCAGCTCATCAGGGCCACACTCAACAGTACAGTGACCTCCTCCTCGGCTTTGGCCTCCAGGATGTTCAAGGCTCAGCACTGCCTCCAGGGGCTGCCTCTTCCCCCACTGGTAGAGCTTCCTCCTGGGGCCTCCAAACCTCTGCCTGTTTTGAGTGGCTCTGGCCAGGGGTAAAGTAGTGGGAAGGGGGCTGCACAGGCCCCCAAAATGCCTCTGAGTGCCTAGGAGTCCCTCAGAGGCACCCTCATCAGCCACCTTTCACCCACAGATGACTTATCTGAAGTCCCCGACACAGCGGGTGCCTCTTTAGGACCCAGCTTCAGGGCAACCCGAGTTATATTAACAGCTGCCTGGCAACATGGCGCCTTCACCCTGTCCTGCCCCTCATCTGCTGTGTAGCACCTGGAGCGAGCACCGTGCGTACTTAATAATAATTAAATAGCTAACGAACGGCAAAAGGCAGCATGCGGTACATTTATGCATCTTTGCACGATCGCTGTGTAGCATGGTGAGTAAATCATTACTTGTTGTTGTTGTTGTTGTTATTTGCCATCGAGTCGGCCCTGACTCATAGCGACCCCTCCTTGGGTTTCCGAGGCAGTTATCACTACGGAAGTAGGAATGCCCAACCTTTCTTCCGAGGAGCGGCTGGTGGGTTTGAACCGCCAGCCTTCTGGTTAGCAGTCAAGTGCCTTAGGTACTATGCTACCAGAGCTCCTAAATCATTACTAGTTAATAAGAAATAAATGTGAAAGTGGAAAAAATCTGATTGCATAGAATTTTACTCCTCCTCTTCCCCAGCCAGACATTTTTGTTGCTGTTGTTGTTGTGATTTTGGTGAAAGTTTACAGAACAAATTCACTTTCCATACAGCAGCTCGCATAACACACTTTGTCTCATGACGCTGATCACAATTTACCACAATGCAACAGCTCCCCTCCCGCTTCCTCCCGATAGTTACCTCTTCCCTGTGTCCATCCCTCCAAGCACTCCTGCCCCTGAGCTGTCTCCCTGTGTATACACAGCCCTTCTTTCCCCCATGATTTTTCTATTCTCTCAAGGCGTGTATCTACCTAATGTAAACGTTCAGCTCATATGCATGTGTTTTGTTTGGCTGGAAGCCACAGGAGTGGGTTCAATTCCAGACCAGAACTGTCGGCAGTGAGTTTGGGTTTTTTTGGTTTTGAGAAGTTCGGAGTCCAGCTGGGGAAGAAACACACACACACACACACACACTAGGCTTTTACAAGTCGGTTCTGTGCTCTGCTTCTGTACATGAAAGACATTATGTTCAGGCATCTTGACATACCAAGATTCTCTTACAGAGAGGACGCCTAGAACAGATGTGACCTGAAGCGTCACTTCCCGGTCCCGGTTGTCTTACCATGATTCAGGCTCTTCTGTGAGAATGGGACAGGGACATGGCCCAAAGGCTGGAACACAGTGGTACTGGATGCTCACCAGGAAGTCAGGCAAGGCTGGCACAGGTCCTGGGCCACCAGGAAACACCATGGGCTAGGAACAATGGAATTAACTAAACTCAGTCCCAAATTCTGAATTGGACTCAGGTCAAGAAAATGATCCAATTGAATTAGACTCAGGTCAAGAAGCTGATCAAGGGAGTCAGCAGATTGCACGGCAGAGAGAGTGTGGTTGAGCATTTCCAGGGAGCAGTGGGGCAAGTGATGGGAGTTTTGATTCTCAGCCCACCTACCCCATCCCCACGTTGGCACATTCCATCCTTTATTGGATCCCAAGATGATCCTGCTCCATTTCCCCTCTCTTCTTGTCTCCTGTGTTGGACACGTGATAGGAATTCAGAAACATATTTTTGTGAATTTGTTTATTCATGCAGCTATCATTTCTTGGCAGAGTGTAGGCCCTGGGATGTTGTGGTTTCTACACCCCTCTTTTGTGCCTCCACTATGAATGATGACTTGTGATGGGTTCACCCCCCAGGCCACACCTCCCTCCATCTGTGCCCCTCTGTCCTTAACCTCACACAGCACCCCAGTAACTTTCAGGCTTCCTCACTATCCAATGAAAGGCTTGGCATTTACTGAGTCATCTCCCATACAATGCCAGTGGGAGTATAAAAGTTGGAACAAATTTCCAAGAAGCAGTTTGGCTGTATATACAGAGAGCCTTAAAAATGCTGCTACCCTTTGACCCAGAATTTTACTTCTAGGAATCTGAAAATATTTATACACTAAGGTGTTGATCCGAGTGTTGTTTATAATAGGAGATCTTAGAAGCTGGGAAATGGTTATGTAGAATAGTGTATGTTGTTGTTGTTGTCAAGTGCCATCAAACTGACCCCAACCATAGCGACGCCATGTGCAACAGAATGGAGCACTGCTCGGTCCTGCACCAGCCTCACAGTCCTTGCTATGCTTGGCCCCATCATTGCAGCCACTGTGTCAGTGCATCTTGTTGAGGGTCTTCCCCTTTTACACTGACCCTCTACTATACCAAGCATGATGTCCTTCTTCAGGGAATGGTCCCCTCCGACAACATGACCAAAGTAGGCGAGACAAAGTCTGACCATTTCTCCCTTCCAAGGAGCATTCCGGCTGCACTTCTTCCAGGACAGATTTGTTCGTTCTTCTGACAGTCCATGGTATTGTCAGCATTCTTTGCCAACACCACAAGTCAAAGGCATCAACTCTTCTTTGGTCTTCCTTATTCACTTACTGCCCAGCTTTCACGTGCATATGAAGCGATTGAGAACACTGTGGCTTGGGGTAGGCACACCTTAGTCTTCAAAAAGACATCTTTGCTCTTTAGCACTTTAAAGAGGTCTTTTGCAGCAGATTTACCCAGTGCAATACGACATCTGATTTCTTGACAGCTGCTTCCTTAGGTGTTGATTGTAGATCCAAATAAAATTAAATCCATGACTTCACTCTTTTCTCCATTTATCATGTGTTGCTTATTAGTCCAGTTGTGAGGATTTTCGTTTTCTTTATGTTGAAGTGTAATCCATACTGAAGTCTTTGATCATCAGTAAGAGTTTTAAGTCATTTTCATTTTCAGCAAGTAAGGTTGTGTTGTCTGAATATCTCAGGTTGTTAATGAGTCTTCCTCCAATTCTGATGCTGAGTTCTTAATCATATAGTCCAGCTTCTCGGATTATTTGCTCAGCATACAGATTGAATAAGTATGGCAAGAGGATACAACCCTGACACACACCCTTCCTTATTTTAAATTATACGGTATCTCCTTGTTCTGTTCGAATGACAGCCTTTTGGTCTATGTATAAGATCCTCATGAGCACAATTAAATGTCTGGAATTCCCACTCTTTGCATGCTATCCATACTTTGTTATGATCCACACAGTCAAATGCCTTTGCATACTCAATAAAATACAGGTAAAGATCTTTCTGGTATTGTTTGCTTTCAGCCAAGATCCACCTGACATCAGCAGTGATATCCCTCACTTTGCATCCTCTTCTGAATCCACCTTGCATTTCTGGAAGCTCTCTGCCAATATACTGCTTTAACCATTTTTAAATTATCTTCAGCAGAATTTTACTTGCATGTGTATTAGTGATATTATTCGATGATTTCCACATTCTGTTGGAATGGGCACAAATATGGCTCCCTTCCAGTCAGTTGCCCAGGTATGTCTTCCAAATTTCTTGGCATAGACAAGTTAGCATCTCCAGAGCTGCATCCATTTGTGGAAACATCTCAATTGGTATTCCTGTCAATTCCTGGAGACTTGTTTTTTTGCAAGTCCCTTCTGTGCAACTTGGACTTCTTTCAGTGTCATTGGTTCTTGATCATATGCCACCTCCTGAAAGAGTTGGACATTGACCAATGCTTTTTAGCACAGTGACTCTGTGTATTCTTCCATCTTTTTTTGATGCTTCCTGCATCATTCAGTATTTTGCCCATAAAACCAAAAAAAAGCCTACTCCCATTGGGTTGATTCTGACTTATAGTGACTGCCATTGGGTTTCTAAGGTGGTAAATCTTTACAGAAGTAGATTGCCCCATCTTCCTTCCACAGAGTAGCTGGTAGGTTTGAACCACCAACCTCTGGTTAGCAGTCAAATGCTTCAGGCACTGTGCCACCCGAGCTCCTTAGCAATATTGCAACTCAAGCCTTGAACTTCCTCGTCAGTTCTCTCACCTTGAGAAATGCTGAGCATGTTCTTCCCTTTTGGTTTTCTAACTCCAGGTCTTTCCACATTTCATTGTTTTACTTTACTTTGTCTTCCTGAGCTGCCCTTTGAAATCTTCTGTTCAGCTCTTTTATTTCAGCATTTCTTCCATTCACTTTAGCTACTCTCCATTCAAGAGCAAGTTTCAGTCTTCTGACATCCATTTTGGTCTTTTCTTCCTTTCCTGTCTTTCTAATGCCTGTTTGCTTTCTTCATGGATGATGTTCTTGATGTCACCCCACAGTGTGTTTAGTTTTCAGTCACTGGTGTTCAATGCATCAAATCTATTCTTCAAATGATCTCTAAATTCAGATGGTATATACCCAACGCCATATTTTGGCTCTTGTGAACTTGTTTTAATATTCTTCAGCTTCAACTTGAACTTGCATATGAGCAATTGATGATCTGTTCCACAGTCAGCTCCTGGCCTTGTTTTGACTGATGATATTGAGCTTCTCCATTACCTCTTTCCACAGATGTAGTCAGTCTGATTCCTGTTTATTCTGTCTGGTGAGGTCCACGCATATAGACACCATTTATGTTATTGAAAAAAGGTATTTGCAATGAATAAGTTGTTGGTCTTGCAAAATTCAATCATGAGATCTCTGGCATCATTTCTATCATTGATGCCATATTTTCCAACTACCGATGATTCTTACTTAAGGAGCTCTGGTGGTGCAGTGCCTAAGACATTTGACTGCTAACCAGAAAGTTGGCGGTTCAAACCCCCTAACCACTCTGAAGAAAGAAGACTGGGCAATCTACTTCTGTAAAGATTTACCGCCTCAGAAACCCATTGGGGGTTGCTATGAGTTGGAATTGACTCAATGGCAGTATTTTCTCAATGATTCTTGTTTGTTTCCACTTCTTGCATCTCAGTCACCAGTAATCAACAATACATTTTGATTGCATGTTTGGTCAATTTCAGACTGCAGAAGTTGGTAAAAATCTTCAATTTCTTAATCTTTGGCTTTAGTGATTGGTGTGTAAATTTGAAGAATGGTGGTGTTAACTGGTCTTCCTTGTAAACCCAAAACCCATTGCCATCCAGTTGGTATGGATATTATCCTATCACTGACAGCATTGCACTTCAGGATCGATCTTGAAACATGCTTTGTGATGATGAATGCAATGCCATTCCTCTTCAATTTGTCATTCTCAGCATAGTAGATCATATGATTATTTGACTCAAATGGTCAATACTAGTCCATTTCAGCTCACAAATGCCTAGGATATTGATCTTTATGTGTTCCATTTCATTTTTGATAACTTCCAATTTTCCTAGATTCATACTTGTACAAGAGCTCTGGTGGTATAGTACGCAAGGCATTTGACTGCTAAACAGAAGGCTGGTGGTTCAAACCCACCAGCCACTCCTTGGAAGGAAGGTTGGGCAATCTCCTTCCCTAGTTATACCGCCTCGGAAACCCAAGGAAGGGTTGCAATGAGTCGGGTCCAACTCAATGGCACATAAGAACAACAGGAAACACTATGGGGCCATCCTACAGCTAGCAGTTGGTGACTCAAGGTGAAGGGTGTAGGGGTGTTCATTGCATCATTCTTACAATATTTCTATGTTGTTGTTTTATGTCCTGTCGAGTTGGACCCGACTCATAGCGACCCCTCCTTGGGTTTCCAAGGTGGTATCACTACGAAAGTAGATTACCCAACCTTCCTTCTGAGGAGTGGCTGGTAGGTTTGAACTACCAACCTTCTGGTTAGCAGTCAAGTGCCTTAAGCACTATGCTACCAGAGCTCCTACAATGTGTAGTGCCTAAGGCATTTGATTACTAACCAAAAAGCAAGGCATTTGACTGCTAAACAGAAGGCTGGTGGTTCAAACCCACCAGCCACTCCTCGGAAGGAAGACTGGGCAATCTACTTCCATAGGGATACTGCCTCGGAAACCCAAGGAGGGGTCGCTATGAGTCGGATCCGACTCCACGGCAGTGGGTACAATATTTCTATAGGTTTAAAATTTTTCCAAATTAAAAAATGGGGGGGAGGGGATTACAGTATCTGCCCACCTCTGAGCTATCCTTTAGAAATAGATCCAATGTCATTTGACAATTCCTTTTCCGTGTGGGAAAATGGTCCTTAAATATTGGGGGTGGGGGATTATGGAGTGTGGTTGCTTTGGGAAGGAGGGAGCCACGCCCCCCCCAGCCCTCCCACCGTGGAGCGCTTGCTCAGCTGCCCTGCGCTGTGGGAGGGGGCCAGTCAGGCTTTCAGGAGCGCCAATTCAGCACTGTTGTGTGGCCAGCACTCCGTGCGCCTCTCCGTCAGCGCCTCTCCGTCAGCGCCCCCGGCGACTCCGCCAAGGCCAGCCCTCCCCCACCCCAGGCCCTGGATCCGGTCCCTGCCGCTCCACCTCCTGGGACGCTGCTTTAGCGGTTCTTTTTCTCCCTCTCCTGTTTGTATCCAGCCCTTCTCCACCGACTCCTTCCTGTTACTGTCTACGAGATGTCTACCAGGTCTCAATAATGCCCCTCTGGAAAACAAGGGAACCAAACAAATACTCCCTGTAATCAACCCCCTCCTCTTCCCAGCCCGGTTGCTTAAAAGCATTGCTGGCACTTCTGCAACCTTGTTTCCTCCCGCGCAGCCCCGGCTCCTCAGCTGAGTCCAGTGTGAGGCCGGTGTCTGAGTAGACACTGGTTGGTGTACTAATAATGAAACCTGTGAGAGCCGGAACTCCACAGGACTGTCTTGTGTTTCCGGGCCTCACAAGTTTTCCACTCTGACAGGTTGCAGTCATAACACTTTTCTGTCTCTCATTTTAGTGGAAAATATTTGAATTTTCCTTCTCTGACAGGTTTCCACCTCACACAGGTTCCAGCTTTTGCAGGTTTAACTCTATAAACCGTGCATCTGCCTATCCTAGACATTTCACGTAAGTGGGATCATACATTATCTGCCCTTTCATGTCTGGCTTGTTTCACTCAATATACTGTTTTCAAGGTTCGTCCATGTGGTAGCAGCTATCAGAACTTCATTTCTCTTTATGGCTGAATAATATTTCATTGCATAGCTGTATCACATTTTGTTTAACCGTTTCTCTATCAATGGGCACTTGACTTGTTTCCACCTTTTGCCTATTGTGAATAATGCAGCAATGAACATTGGGTACAAGTGTCTATTTGGGTATATTCCTGGGAGTGGAATTGCTGGGTCATGTGATACTTCTGGGAACTCTGGTAGCATAGTGCCTAAGGCACTTGACTGCTAACCAGAAGGCTGGTGGTTCAAACCCACCAGCCACTCCTCGAAAGGAAGGTTGGGCAATCTACTTCTGTAGTGATTCTGCCTCGGCAACCCAAGGAGGGGTTGCTATGAGTCGAGTCCGACTTGACGGCACATAACAACAACAACAACAACATGGTACTTCTATTGCTAAAAGGGCAAGGAGGCCACATCGTCTGACCTCCTCTAACCCCACAAGAGGAAGACAGGATCACCATCAGTAGCCCTAAGGCCTATTCCTATGAGGCCAGACATGCTGCCTCTCTCCAGCCCTTACACCAACCTTTCTTCCCCAGCACCCAAAGCCTATCTGCCGGGTTTGATAATTCAGTGCAGTGGCCACACAGAACTCACAGACTATGGGGTTTATTAGGGAAGCACCAGGCTACAATTCAAGTTCAGGAACAATGTTTAGTCTCTCTCCCAGCCCACCGTCTCTCACCCAACAGTCTCTCTCAGTCTTTCTTGGTGTGTCTCCTGGTGTCTCTTTCTCAGCAGTGCATGTCTCTCGGTGTCTCTTTCTCAGCAACACATCTTCCTCAGCCAGAGGTCAGAGAGAGTTCTGCCTCTAAGAGGCCTTCTTTTGAGCCCCGCAGAGTGGCCAAACCAACCAATGATAACATCAGAATTCTAAGCACCTGAGAGAGAGCGGGAACCTCCCAGAACATTGCTTTGTGTTGCGCACAACAGAAATACCCCAGGTGGATAACTTTTACAATTAGGAGCTCCTCAGTTGCTCATGGCAAATTCCACCAGAGTTTACAAAGTCTTATGGCTAGAAAAGCCATACCAGGTAACTTACTACACCGTTAACTTTTTGAGGAACTGCCAAGCTTGTCCACAGTAGCAATGTGTAAGTATGAGATTGTTTCTATATAGCCACCACTCTGTATGTGATTATGTTTCTATATAGCCACCACTCTGTATGTGATTATGTTTCTATATAACCAACACCCTGTATGTGACCATTTTGAATAAGTAGACATTTGTGCAAAAAGCCTCAGCACGTACTTCATGCTTTAGTGCTTTAGTTACTGGAAAAACCACAAAGAGTCCTAGCTACCCCACACCTAACTACCTCATCGATACCCTCAAACACACTCCTTAACAACAACCAATCAGTAGATAGCACAGACATGCCTTACTTAGAAACCACAGTTG
>NW_006921605.1:21462320-21477667 GCF_000298275.1 Orycteropus afer afer | reverse complement strand
ATGATGGGCTCAAGTATAGCAGGGATTGTGGGGCTGGCGCGGGATTGGGCAGTGTTTCTTTCTGCTGTGCATGGGGTCGCTATGAGTCGGAAATGACTCGACGGCACTTAACAACAACAACAATGCTTTTGCAGTGGAATCGGCTCCTTGGTGGTCTTTGGGGAAACAGGGTCTGGGCACAACAGCAACACCATTTTACCTTCCCACCAGCAGTACAGAAGGGAGGGTGGTAAGGATATTTCCCTAGGTAACAATATGCTGATTTCATTTCAACCAAGCTTTATTGTGCGCCTTAGTAGGGGAGGTTCAGTGCCTCCTGCTTTTACCACCAGCTCTGTGTGGAAGGTGTGAAATACCCAGACAAGGAAAAGTTACTTCAGGTGAAGTGGGCCCAGAGGCAGTAAGGGATTTCAGGGTTCAGGTGTGTTTATCTTTTAATGGCGAATGACAGAAACTCAAAGAAACTGGCTTAAGCATAAGAGATAGTGTATTGGTTCCAGGGTCTGAAAAATAAAGGGATTGTGGTAGTTAAGGTTCTGTGTCATCTTGGCTGGGCCTGGTTTGAGTGGCTGGGCAGCCGGATGTAGTGATTCTCTATGATGAGACTGGTAATCAGCTCCACAGTGCAATCTACTGTGAGCAGCTGAGTAGCTGCCTTAGGGATGTGGTCTGCTTCCAGTATACAAGAAGACGCTTTGAGAACAGTCTTGAGCTTTTTGGCACATCTGGATCCTGCATTTGGCTGTTTCTTCTTCTCAGTGGCCTGCCATGTTTTCTGCCGATCTTGAGACTCTTTCTGGACTTGAACTAGTGGCCTGCTGTGTTGCTTGATAACTTTGGGACTTGTCGGCCTTGGGTTTGTCAGCCTCAGCAGCTAGCAGCTGCCTGAGTTAAGAGACACCTCCAGCTCCAGTGGGCCAGGAGCAAAAAGCAGAGCTGAAGCCCAAGGTCAGAGGGCTTTCACCCAGCCCCTAGAGTTGGCACTTTGAACTCGGACTTTGAGCCTCCTAACTGTAAGAGAATAAATAATAAATGCCTGTTTGTTAAAGCCATACGTTTGTGGTATTTTCTGTTAGAGGGTGCTAGAGAACCCAAACAAGAGCGATAGACCTAATTTTAGATGTAGTTGGATCCAGGCCATCAAATGATGTCACCAGGAACCTGGAAGGCATCTTCTCTTAGCTCTGCTGCCCTCTGAGTCGTCTCTCCCCGGGAGATAGTGAAAATGACCATCAGGACCTCGGGCTCGGGTCCTGTTGGTTTTGTAAGTTGCTGTCAAGTCAGTTCCCACCCTGGCAACCCCATGTGAACAGAGTAGAACTGCTCCATAGGGTTTTCAAGGCTGGACCTTTCAGAGACACTTCGCCAGGCTAACTTTTAAGGTGCCTCTGGGTGGGTTCGAGCCACCAAGCTTTCAGCTAGTAATCAAGTGCTTAACTGTGCCACCCAGACTCCTGTTTAGTGGGCTGTGTAGGAAGAGCTGGCCTCAGTTACCTAGTGCTGCTTGACAGAAATACCACAAGGGAGTGGCTTTAAAAACAAATTTATTTTCTCACAGTTTAGGAGGCTAGAAGTCTGAATTCAGGGGCCGGCTCTGGGGGAAGACTTTCTCTTCTGTCAGCTACGAGGGAAAGTCCTTTTCTCTTTTCAGCTTCTGTTTTGGGGTTCCTTGAATACAGGATCTTCATGTGGCATGGCATTTATCTTCATTTTGTGCCATATCTGCTCTTTTATAGTCAAAGGTGATTGGCTTAAAGAGACACCAGACATTGATAAGGCCTCATTAACATAACAAAGAAAATTCTGTTCCTAGATGGGAGTACTATAGTGATACTGCCTCCATAGTGATACTGCCTCGGAAACCCAAAGAGGGGTCCCTATGAGTTGGGTCTGACTTACGGCTCATAACAGATGGGATTACAGCACAGGTCTGGGGAGATTTACAACACGTACTTTGGGAGGACACAATTCAATCTGTAAATCCATAGAACGCTATACCTTTGAGCCCCCACCAGGAAACAAAAACAAAACCTTCATTACCTTTTTTAAATCACCACCTAACCCTTCCTTCCTCATTATTCTCCCCCATCTGCAATTCAGATCTCTGCTTCCTAATCAGAGTGTTCTGAAGATTCTCCACTTTCCACCAGGAAATTAGCTCTGCCTTTTGTTCAACAAAGGAGCGCTGGTGGCGCAGTCCCTAAGGCATTTGACTGCTAACCAGAAGGTTGGAGGTTCAAACTCACCAGCTGCTCCAAAAACCCAGTATGAATCGCTGAGTCTGAATCCACTTGGTGGCAGTGAGTCCCCCTACCCTCACCCCCAACTTGCACTCATTTTTTTTTTTTTTTAAATACCAGGATTATTGGCGCTCTCTGCTGCTAATGATTCCTGAAGCACAGGCTCCCAGTAACAAGTGCCTGACCCCACCTGTGCATCCTTCAGCAAGCCAGGTTCCTCCCTGGGTACAGTTTGGGCTTACTCGGCATCCTTAGAGAAGTTTCTGCGCATGACCACCAGCCAGCTCTGAGGGGGGCGTGCTTCAGCCCCACAGTGCTTTGGCTCTGTCCCCGTTGAGTTTTTTGTGTTCTTGAAAACTGAAAAATCAGGATGATATCAGACACTCAGAGAACAGACACAATTTCACTTTATCTCAGGCAGCCTTGAGTGGTGGGTTTATATCCCATGTTACAGATAAGGAAACGGACTCAGAATGGTTAAGTTGCTTGCCCAAGATCACACAGCGAGTAAATTACAGAACCAGAATTTGATCCCAAGTCCTTCAACCCCAAAGCCTGTGTTCTTGCCATAAACCAAACCAAACTCACCACTGTGGAGTCAGATCCCACTCATAGCGACCCCTCCTTGGGTTTCTGAGGCAGTATCACTCTGGTGGCGTAGTGCCTAAGACATTTGACTGCTAACCAGAAGGCTGGCGGTTCAAACCCACCAGCCACTCCTCAGAAGAAGATTGGGAAATCTATTTCTGTAATGATACCGCCTTGGAAACCCAAGGAGGGGTCGCTGTGAGTCAGGTCAGACTCAACGGCACGTAACAATAACAGTCATTACGGAAGGAGATGGAAGTAGATTGATTGCCCAACCTTTCTTCCGGGGAGTGTTCTTACCATACCCTCTGATCAATTCTTTAACATCTACACTCAGACACTTCTATCCATGACACCTGCTTCCCTTCCTCAAAAAAAGGTGAATGCTGTTCGGAAGGTTTCTATCCTGGGCTCAGTCCAAATTCTCTTAATTTTGCTTTGTCACTGCTGTGACTGGTCCCTGCCGGAACTGGGAAGTGGGTCACGGCTGCAGGGACTACACGCTCAGGCTGCCTTGAGGGCCGTCTCTGGTTTTGGGCTGGGCAAGGGCCAGGCCCGGCTAGGAGCACCGCTCTCTGTGGTGACCAGGTTTCTCGCCCCTCACCTGAGAGGTTAATGGGAACCCTCATGTTGTTGAGCTTTGCTTTCTAGAATTCACTGTCACCGTGGCTGTTATGAGCAGCCCTGCCGGTGCCGTGGTTAAAGCACTTGGCTGCTAACCAAACGGTCTGTGGTTTGAACAAACCCCCCAGCTGTTTTGTAGGAGAAAGACATGGCAGCCTGCTTCTGTAAAGACTGACAGCCTTGGGAACCCCATGGGGCAGTTCTACTCTGTCCTTTAGGGTCACTATGAGTCAGAATGGAATTGACTTGATGGCAGTGGGTGTATTCTCTTACAGATCTGATCTGTGGATGACTGAGACTGGCTGGCTGGTTACCAAAGGGATTTGCTCAGCTATCACAGGCCATACAGTGTGCACACCAAGATCCCGAAGCCATCTTTATCAGTCTCCCCCTCTATGACAACAGTGTCTTCAGAAATCATCGTGAAATGAAATGGTCATAAAAATGGCTGGGAAAGAAACACAGCAAAATGTTTCCTTTGTTGAACTTTGTATATAAAATTATGCCAATACATTAAAAAAAAAAAAAGATTAGAATACAAAAAAGGAAAAAAGCACAACTACATTATTTTAAAAATAGTTTTTATGTCTACCTAGCTGAGTTTTCATCTTTTGGATGCAGTCTGATACAATAGGATTTATTATACATGAAATATAAATTATTACATAAAATACAAATTATTGTTCAGTTATTAATGTTGTTGTTAGGTGCTGTCTAGTTGATTTTTGACTCACAGTGACCCTAGTGACAGAGTAGAACTGTCCCATGGGCTTTTCTTGGCTTTGATCTTTACAGAAGCCAGCTCTTTCTCCAGAGGAGCCACTGGGTAGGCTTGAACCACCAACCTTCTGGTTGGCAGCCAAGTGCTCAACCATTGCACTGCCAAAGCTCCTTCAGCTTAATAAAGGAATTTTGATGAAAGTGAAATGTCTGCCAAAGTCACCAACTCCTAAATCATACCACTAACTTAGCAATGTAGTGTCTTAATTCATCCTTTAGTTTTAAACAATATAATTAACAACTTAAAAGAAATAAGGTTGGGCAATCTACTTCTGTAGTGATACTGCCTTGGAAACCCAAGGAGGGGTCACTATGAGTTGGGTCCGACTCAACGGCACCTAACAACAACATAACAACAAAAAGAATAAATTTCAATTTTAGAAATATTACTCAAAAATCAGAAAAACATACCATGTACGAAGTAAAATTTGCACTTACCAAACAAAAATAGTGAACTTTGCAGTTCACACTCTGTGTCACTGTTTTAAATTTTAAACACAAAAATGTGTGGTCACTGAGAATGTCAGAAATGAAGTAACGTTAATGTTTCTGTCTTTATGATCACAGCACTCTAAACAAAACCAAACTCACTGCCATCCAGTTGATTCTCATAACGACCCTCATTGTGTTTCTAAGGTGGTAAATCTTTACAGAAGTAGATTGCCCCATCTTCCTTCCACAGAGTGGCTGGTGGGTTTGAACTGCCAGCCTTCTGTTTAGCAGTCAAATGCCTTACCCACTATGCCACCAGAACTCCTTATCACAGCACTACTGCTGTTTATTTAGAATCTACCGCTTAAATGAATGCATACAAGATTTCACAAGGGTTGGAGACGCAAACACACCTGTAGTGAGCTTACAATTCTGATCTGTGACAATCTTGCTCTCAAATGAACGTGTGGAGCTGAGTCCACATATGCCAGGCAGAGCGTGAACTGGGAGTTCTCCAAGTAACTTATTTCACTCAGCATAATGTCCTCCAAGTTCATCCATATTATGCAGAGTTTTGCAGACTCTACATTATTCTTTAGTGCTGCATAGCATTCCATTACATGTACGTACTTCCCTTTGTTGATTATACTTTGCTTTATTGATGGTTTGTTTCAATTATGGTCACTAGTGGTCATTAAACTCACTGCCACTGAGTTGATTCCCACTCATAGTGACCCTACAGGACAAGGCAGAATCGCCCCATAGGGTTTCCAAGGCTATAAATCTTTTTTTTTTTTTAACTTTTATTGTGATTTGGGTGAAAGTTTACAGAGCAAATTCACTTTTCATATGGCAGCTCATGTACAGTTTGTCTCATGACATTGACTGCAATTTCCCACAATGCAACAGCTCCCCTCCCATTTCCTCCCCGTAGTTCCGTCTTCCCTATGTCCTTCCCTCCTATGCACTCCTGCTCCCTGAGCTGTCTCCCTGTGCATACACAGCCCTTCTATTCTCCCATGATTGATCTCTCCAAGGAGTGTATCTATCTAATGTAAATGTTCAGCTTATATGCCTGTGTTTTGTTTGGCTGGAAGCTGCAGGAGTGGGTTCAATTCCAGACCTGAAGGGCAGCTAGGGCCATAGTCTCAGGTTCTACTATGGTCCATCAGAGCAGCAAACATGGTCTTTTTTTTTTTTAATGATTTTGAGTTTTGTCCCACATTGTTCTCCTACTCTATCCAGGATCTCCTACATAGATTCCCCTCCTAGTGGTTGACAGTGGTAGTCAGGCACCATCTAGTTCTTCTGATCTCATAGTCGTGTAGGCTGAAGGTTCATGGTGGACCAGTTGCTTGGACTAATTGTTTCCATGTCTTTGGTTTTCTTCATTCTTCTTTGCTCTGGACGAGGAGAGACCCATTGCTGCATCTGGATGGCACTTGTAAGCTTTTAAGATCCCAGTTGCTACTCGCCAAAGTAGGATGTAGAACAGTGCTTTTGTGTAGTATGTTATCCAAAGCTGCAAACCTTTGTGGAAGCAGACTGCCTCATCTTTCTCCTGCAGAGTGGCTGGTGGGTTTGAAGTGCCGACCTTTTGGTTAGCAGCTGAATGCCTTAGCTACTATGCCACCAGAGCTCCTTTGTTGAACAAAAGGCAGAACTAATTCTTAGTTTTCCTTTGCCACTGAGTAGCTGGGTGATTCTGGCAATTCACTTAGCTTCTCTGTTGCCTCATCTGCAAAGTGGACTCACCTTTTCTTACCAGGCAAAAGGTGGACCCTGGACCCAAGACTTTTTTGAGCTGTCCCTCCTCTTAGATGGACCTCTGATCCTACTGACCATTTAAAAACCACAAGTTAGTCATAGGAAAAAACAAAGATATTTATGCACATTTTGGCTTTTTGCAGAATCCCTATGTGGGGCTGATTGTTCAGTGCTCGCTGCTAGCCAGAAGGTTAGGGGTTCAAGTCCACTCAGAGGTGGCTGGAGAGAAAAGCCTGATGATCTCCTGAAAGATCAGCCATTGGAAACCATATTGAGCACATCTCTACTCTGACACACGAGGATGTAAGTTCAAACTGACTTGTTGGCACCTCGTGGTTTGGCCCATATGTGGTGGAAGGATGTAAGCTGCAGCCTTCTGGGGGCAGAAGTCTCCAGGGCTGGGCTGCATCCCGGAGGTCAGCCTCAGGATTTGAAAATCTATGGTAGTGGGGTCTACTGACTAGTGGGGTGCTGGAAATTGTCCTCCCAAGAGGGCTTTCCATTCTCACGACAGAGTTTTGCCAGCCCCTCCTGGGTGCTGTGCTGCTCCCCTCCCATCCCTCCTCACCCCATGCCTCCTCTGACGGGGTTTTATGCTGCTGCAACTATTTTCTAATGAGGGAGTTCTGGCCCGGGTCTCTTTGCAGCTTGATTATGTAACCTGCCACCACTCCTGGTCCAAGGATCACCCTGGAAAGGCTTTCCGAGGTGGGGGCACAGCCAGGGGCCATTTATTTGCCACCTCCACCCCCTCAAAACTCAGAGATGGTTTGGACTGAATTAGCAGGAATTTAGACTGAATTAGCAGCCCCACCACCAGCCCCGGAGCCAAAACTTCAGGATACATGCTCTCCTCTCCGGCTTTGCTAATTCCCCCGCAAACAGGACAGTCACAGAGAGAACCTGCTGCTATTGGGGCTCCCCAGGAAGCCGGTCCCATGCTGGTGGGTGGCCTTAAGTCTCCCTCATCCAGCTTCTCCAAAAAGACAGGGACCAATGATGTCCCTTTGCCCGATGGTGGCCCTGTCACATCCTCTCTCCAACCCAGAGGAAGGCGTTTTGGCCCTCTGAGCCTGCCCACTCTTCAAGACTTAGTTCAAGTTTGCCTTCTCTGGCCTCTTTGACCCCCATCTCCTCTCAGCTCCTACAGCCTTGGTCTCTAGCACTGATTCTATTCTTTGCTCCCAGAATCGCACACTGTCAGGGCTCATGCTGGTCTGCATTCTCTCTTCTTACCTGTGGTCTGGGACTGTGTTTATCTCTTTGCCTCACCTCCCAAACCAGACTCCCAGAGGACACGGACCAAGTCTTCTGTGCTTGTGCGTGGCATGGAGCCTTGCACGTGGTAGACAACGACGGTTCTGAAATGGAGTTGACCGTGGGGTCACTTTGCTATGAAATTACCCTTGTCACTCGGTGTTTGCATACTTGTCTTCCTGGCCAGACAGCACACATCCGAGGGCAGGGGCCACACTTGCTTCTTCTCTGGGTCTCTGATGGAGATGGTGCAGCCCTTCCTTGTAATCTTTCACTGGGTCCCCAGGGGTCTCCCCATGTGCTCAGCAAGGCCTGGGCCAGTGGTGTGGCTCCATCCTGTTTGTATTATTCCCTCCCTGCCTGTTCCCCCTCACAAATTCAGATCCATCCTAGACAGAAAATGTGGGCTCCTGACTGATAGGGTTGTGCACAAAAAATGCCAGGTGTCCTAGGACCACTTGGGAATGAGAGGGTAGGTCTATCTGCATGGGAATGGGCACGTGCACACACGTGCACAGCCCTGAAGGACAGCAGCAGTGCATAGAAGGCTGCTATCAACTTTATTATGCAGCTGATACATCTAAGCCGGCTCCCAACTCCACCTCCAAGCACATTGCGACTGGCAGCCTATCCCTCAGGAGTGCACTTTCTCCCTGTCCCTTTGTAACAGGTGCTTCATAAGCCCCAGCTGGGCAGCTCTGATTTAAAAGTGATCTTAACCTAAGAGCCTGATTGGATGTATCTGAAATGTGTGCCTTTTAAGCATAAAACATTGCTCTTCATTAACCGGCTTCTGTCTTTTGGCAGGGGTGGGGAGGCCATCCCCGAGTTGCATCATTAACTCCCACATCTGGACATCTCCCCAAATCTTTCCTGTTTCAGGCCAGTCCCAAGTGTATTCCTGACCACCTGAGAGCCTTCAAGAGTCAAGTGTGCCACGTGAGCGCACAGAGCGTGTGTGCCTCAGATGGTGTGGGAGGGGGAGGCGCCCAGGGAGATGAATCCCATCCCATCTGCCCCTTCCTGGGAGAGGGTTCCATGCAGAGGTTTGGGGCTGCAGAATGAGCAGGGCTGTGCCCTCTGCCTTCTAGGAAGAGGGGAATGGAGGGCTCCAGCAAGGCGTGTGGAGAAGAGATGGCTGTCTTCTGGGGCCCTAATTCGGCACAGACAGAGCAGGCCCTGTGGGCTTTCCATACATTGAGCCTGAGTGTAAGGAAGGCTAAACCTCCAGTCCTGCCTCTGCCACTTCAATAGCTGTGAGGCCTTAGGCAGGTGTCTTAACCTCTCTGAGAGTCATGGTCCTCAGCTATAGGATGGAGCAGCCAGGACCTATGTGGTTGGCTTGTGAGGGAGACTGTGGCCTGTGATGCAAGGTCTCCCATGATACCTGCTGCATTGCAGGTACCCTATCCAAATCCTTCCACAGTCCAAAAATCAGGTTGTCACCAAGTGACTAGTCCACTTTAATGAGCAGATTTATAGAAATTATATTTTCTATTTGCTACCATTAACAAATTAGCACAAACTTAGTGGCTTAAGACAATGCAGGTTTATTATCTTCCAGTTCTGGATGTCAGAAGTCCAGATGTAGGCCTTGCTGGGCTGAAATCAGCGAGTTGGCAGAGCTATGTTCCTTTCTGGAGACTCTAGGGAAGAATATGTTTTTCTTGCCTCTTCCAGCTTCTTCTAGAGGCTGCCTGCATTCCTTGGCTCATTGCCCCATCCTCCATCTTCAAAGCCATCAGTGGACAGTTTAACACCAGTTGCCACCAAGTCAGTTCTGACTCACAGCAACCCCACATGTATCAGAGTGGAACTGTGTGCCATAGGGTTTTCAATGGGTGACTTTTTGGAAATAGATCACCAGGCCTTTCTTCTGAGGTGCCTCTGGGTGGTCTTGAACCTACAACCTCTCAGTTAGCAGCCAAGCGTGTTAACCATCACCCAGGGATTCCTATGGACAGTCCACTCTTTCTCACATTGCATCTCTCTGACTCCAGCTCTTCTGCCTCTCTTGTCCATATTTAAGGGCCCTCGTGAGGACATCGGGCCCACTGGGCTACTCCTGGATACTCCCTCCTCGAAGGTCAGGTGATTAGAAGCTTTAACCCCCGCCCCTTTGCCGTGTAATTTAACATATTCCCAGGTTCCTAGGACTGGGACGTAAACATCTTTGGGTGGTCGTTATTTTGCCCACCACATTAACTAAATGCAAGTGTATAGTTTTATTTAGTCTAAGATTTAATAATCTTTTTTTAAGCATGATCTGGAAAGGTGGGGGTAAGGTCTCTAAATTAGGGTACAAACCATCTAAATTGTATTTGGTGATATCCTCGGTCATACTTACCTTCTTAGGTTTTCCTAAGTAAAATTCACCTTCTTTTGCCTATTTGTTGCAGCACTTGTTCTTGCTCTGTATTTTTTCAGCCTAGAACAACTCTTTAAACCACTGGCTTGAGGTGTTTCCAAGGAGCTCTGGTGGCACAGTGCCTAAGGCATTTGACTGCTAACCACAAGATTGGTGGTTCAAACCCACCAGCCACTCCGCAGAAGGAAAATGAAGCCATCTCCTTCTGTCAAGATTTACAGCCCTATGAGGGTTGCTACGAGTTGGAATCGACTCAACGGCAGTGAGTTTGGGTTTGAGGCATTTCTATATGTTTTGCCCCTTGAATGTTGCTTATAAATCAACATTTCATGGCTCCCTGGAAAATGCTGTCCTAACAGTAAGCCGTGAGGACGGATAGGAGATGGCAGTCCTCTTTAATTGTGAGTGGGCTTTTACAAGGAGGCTTCTGATCACAGGCAGTCCTCGTTTTGTTGTGCTCCATGGCCTGGTGATCTACTTCCAAAACACGGATGTGTTTTTTGCAAATTGAAGGTTTGTGGTAGCCCTGCATCGAGCAAGTCTTTTGACGCCGTTTTTCCATTTTGGCAATTCACAATATATTTCAGAGTTTTTCATAATGCTTTTGCATGTCACAGACTACAATATAGTGTTAGCATAACTTTCACGTGCACTGAGAAACCAAAGAACTCGTGTGACTTGCTTTACTACAGTCTTCACTTCACTGTGGTGGCCTGGAACTGAGCCTGCAGTATCTGTGAGGTGTCTTACTCTGGTTTTCCTTTTGAATTGAGGAATTGAGTGATGAGTCACATTCAACAAGGTGGTGGGACTTCAGAGCATCAGGTCACAGGCCGTGCACCCCACTCTCCAAAATACCCCTGGGGCCACGTCTGAGGAGAACCCTGAGTGGAGGGCACGGCCTGTACTGGAAGGGGTTGCTTTTGATTAAGATGCTGATGGTCTTACTTTTCTTGAGTGGAGAAGGGTGCGCTCGGTGATGTTCTGGTTACCTAGTGCCGCTCTAACAAGAAATATACCACAAACGGGATGGCCTTAATAAAGAGGAGTTTATTCTCTTACAGTTTGGAGGCTTTAAGTCCAAGTTCAAAGTGCCAGGCTCTAGGGGCTGAGTGAAAGCCCCTCAGCCTTGGGCCTCCAGTTTCTGGCCCACTGAAGCTAGAGGCTTTTCTTCACTCAGCTGCTGGCTGCTGCTGAGGCTGACAAGCCCAAGGTTGACAACTAAAAAGGCACAGTCCCAATGTTACCAAACCACATGGCAGGCCATTAACTTAAGTCCATTCCCACGGTCGGCAGAGCATGGCAGGCTGCTGAACAACAACACAGCTACATGCAGGGCCCAAGTGTGCCATAGGCTAGAGACCATTCCCAAGGTTTCTCCTTATATACAGGAAGCAGACCACGTCCCAAAGGCAGCTTACTCAGCTGCTTGTGGTAGATCCCACCATGGAGGTGATTGCCAGTCTCATCACGGGGAATAACTACCACCAGCTGCCCAGCCATTCAACCAGGCCCAGCGAAGATGACACAAAAACATAACCACCACAGTGACCTACCTCACTTTATCATATCTTTGTTAGTCACTTGTGTCCCTTGAAGAAATCAGATCATTTTCTTCTTCCCTGTTAGGAAATGTTGCGCTCCCTGAGTGATGCAAATGGTTAACACGCTTCTGCTGCTAATTGAGAGGTTGGTGGTTTGAATCCACACAGAAGTACCTCAGAGGAGAGGCCTAGTGATTTACTTCAGAAAATCAGCCCTCGAGAGCCCTGTGGAGCTCAGCTGTGCTCTGACGTACATGGGTCACCAGGAAATAGGGTGGCCGTGAGTTGAAACTGACTTGATAGCAACCGGTTGGTGAGGAAGCATATATGTGATGTCCTAGATTGAAATGGGGAATCAAAGAGAAAAGAGAGTAGTGGAAGCTGTTAAAAGGGACCAAGATCGCTTCCTGTTTTTTATGTCAAAGAGACTGTGGTATTTTCTGAGTCTCCAGAGTTGCAGTATCACAGCATCTGGAAAGATGATGGTTTTCTGCTTTACACTGGGGTATCTTCAGTGAAATGTCCTCCTAATTTGGTTGGGCTTGAATTCTGGCTTTACTGCTGACTAGCTGTGTGACTTGGGCAAGTTACTTCACCTCTCTGAGCCTCAGTGTCCTCCTCAGTGGATTGGGATTTCAGGCAACGTCTCCCTGGGAGGCTGTGGTGAGGATGTGATGAGCCCCTGCATGTGCCTGGTGCACAGTCAGGGCTCAGAGGTGTTGTTTCCTGGTACCCTTCTGCTCCCTGGCGGGCTGCGACCCCGCACACAGCCAAGGTCAGAGCCTTGGCCCTCACCGCCCCGCTGCTCCTCTCAGCAAAAGCTTCTGCTTGTGCAATGAAAACCTGTGAGAGCCAAAACTCAGCAGGACTGCCTCCTTTTTCCTGGTTGCAAGTGTTCTGCCTTACTTTTCTATTACTCATTTTAGTGGAAAATATTTGCGTTTTCCCTCTCTGGCAGGTTTCCACCTTACATAGGTTCCAGCTTTCACAGGTTTTACTGTACAGATAATTAGAAGCCCCCTTTGTGGTTTGTTTTCATTCAGACTTTCCCAGGGATTCGATTTGAGTCAAAGCCAGATTGCCCAGCAAAGAGATGAGTGTAAACTCCTCTCACTTCAGGCAGCCTTTGGAACGGTCTGTTTTCCCCCATTCTGGCCAGAGGGCTCCTTCAGGAGGGTAGGGGGACAGGGGAACTGAGGCCTCACCAGACCCATCTCTGCACACAGGCTGCGAGACCCAACAACACCCAGTCCACAGGACCCAAGGGCATCTGTGCTTTAAGAAAATAAATTTAATTATAAGCCACCTTTGCAATTTTTAAAAATATCTTTATTGATTTTTACATGCCACAAATTCATCCATTTAAATTGCACACCGTTGAATGGTTTTAATATTTCTTTATGATTTTGATAGTAATGCCTGAGACACTTAGAAGACCCAGAAGCCTCTCAGACACTCAGTGGGGAGTATTGGTGCCACAGTTTCTGAATGACAGGCATTCAGAATCCCGCTTCACTCCCACGCCTGAGATGTAGTATATTCATTACCGAGTAGAATTCCATTTTCCTGTTGTGTTTCCAGGAAGCTCTGAGGGCGCAGTGGTTGAAGCATTCAGCTGCTAACCAAAAGGCTGGCAGTTCAAATCCACCAGCTGCTCCTCAGAAGAAAGATGAGGCAGTTTGCATCCATTAAGATTTACAGCCTTGGAAACCCTCAGAGTTCTACTCGGCCCTATAAGGTGACTGTGAGTTGGAACCAACTCGATGGCAGTGGGTTTCTTGGTCTGGTGCCGGGGTTCTAAGTTCTTTGTACTTCCTGTCTCACCAGTTCTTTCTTTCTCATCCATGCGCGCTCTTCCTTCCTAAGCTATAATACCTGTTTCTGAACATAAACATTGGCTAGGCCATCCCTTGGGAGCCCTGGTAGCATAGTGCCTAAGGCATTTGGCTGCTAACCAGAAGGCTGGCGGTTCAAACCCACCAGCCACTCCTTGGAAGGAAGGTTGGGCAATCTACATCTGTAGTGATACTGCCTCGGAAACCCAAGGAGGGGTACTATATGAGTCGGGTCCGACTTGAAGGCACATAACAACAACAACAACAAGGCCATCCCTTAGCCTTACTGCTGGGTACTGCTGGTAATGGGCAGAGGCTGCCTGGACTCTTTGCAAAATATATGAAGTACGTTCGTGGAGCCCAGAACTTAAATGTGTGTTTTCCTGTCTTTTCCTGATCTGAATTTCTGACGCGTTCATTTTAATTGATCCAAATATTTGTACACTTGGGTTGGGTCTGCTTCTGAAGCTGCTTTGAAGTTCAGCTGTTAGCAAGCCAGATCTCTGCCTCGGTAATTTACTGCTATCGGGGTCACCTTTGCCATCTGGGGGCCTCTGCTGGCTCCTTTGGCCTTCACACCTGACAGGTAACTGCAGTGAGGATCCCTCACACACATCATCCCCTGCCCCCCAGGGGGCCTCTGTCTCCTTCACACTTGATCATAGAGTGGCCCCAATGCCTAGAATCAACATTGTGTTTCTTGGCCACCTTGTCCCATCAGCCATGTCGATGACTGCCAGCCATTCATGAAGGGAATAAACTAAGCAGTGTGCTTGCTGGTCAGTGACTCTGTTGCAGGGACGTTTCTTTCTCCAAAACGAGAATGTACTTATTGCTTTTATCAGATTGCAAACAGAGCGCATATTCATAAGAGTGTAATAAATCAGAAACGTGGGTACTCACAAGGGGAAGTGCTCGGTTGCCACAGGGAGAACTGCTGTTCAGAGTTCCCCCTTTTGGATTCTTTGTCTGCACATCCACATTGTTTTCTTATTTATACAAATTCTGCACATGCACTTTTTTGTACTTTTTTCCTTTGGTGAGATACAGTGGACCTGTCTCTATGTCACTGTGCGCATTTCCCCCTCATCCTTCTCACAAAGAGTTCAGCTTCACGCAGGGTGCACCAGGACACGGTTTTTGGCTGTGTCCCCAGGGCATCACGGGACCAGGGGATGATCTCACAGAGTTTGCCATCTGCCCTGCCTGGCCAGAGCTGCATCAGGAGACCGAGGGGCACTGCGTGGCGTTGGCACTTTCAAACAAGGGACCTTAGAGAGAGCTGTAGGTTCTCCTGTCTTTCTTTTGCTTCCTGGAATTTCTTCCCCTGGTTCTGCACCTTCCTTGTGGACTCAGTTGTAGAATTAGCTCCGGGCACCTCTCCCAACTTAGACTGGGGTGGGGAGTTGGTATAAGGCAAAACTCTCCCTACACCCCTGTGTTGTTGTTGTTGTTGTTAGGTGCCGTCAAGTTGGCTCCGACTCATAGCGACCCTATGAACAACAGGACCAAACACTGCCCTGTCTTGTGCTAGCCTCACAATCTTTGCTATGCCTGAGCCCATCGTTGCAGCCACTGTGTCACTCCATCTCATTGAGGGCCTTCCCCTCTTTCGTTGACCCTCCACTTTACCAAGCATGATATCCTTCTCCAGGGATATCCTCAGGGATCCTTCTGACAACATGACCAAAGTAGGTGAGACAAAGTCTGGCCGTTCTTGCTTCCAAGGAGCATTCTGGCAGCACTTCTTTTTTGTTTTGGTTTACACCCCTGTAGGGTGGGACAGCTAACCAGAAGGCTGGCGGTTCAAACCCACCAGCCACTCCTCGGAAGGCAGATTGGGCAATCCTACTTCCGTAGTGATACTGCCTCAGAAACCTAAGGAGGGGTCGCTATGAGTCGGGGCCGACTC
>NW_006921605.1:21457203-21461905 GCF_000298275.1 Orycteropus afer afer | reverse complement strand
ACTCATAGCGACCCCTCCTGGGGTTTCCGAGGCAGTATCACTACGGAAGTAGGATTGCCCAACCTTCCTTCCGAGGAATGGCTGGTGGGTTTGAACCGCCAGCAATCTGGTTAGCAGGCAAGTGTCTTAGCCACTATGCTACCAGAGCTCCTTGGAAACCTATGGAGCACAGTTTTCATCTCACACACACATGGTTGGAATCAACTTGATAGCAACTGGTTAGGTTTGTTATTTCTCCATCTATCTAGAAATCATTTACTGGAGCCAGAGATTATTCTGAGTGTTTGACCTGATTAAGACATTTGGTTGCCACATTTTCCAGACGAGGAAACAGACCTCTGGGAGGTTGAGTGACTCCCGAGGTCACACAGGTGGTAAGCGGTGTCTCCAGGAATAGAACCCAGGAAGCCCGGCTAAGTGTATGCTCGACACACACTCAAGGGACTTGGTGGCTGTTTGGGACATCGGCTTCACCCTGGCTATGACGCTCCCATGCAAAAGTGTCTAGACACCCATGTCACAGAGCAAATTCCCGGATGGTGTACTTGACCTGGTGAGGCATTTCTTATGTGTGTTCAAATGACACTATTTATTTTCTGTCCTTCCAAGACCATGCTGAGTTCAGATCATTCATTACTGAGGGACAACTGTCGATTAACCTCCCACCACACTCCTCTCCCCCACGCCGTCCAGAGTATGGCCTCAGACTCAACAAATGGAAATGAAAACATCTTCAAAGCTACCTGCCTTTCCTTCTTCCTTCTTCTCTTCCCTCCCTTTCTCCCTTGCTTCTCCCATCTAAAGAAATGTCATGGCAAAGGGGCCAATTTGGGTTCATTCCTTGTGGCCTTTCGAGCTCCCAGCTGCCTCACTGCTCCTGGGCATATATATGGCAAACCCAGTCTCTGAGGCGGAAGCTCTGGGCCCTTAGTGCCTCCCCACATCACCTGCCAGGCCTCTCTGTACTTGTCGCCTTGCATTGTCTGGGTACTGATAGGAGGGATGGGGCACAAAGGAAAAAGCTCACTACCAAGATGCCAGCTCATCTTTTGAAGGTTTCCCTTCACGCCAGTACTTCCCAGAGCTTCCTAGAAGCGGCCCCTGGCCTCTTCCTCTTCTGTACGGGCTGACCTAATGCTACCTCCTGTCTCTTCCTGCTGTCACTTCCCCTCCTTCAGGGGAGAGGGCACAGTTACCATATTGGCCCTGAATTTTGCCCCTTCCAGTTAAATCTCCTCTTGGCCATCTTAGGAAGTCTTTTTGCTTGTCACTCAAGTGCCATGGCGACAGTACCTGTTAGTCTAGAACATCCTAGTTGATAAAGTGCTTTCTTTCCTATGCATTATGTCAGTGACCTTCACAGCTACCCTAAGAGACAAGTGTCACCTTCCTCATGTTACAAGTGGACAAGTGGCTGGTCTGGCATTACTCACTAGGACTTGAACCCAGGGCTTTTGACACCACACCAGACATCCTTTCCACTCCCATCCATGGGAAGACTTGAGATGGGAACAGGTTTCGCTGGAAGATGTGGTGCCTGCACCTTGGAAGCCAGGGTCTCGCGAGTCCAGTCATGGACTCAACCAAGAAGCCGTGCTGAGCGCTAACCAGTGCATTCAGAAACGGGGACTTGAGTGGACCGGCCTCTTCGTGGGCCTTGGGTGTCAGTGCAAATCAGGCGTTGCTGAGATGCTGCTTTGTGGAAGAGCAGCAGGTTCAAGGGGAGGCCAAGCATGGGGCCCTCGGGCTCCCCTTTGGCCTGGATGGAGGGTGTGGAGTGGAAGGTGCCTCCCCAGCCCGTGCTTTGAGGACCATGCAGTGCAACATCTGCAAAGAGCCTTGAGGGGGAGGCAGCCTAAGTGCTGTGGCTCAGCCTGGGCAGTGGCTACCGGAGGGGCAGCTGCTTCCAGGAACCCCTCGTGCTCCTTGGCAAGTGGCCCAGTGGTGCCTCTGAGGGGCCTGGAGGCCCCTGAGGTGCTGCTGAGGCAGACCCTGACTGTGAGGCACATTCATCATCAGAGAATGACCGTGTCTTCGTACCGTGACATCTGCTGCCAGCTGCCGTCAACCCACAGGCTCGCGCTCCCAGCCAGCTTCCGGTTCCTGAGCTGAGCTCTCCAGCACATTGCTCCGTCCCCCGCTCTGCTACTGTCTTGGTCCCTTTGTGATCTCTCAAGCCTCCATGCCTGAGTTTCCCCAGCTTCAAAACTAAGATGGCCCACGCACGTCACACAGGTGGTGTTGGGGCAGCTTCCTGAACAGGCACTGACGCCTCCTGCGTTCCAGCTTCAGCGTGGGGCTTCCGATCCCCTGGTGGAAGTCTCCAGAGACCCAACCAGTTTCACACAGAGCACTAGAATCATCCATTCAAAGTCAAGTGTGTCCTCCCCGAGCCTGGGTAACGGAGCATCAGTGAGAAAATATGGTAGAGATAATAAGGTAGAGTATTCCCTACTTCATCGGTTGTGAGGGTGAAGTAAGATAAACTGTGTCAATAGTGCCAGCTATAGAAATACTTATAGTATTAAGAGGAGATTATGCATGGCTGAAACTGCAGGGGTGGGGGCGGTGGGGAGGCTGGCTTTAAAAGCTTTCCCAGTGCACTGTATAATGTGCTGGTTGTAGTTTCGTGGACGAGGGAGGAGCTGGCGGCCAGAGACCCCTCCCACACCAGCAACACGAGAAAAAACTGTATCTGTTGAGAATCAACCAGAAATTAATACAATGCTTATTAATCCCAGTCTGTTGTTAAGTGAATAAAGTAGGCTACAGAATAGCTGGTAGAAGATGTCCCATTAGAGCAAACAACATGTGTGTATAGAAGTGATGTCTGCAAAGACAGTCCCCAAGATGTTACCAGTGGCTTTTTTTCTTTTACATTTTTGTAACTTTTTAATCGTGGCTATGGATTACTTTCATAAAAACAAAAAAGTTCTATCTCTTAAAACAAAAAAAGGTAAGTTGTAGTTTGCACAAGGAATGCAGCTTAGTGCTCTAGTTTTCTTGTCTTTGACATCAGGAGAAACTCGTTCCTATCCATTTTGTGTTCTGCATTGAGGGGCTGTCTTTCAGGTAGGGTGAAAGTGGTGACCGGGGACAGTGGCTGTCCCTGAGTGGGGCAAAGGCTCAGCGGCCAGCTTTCTGTCACCCATCAGGGTGCCCAAGCCCTCGTTTCAAATGACAGCTGCTAAATTCATGAAAGGTTGTAACTGATCAAAGAAGTGTCAAAAGATGGATGAAGGAAAAACTGCTTTAGTTCTGAAAATAAATGCCATCCAAGCATCATGTGCCATCCTAACAGATTTTTCAACATGATTTGGCTATGCTAAGAGTTACAAAGCCTTCAGCTGAAAAACAAAACAGAAACCTTCAGCTTAAAACCAGAATTGTCCTCTCACGCAATCTGTGAACTTTCCAGCACTTTGAACCAGTTCAAAACGATTCAGTCATGGCCAGTGGAAACAAGGGCAGTGTATCCTTGCATAGCAACCAAAACTCTTATCAGCTTTTGGCCTGAGTAGGAAACAGGCAGTGATGCCCTGCTCAAAGATGGCGGCCAACCATGCTGCTTTAAATGTATGTCAGCCGCCATCTTTGAGCAGGGCACTGCTGCCTGTTTCCTAAACAACAACAACAAAAAAAACAAACCCACTGTCATCAAGTCAATTCTGAATCACAGTGACCATAAAAGACAGAGTAGAACTGCCCCATAGAGTTTCCAAGACTGTACATCTTTAAGGAAGCAGACTGCCTCATCTTTCTCCCACTGGAGCAGCTGGTGGGTTTGAACTGCCGACCTTTTACATAGCAGCTGAATGCTTTAACCACTTCACCACCAGAGCTTCTTGCCTGTTTTCTAGTCAGGTAAAAATCCATCAGAAATGAGCGTTGCATGCTATGCAAGGGGTATGCTGTCCTTGTTTCCATCAGCCATGACTGAACCATTTTGAACTGGTTCGAAGGCCTTGCATTTCCTTATGATGGTGGACATTAGCCAGCTGACATCAGCCATGACACATCCGTGTGCACAGAGCGACACCACCTCCCCTCAAAAGCGGCATTCATTCATGCTTCCGTACAATCGTCAATTGTTCTCTTTGGATCGAGGCCCAGAATTATTCCAGCTTCTACTCACCAACATGAGTCTCCCCTCTCTGTGGGCTCTTTTATCTTCCCCCCCGCCCCCCATTTAATTTGGCAGTTCAGTTTGAAATCTGGGTAGGCTTTTTGTATTACTGTTCAGATTTGGTTCTAGAACATTCTGTAATACACTGTGAGGTGACCTGACTACGAGTTCACCCTTATTGCTTCTCTGAGGTTTTTGATGGCATCTTATCATCTTTCAAGCACCTCCTCGTGCCTGCTTCTGTGCTGGGTGCCACGCGTGGCAGGTGGGAAGGAAAAGGGACGGGAAAGTCGACACAGGCTTCTTAGACACAGGTGGGGACCAACCGTCGCTGACCAGCCTCTGTAGCGTCAGAGTTGCCAAATTCAGCCGCAAGAGGGTGTTTACTTAAACCCTTGAGGCCTTCTGTTCCTTTAGTTACAGTTCAGTCCTCGGCTTCCTGAGTAGAGGGATTTCCTAATGACCTTGGGCTCCAGACTTCAGAGTGGCCCAGGAGACTTAGCAGGCCTGCCCTCTCATTAACCTTTATATTTTAAATAAAACAGTTGGACCATAAGCATTACAGAATAGAGTATA
>NW_006921605.1:21367138-21455448 GCF_000298275.1 Orycteropus afer afer | reverse complement strand
GGAGGGAGAAAACAAACACCATTGCCCTGGAGTCCATTTTACAATTGCAGTAGAACTGTTCTGTAGGGTTTCCTTGGCTGTAATCTTTTTGGAATCAAATGGCAGGCATGCCTTCCACAGCACCACAGAGTGGGTGTCAACCATCCGTCAGTCTTCAGGTTAGTAGTCTAGTGCAAACTAGTTGCGTCACCCACGAACTTGAGGGAGGAAAAGGGCTGTGTTTTTCGACTTTCTGTTGGGAAAGCACCAATATGGTGTAGTGGCATAAAGATGGGCTTTAGGATGAGAAAGATCAGAGTTCAAACGTTCAACGCTGTGCAGCCGCTTGCTAGCTGTGTGACCCTGAACAAGTTAGTGGACTTCTCTGAACCTTGATTTCCTCATCTGGAAAGTGGGGCAATAAACCTTCTCACATAAAACACGTGGAGTATGCAGCCCTCACTGTGGGTGACTCCTCCCCAGGAGTCAAACAAGCAGATGCTGGTAATATGCCAAACTGCCAAGACGGTGTTGAAGGCCAAGCCAGGTTTACCCTGGGAGCTTTCTAGAACCTGGACTCGCATTGCCAAAATACTGCCTGGAGTAAGAAAATGAGAAGGTGTGAGAAGGACTGTGATAAAGCCTATAGGGCCTTTTGCGTCTCACCTGCTTCAGGTGAGAAGCGCTCCAGATCGCCTGCAGGGCTGCGTTTCTACTTTCTGGAGGTCTGTGTGGGAGCAAAGTCTTTATTGTAGGAGCTCTTGGGGAAAGTTCTCCTCAGGGGGCAACTAATTGGCTTTTGTAAACAGAGACTTAATTGAAGGAGAAAGGTGGGGGAGCTGGCAGGGCAAGGAGAATTGGGGTGGGTGGGGTTCCATATTATCTTGTTTCCAAGTTTTCATTTATTTATTTAGAAGTAGATTGCCCAACCTTCCTTCCAAGGAGTGACTGGTGGCTTTGAACCGCCAGTCTTCTGGTTAGCAGTCAAATGCCTTAGGCACTACACTACCAGAGCTCCCCCTAGGAAAACAGAAGGTTGGAAATCAGAGAGAGAGAGAGAGAATTTTAGAAGAATAAGAAGGCGAAGAGGAAAAGGCACAGCCTTAGGAAACAGCTTTTGCTGTGTTTGTTTTCCTGTCTGTCCGTCTCGCTTAGATTACAGGGATCTGTGGGGTGATGACCACATCTGGTCCAGGCTGGGCACCCACCTCAGGGGCCTGTTGTTCTGTTTTTCAACCCGCTACCTTTGCATGAGAAGCTTCAGGGCCAGGAAGCACAGCTAGGCCCCTTACAGCTGGTTTACATGCTCTTTGTCCAGCTCTTCCAGAAAAACCATCCCGCCAAGGCTCTAGAGAGGAGGGAGGAGGAGGGGAGAGGAGGGGGGAGGAGGGGAGAGGAGGAGAAGGGAGGAGGGGGGAAGAGGAGGGGGAAAGGGGGAGAGGAGGGAGGAGGAGGCTAGAGGAGGGCGGTTTCTCCTGCTCCTGACTTGGAAACTTCTAGAAGCACCTGAAGAAAACCCAAACTGAGCTGTGAAAACCCCCACTGCTCTGCCCTCTTAATGATGGCTGTGGGCTGGGGTCCGTTGTTGCAGCCCTGTGTGTTCTCAGTGCCTTCCGGCCTAGGGGGCTCACCTCCCGCACTCTGCTGGACAGCATTCTCATGTGATCCATGAGTTTTCACTAATTTTCAGAAGAACCAGGCCTTTCTTCATATAGTGTGGAAGCTCTGCTGAAATCTGTCCACCATGGGTGGGCCTGCTAGTGTTTGAAATACCTGTGACATGGCTTCCAGCGTCACACCAGTGTGTAAACCACCACAGTTCAACAGACTGGCAGATGGGGATGTGGTTCCCGCTACAACTTTATGTGAAAAAAGCAAATAGCACGATTGCAATTATATTTTTTTAATTCATAGAATAAAAGACTGGAAGGAAATCCCAAGCCTTTGCAAATCCATAGATTCATGAAAGTAGAAGTGTTTGCTTTTGACTTTTCCCTGAGTTGTGCATCCATTAAAAGTCAAGTCCTTATACCATAAGTTGACTGCCTGTTCGAATGTGACCAAAATGTTCTGTTCTGCTTTAAGGCCATTTTTCACAAAATGATCACATGCTTACTGCTTCTCCAGAGCTCCCGTGTGCACCATGGCAACTGAGAACGGCAGAGCCACGTTGAGGTGGGGGAGAGGGTTCAGAAGCGTTAGGGCCACACTCCAGTATCTTGCCCCTGCATGGCCCCTGCAGAGTGAGACAGGTTCAGATTTATTCTTCAGTCATTCTTTATTCATTCTGTCTGTCCTGAACTTTCCAGTCACTTACAGTTGGTGAAAGTTCCAAAAACTAAATCTGGGACTGTCCAGAAGTCTTGTAGGTCAAGATGACAACAGTGGTTACGTAGAAAGGGAAAGTTCAAAGAAAATGAAGGGAACTTGAGAAGTAAGCAAGGTAGAATACAACATTGGGAAATCTATCTCAAAGGAATCTTAAATGGTTAAAAATAAGTAAATGACCCCTGCATTGTTTTTTGCAATTCTTCTGTAAGTCTAAAATGATGTTAAAACATTAATTAAATGAGAAGTTCAAATAAATCTGGGGTAGAAAATTAAAAGTAGAAATAATGAGATAATAAAAGGGTATAAAACAAATCAAAGCATGGTTGGCATTTTTAAAGGGTGAGGAATGAAAATCAAAACAAAAATTACAGAAGTTTAAAGAGAGGAAGTGAAAGTAACAAGAGCAAGGGAGTTTAAAACAAGGATGAAGGGAAATATAAAGTTGAAAGTTGATAATTTAAAAGGAAGATACACAAAGAACAAAACAAAAAAACAAACCCACTGCCGTTGAGTCTAATCCAACTCATAGCAACGCTATAAATACCAAACTCACTGCCATCGAGTTGATTCCAACTCACAGTGGCCCCCTTTAGCTTTCCGAGGTGATATATCTTTCCGGAAGTAGATGGCCCAGTCTTCCTTCTGTGAAGTGGCTGGTGAGCTTGAACCACCAACCTTCTGGTTAGCAGTCAGATGCCTTAGGCACTGCACCACCAGAGCGCCTAGTGACCCTATAGGACAGAGTATATTGCCCCATAGGGTTTATTTACAAGGTTGCAGTTCTTTAAGGAAGCAGACTGCCTCATCTTTCTCCTGTAGAGAGGGAGGGGCTGGTGGGCTTGAACCGTTGACCTTTTGGTTAGGATCCGAATGCTTTAACCATTGCACCATTAGAGCTCCCTTCAATAAAAGGAGCGTCAAATTACAAGGGTACAAATGTCAAACAATGTGCTATTCAAAGCAGCACAAAGCGGAGCAAAATGGCATATTTAAAGGTCCAGAAATTCAAAGTTATGAATTATTTTTTAAGTAAAAACACATTCTAAATAAAGATGAAGACAAAGTGTAAGAAAACAAACTTCCAGCAGGCTCTACTGAGCTGCAGTAGCATCTCCCAGCTGGGACTTTTGGGGGAAAGGAGTGGCATTTTGCTTGTCAGCCCTGAAGCCTCACATCTCCCACATGGCCCCCCTCTGGGCCTATTCAAGACTTACCGGGCCACCAGGAGAGCGGTCCTGGGAATGCAAACCCGAGGGTCCTGGGGGACCCAGTTAGTGAAGGCCGCTGCCTCGACTTCCAGAAAAGCCCACTGAGATCGAAGCTGAGAGAATCATGACAGCAGGGTCGAGAGCTGGTTGTGGTGTGAGGTTGCTGTGGGACTGAGCTATCACTTAGCTCTCTGCCTCGTTTTCCTCACAGGAAGTGGCCAGCCGATGACCTCCCTCTCCTCTGCCCTCTTCATAAAATAACTTCTAGTCAGCAGTATTTATTTTTTTAATGAAGTGGAAGGAGTGCTTGACTGGGAATAATAACAAGTCGAGCTTGCTGAACCTGCCTCACCTGGTGGTTTTGAATATGGACTGAGGTGATGTTGGTGAATTAAAAGTGCACACAGATGTGACTAACACTGTGGGAGGGATGGAGTTGTTGGGGGTGAGATGGGGTTAGGGGAAATGGAGATCCTGCCTGCCATAAGCTGGGGAGGGGCACCCGCTCTCTCTGCCCCCATCCCCTCCCCCCCAAGTACTCCTCAGGATTTGCTTTTGTCCCTCAGCTTGACCTCACAGCCCTCATTCTCCCGTCTTCCTTCTCCAGGTGAGCTTTGAACCAGGATGGCTGAGCCCCGCCAGGAGTTCAACGTGGTGGAAGATCATGCTGGGGCGTACGGGTTGGGGGAGAGGAAAGATCTCCCCTCTCGGGGGGACTACACCCTGCTGCAAGACCATGAGGGCGATGCTGACCATGGCCTGAAAGGTTAGTGGACAGCTGTGCACACCAGGCCCAGGACGCCTTGGGGGCACAGTCAACCTGCTGCCTTTGGATAGGGTTGTCAGGAAGGGTTCCCATCCAGGTGTTTAAAGGTGTTTTGAATGGGTCCCTTGTGCTGGATTGTCAAACAAGTGAAACCTCGTTGATTTGGATTGGCAAATGTGCAGTTATTTGAAAATGTGCCTTACCGAAGGGGAGTCTGCCAAATGAGTGAATAGAGTGTGGCAAAGATTGCAGGGACATTTGACTGCTGTTCAAACCCACCAGCTGTTCTGCAGGAGAAAGATGAGGCAATCTACTTCCGTGAAGATTTACAGCCTTAGAAACCCAATGGAGTCGCTATGAGTGGGAATCAACGCAATGGCAGTAGGTTGGTTTTTTGTCAACTTAATTCATAACTCGAGTCTTTGGCCACCCTGTTAACCTGGAAACCAGCACAGCCATTAGCATTCAAAATACATTATTTTTGTCTCTTCCTTAAATCAGGCCTTGTTGTTGGGTACCATCTAGTTGATTCAGACTCATAATGGACCCATGTGACAGAGTAGAGCTGCCCCATAGAGTTTCCTAGGTTGCAATATATGTATATATTCTTTTAATTGTAATTTGGGTGAAAGTGTACAGAGCAAATTCAGTTTCCATACAGCAGTTCACATATACTTTGTCTCATGACATTGACTACAATTTACCCCAATGAAACAGCTCCCCTCCAGCTTCTTCCCGATAGTTACCTCTTCCCTGTGTCCATCCCTCCATGCACTCCTGCCCCCTGAGCTGTCTCCCTGTACATAAACAGCCCTTCTTTCTCCCATTGTTCTTTCCAAGTAGTGTATCTACCTCAGGTAAATGTTCAGCTCATATTCCTGTCTTTTGTTTGACTGGAAGCCACAGGTGTGGGTTCAATTCCAGACCTGAAGAGCAGCTAGGGGCCATAGTCTCAGTGGTCCCACCAGGCTCTGTCGGACCAGCAAACCTGGTCCCTAGGTTGAAATCTTTACAAGAGCAGATTGCAAGGCTTTTCTACCACAGAATGGCTGGTAAGTTCAAACCACCAACACTTCAGTTTGCAGCCCAACGTTTAACCGAGATACCACCAAATCAGGCCAGTGTGGCCCCTATTTGGCAAGAGTTGAGTAGCTCTGGGATTCTTTATATACTCAAATTAATAAACTCATCAACTTGTAAATATTCTGTAATACAGTTGTTTGGCCAGATTGGCATGACCTCCTCCTTTCCCTTCCAAACAAATGTGTTTCATTTCACTGTCTGACCACCCTGTTTGGGAACCCAGCAGTGCACGTAGATGCCTGTCTCCCGTGCCCCATGGCCAGCCTCTGAGTCCGTGCAGGAAGCAGGGTGCACCGTATTGATAGGCAAGGTAGCCTGGTTCAAAAATTAAGTTAAAAACATATATTATACCTTCTCAAAATAACTGCCTGGTAGTTTTCAAAAGTATTCAGGTCATGAAAACAAAGAAAGACTGAGGAACCAACTCAGACTGGAAGAGACTAAGGAGACATAATAAATAAATGCGGTGTGGGATTCTCGACCTGATCCTGACCTATGGAAAGGACATTAGTGAGACATGGGTGAAATTTGAATAAAGGCTGTAGATTAATTAATAATACTTATCAAGATCCTCGAACTAAGGTGATGTAAGATATTAACATGTAGGGACTCTGGGTGAAGAGTATGAGAGAACTCTTTGTACCAGTTTTGCAACTTCTTTTGGATCAGAAATTGATTAAAAATTAAACAAATAAATATGTATATATATAACGTGAACAAACGCAACACACTGCCATCGAGTTGGATCTCATTCACAGCGACCCCTCCTTGGGTTTCCGAGGTGGTATCTCTATGGAAGGAGATTGCCCAAGCTTCCTTCTGAGGAGTGGCTGGTGGGTTTGAACTGCCAGCCTTCTGGTTAGCAGTCAAATGCCTTAGGCACTACGCCACCAGAGCTCCTATGTATATACATGCATATCTGTAATTTTTCTTTAAATAGTTGTTCTAAAATAAAAAGTCCATTTGAAAATATCGGGAAAGACGTGGTTTTTACCACCCTTACTTTTTGAAAGGGAAATGAAAGGTAATTTGTGATGTAAGAACAAGTTTACCGAGTCACTTTGTGCTTCAGTGGTTTCTGAAATATGTTGGCTAAAGCTACTCAATTCTTTAACATCAAATATGATCAGAATCTGTGTGCTAAGAGACTATTTACATGTATATAGGAGCTCTTGTAGCGTAGTGCCTAAGGCACTTGACTGCTAACCAGAAGGCTGTCGGTTCAAACCCACCAACCACTCCTCGGAAGGAAGACTGGGCATTCTACTTCCATAGAGATACTGCCTCAGAAACCCAAGGAGGGGTTGCTGTGACTTGGGTTCGACTCGACGGCACATAACAACAACAACAACATGTGCATGTGTGTATAAACATGCACCTAGCAAATTTTCCATTGACCTTTTTTGAAACTGCTGTGAATGAGGAGCATTTTAGGACCATTTGTTTAGCCAAAGAATTTATTTTCTAAGAAAGCAAGTGACACCGAAGAGATTTTTTATCATTCTTACCAAATTAGCTCTTGCTACTAGATATTTAAGGAGTTCTAGTGGTATAGTGGGTAAGGCATTTGGCTGCTAACCAGAAGGCCGGAGGTTCAAATCCACCAGCTGCTTGGAGAAGGAAGATGAGACAGTGTTTAGAACTAGTGGTTTTTGTATGGGAAATGACGGATTTGACTTGGCAGTTGTTGTTGTTGTTGTTATGTGCTGTCGAGTCGCCCCGACTCATAGCGACCCCTCCTTGGGTTTCCAAGGCAGTATCACTACGGAAGTAGGATTGCCCAACCTTCCTTCCGAGGAGTGGCTGGTGGGTTTGAACCGCCAGCCTTCTGGTTAGCAGTCAAGTGCTTTAGCCACTATGCTACCAGAGCTCCTTAGTGTCGTCTTTATTAGCAACGTTTTAGATAAGTGACAGAGGACCATTTTGGATAATAACGAGAAACCAGTTATAGAACAAAGAGCATATATATGGATGCTGAAAGATAGCATAGGTCTGATACAGCCAGAGAGCTGGAAAGTGGGCGGAGGTTGGTTGGCTGATAAAATAATGCACACTAATCAATTAATGGAGTCCCTGAGTGGCACAGATGGTAAGTGCTGAACTACTAACCAAAAGGTTGGCAGTTTGAATTCACCCAGAGGCACCTTGGAAGAACAGCCTGGTGATCTCCTTCCAGAAGATCACAGCCTTCGGAAGCTCTGTGAAGCACAGTTGTCCTCTGACCGAACAGCAACTCTGTTGTTATTTTTTAATGAATTCATGTGTGTTGAGGGGTTAACTTGTAATTTAACAGGCATGATGTAAATGATGACTGCAAATGATGATGGTGTTTGGGGGACAAGTGTGTTGGGGTGCCCTTCACAGCCATATTACTTCTATGTCCTGGCAGTCAAGGCTGCTGATGAAACAAAACCCAGAGACCACGTGCATGATGCTCCGTCACCGTTTGTCCCAAGCCTTCATGAGGCAGTTTGCTGGTTTTCTTCCGTTTCCCTGCAAGCTCCAGCATCAGGGAGCTGTGTGGCTGGAAGCTGGTTGAGAATTCACCATCGTGACCCTGGATGGGCGCAGCAGGGCCAGGTGGTGAGAGCCTGAGTCTGCTCTTGCCATGCACTCGAATACCACCTGCTTTTTTATCTCCGAGCCCTGCTCTGTGCACAGAACTGACTCCTGGTCCTGAAGTTGACTCTAAGCTGTGCCCTACCCCAGGTAGAGAGGCTTTCGCAGAACCCCCCAGAGCCTCCCTGAGTTCTTATCTCTGGCTTGCCCTTCTGGGTGTGGGTGTAATGAGGACCCCAGGAGATCAGAGCCCATGGCAGCTTGGGTCTTACTCAGGACACAGCTCCTGTCCGGTTCAGATAAGGGTCCCCTGTATTCTCATGCTTCTTATCTTACAGGCCTTTGAGCATCTTCTTTACCCACAACTCCACCTTACCTTGCCCTTCATCCTTCGGTGCCTAGGGCTGGGTCCTCCTACCACAGTCACCAGCTCTGCAATATCCCCCAGCCTCACTGTTGTGGCTCTGCCCAGGCTTAATGACACCTGACTCTCTAGCTCACAAAACCTGTCCCCTTCACCCATGGGACAGCACCACTGAATGTCCCAGCCACTCCTGAAACCTAACAAGTTGAAACCATGGTCCATCCTCCCCACTCCCTGGACCATGCCTGGTTTCTCCACTGCTAGCACCACCATCAACTAGTCAGTTGATGACCCGGTCAGTCCTCCCTTATACCTCTGCACAGCACTTGGGGATCTTAACCCCCATTACCCCGACCCAGACCTTCCCACCACAACCTCATTGTGTAACAATGGCAGCCCTTGGCCTTTACACCTTCTTGCCTTCATCCTGTCATCCACCCATGGGCAAAAGCCACTCCTTAAAGCTAGAGCCAGCAAACTGTGTCCTGCAGGCCAGATCTGGCCTCTAGGCTGCTTGTGTCCAGCTCTTGAGCTAAGAATGGGCTTTATTTTCTCACATGGTTGGGGAAAAAAATCAAAAGAATAATCTTTTCGGACACGTGACAAATGATAAGAAATTCAAATTTTAGTGTCCATAAATAAAGTTTTACATTGGAACACAGCCATGCCCTTTTGTTTACGTATCGTATCGTCTGTGGTTGTTTTTACAATACAATGGCAGGGTGGAGTAGCTGCAACAGAAACCTATGGGCCGCAAAGTCTAAATATTGTTCTCTGGTCCTTTGCAGAAAGAATTTGTTGACCTTCTGCCTTCAGGCATTTATTGGAACAAGTTGAGCACCTGCTGTGGACAAGGCTTGGGGCCGGGCACTGTGGGGAATATTGGGCGAGCGTCTATGCCTCTAGGAGTTAACAGGCTTGAGACCAGAATGAGAAAATAGTGAACAATGCTGATGGTGTGGTGGGGGATGGTAGACGCCGACGCCGCAGAAGGGGCTCCAGGAGGAGATTGGGCAGGACATCAGGACAGTCTTCAGGGCACAAGCAAGTGGGAGCTTGTGAAAGGCAAGTGAGACTTCAGGAGATGTGGGTGGGGCAGATGAGGGAGTGATTTCAGCTGGGGAGAGTGAGTGAGTCCAGCGGCTAGGAGCCAAGACCTCAGCCTGTTTAGGGGTCCTGAGAAGATGGCTTTGAGACTAGAAGCCAGCAAAATGGTGGTATTTTGTATGAAAAAGCAAAATTTGGAAAGCACATAGAAATTAAAATACAGGAGGTAAGGGAGGAGGAGGAGCAGGTACAGAGAGGCAGATGAGGGACGAGTTCAGGGCTCACCCACGAGCTCAGTGAATGGGGACGGGCATGTCCACAGGTGCACCAGGACTCGAGGACCCACAACCGAGAGTGAAGTCAGGACTCGGGGTGGTCTGGGGCAACTCAGCACAGAGATGTGGGTGACATGGTGGGAAGGATAGCTTCTCAGAGAGGGAGTGGAGGAGCAAGCAGAGTGGAAGACAGAGCTTCCAACAAGTCCCACAATTTAGGGGGAGGAAGAGAGGAACACCATGAACCCAAACTCTCCCTTCCAGACCTGCCCCTCGCCCAGCAGTTACAGCCACTTTGTCACCAGGAAGTATGTCAGGCTATGTATGTTTATATATAAAGCCCCAAATAGAGTTTATTTCCTTCCACATAATTCAAGTCCAGAGCTAAACAGTCCAAGCTAGTGTGAGGCTCCATGTTGTTTAGGGGTGGGGTGGTGCTCAGTCCTCTCCTGTCTTTGTTTACTGTCCTGAGCATGTGGCTTCCATCTTCAAGGTGTCTTATGGTTCATAAAGGCCACTGGAAAAGGAATGGCCCTCCCAGCTGAGTTGACTTCCTTCACCCATATTCCCTGGATGTCTGTTTTGGTTACCTCTGTGCTGCTCTAACAAACTATATCACAAATGGGATGGCTTGAAGAAACAGAAGTTTATTCTCTTACAGTTTGGAGGCTTTAAGTCTGAGTTCAAAGTGCCAGGCTCTAGGGGCTGGGTAAAAGCCTGTCAACCTTGGGCTTCAACTCTGCCTCCCGCTTCCAGCCCACTGAAGCTGGAGGCTTTTCTTCACTCAGCTCCTGGCTGCTGAGGCTGACAAGCCCAAGGCTGACAAGAAAAAAGGCACAGTCCCAATGTTACCAAACCACACGGCAGGCCATTAATTCAAGTCCATTGAAAGTCCCAGGATTGGCAGAGCATGGCAGGCTGCTGAACAACGACTCAGCTACACGCAGAGTCCAAGCGTGTCATAAGCTAGAGACCATTCCCAAAGCTGCTGCTTATGTACAGGAAGTGGACCACATCCCTAAAGCAGCTACTCAGCTGCTTGTGGTAGATCCCACCATGGAGTTAATTGCCAGTCTCATCATGGGGAATAACTACCACCAGCTGCCCAGCCACTCAACCAGGCCCAGTCAAGTTGACACACATCCTTAACTACCACAACGTTCAATCCCATAACTTCCTCTAATGTCTCGTTAGCTACCTCTGCCTACACAGAAGACTGGAAGAGCCAGCCTTTTAACCAGGCCCAGCGCCATCTTGAATCACATCAGAGCTCTGTAACTGTGAAGGATGGAGAGAATGGACACAGTGTAGCCACAAAGGAGTGTTTGCAACTTCCACACTAAAAGTCCCATGTGCTTAATGAGGTATTCATCTCATGTGGGTATGACTACAAAGTGATGCTTGACTTTTCCTTAGATGGCCAGAGCCCGTCCATCTGTCCATCTGGCTCAGAGGTCAGCTCAAAGGTCCTTCCCAGGAGCCACCTGGGACTCCCAACCAACATCTGCATCACTATCACCACTTGCATTATCAATATCATAAAAAAAAAAAAAAAACAAAAAAAAAACCTCAAGTTCCTGTTAGTGAGCAATGCTGTACTGGGCCCTTTAACCAAAGTAGCATAATAATGACAGCAATAATAATGGTGATTGTTTCTGCCATTAACTCATGGCTTCTCACACACCAGGCACAGTACTGGGTGCTTTAAATAAGCTTTAAGTAGTTTCATGCTCACAGCAGCTCTGTGAGAGGGCAGGTTCACTTGGCCAGCGTCCCACAGGATTTGAGCCTCCACCTGCCTGACTCCAGAGGCTGCAACCTATATCCTTGCCTACCACTCTTCAGTCTAAGCCACAGAATGGGACAATTAGATAGCAGAGGAAACCCACTCAGCCAACGTGTGCATGAAGAATGAGGAATCTCTATCACATAGACATGAGTCAGTCCATTGGGCTTAGATCTGAAGAATGTTGACCTGGTGGCTGAGGTGCCACTTGGAGGACTATAGAGGACTTTCTGGGCACACAGGGGTGCTTTGGAGAAGAGGAAAGGACTGGGCCTGGGGGACAAAGGATGGAGGGTGGAGAGGTTAGAAGAGGGTGGAGAGAACCCGGTGAAAGAGAGCTGAGGCAAAGAAGATGACTGGAAGGTCCTAGAAAAGGGCTCAGAAACTAAGATGAGCTCTTCACGTTGCCCTCTGACCATCCATCTATCCATCCATCCATCCATCCAACCATCCATCCATACAATCATCCAGTCACCATCCATCCAATCATGCAGTCATCATCCCTCCATCTAATCATCCAGTCATCATCTGTCCATTCATCCATCTATCTATTCATCCATTACCCATCCTTCCATCCAGGCAGAGTAGTTTGAGCTATGACTTACTGTGAGGATCTCCTGAGGTTAACTTAGGTGGGGCTGAGCTGGAGTGGGGAGCCCAGGGTTGCCCCCATAAATGTTTGGCTCCTTCACATCCATGAGAACTGGATCCATAAGTATGGCTCTTATGGTTTGCAGTGTATTTCTGCCAACATTCACTCATGGGATCCTCCCAACGGCTCCAGGAAGAGGCAGGTAGAGTCAATGTCATCTCACCAGTTTATAAATCTAAACTAAAAGGCAAATCCAAGGCTGGAAAGACTAGAAAGAGGTGGAATTGTGTTTTAAACCAGACACTGGATCCTAGGTCTTGTGCTTTCTAGGCTGCAAGCCCCACTTCCCGTTAGGAGACCTTCAGGAAGGAAGTCTTCTGCCAGCCCGGGCCCTGCACTGGTCCACGTGAACGCTTGAGTCTTCTGCTCTGCGTGTTGGTCCTTTTCCTCTGCATTAGATGCTGTGCTCTTGGTGGCATTTTGTTTCCTTCAACCACTTGACTCTGTATATAGTCCATACTCAAGAAGTATTGACCTAAATTTTAAGGTCTTGCCCAACCCTGGGATACTGAGTGAAGTGTCACATGACCAGGGCAGATTGATCTCTGGTGGCCAAGGTGCCACAGAGGAAGAGACAGTTCAGTCCTTGCATGAGGAGGAATCAGATTTCAGTAAGCCAACAGAAGCTACCTTACCAATGCTATGTATGGCGAGGGTGTGGATGCCGGCTGTGGGTCTCTCTCACCCAGGCTTCTGAACGTACAGTTTTCCTGTAGACAACCACAGCTTCCATTTCAAACATGACTCATGCACGGCTTGTTTCTCAGTGCTTGGAGATCTCTCTGTGAAAGGAGTCAAATGACGTCCGGACACGCATCCAAGTGGCCATTTAGCAGTAGGCACTGGGCCTGCCCTGAGTGGATTCCTTCTCAAAGGAAGGAGGGAAGGAGTTGGATCACCAAGTGTTTTTTCAGGTGTATGTTTGTCATTAATGAGGAACTATTATCGGGGATTAATTTCTCCGGTAAGGAAAGACAGAGCAGCAGGTCCCAGTGTGGCTGAGCCAGCTCGGGACGTAACAGCCTTGTGTTCGGGAGCTCTAGCAGATTAAAAGGCAGCTTCTCTCACCCAGGAGCCAACACACATCGGCTGCCTGGTGTGGGGCTCAGTTGTGTTGGGTGGGGTGGGTGAGTTCCCTTTGGGACCATTTCATCCCTCTGGGCTCCACACAGGGTGATTCTGGGCTCTGAAAACATTGCTCCCTGAGCTCCTCCTGAGGTCAATAGGCGGGGTGGGGAGAGGCAGTCATTCTGAGGGGCTCACTGTGTGTGTTCCAGAGTCTCCCCTGCAGACCCCCGCCGATGACGGATCTGAGGAACCCGGCTCTGAAGCCTCTGCTAAGAGCACCCCGACGGCCGAAGGTGGGGCCTCCCTCCTCTCATTGCTTCATCCGCACAGTCCCTCCGCACTCCAGCCTGTGCTCAGCTGTGCTTTGAGCCCGTACGCGCCACCCTTCCTGGCTGCATTTGCTGCTACCTCCTGCTCCAGCCAAGGGATGTGCTTGTTCTGCTTTGCAGGCCAGGGGGCCAGGCCCCAGACTTTTGCAAGAACCCAGCCCAGCTTTCATGCTCTGCTTGCTGGTGCCAGGTGTGGCACCCTCCTCTAGATTTGTGCTTTGGAGGCAGCCACCGTTGGAGAGGCTGGGCTTGGTGGCAGAACAGACCCCAAGCACAGTTCCACAAAGCCCCCTCTTCCATATTGATTGTCCTTCCAAAACTCCTTTACAAGCCCCCAGCTTGCTCTTCCGTCATTTTGGCTGAGGGCAGGGGCAGGTCAGTGCATGTGTCTGAGCCTACACTCCCAGGACAGCTCTTGGTTTGATAGCCTTAGTTTCTTGTGCTCTGAACTTGACCTGGGCCTCTGGACTTTGACTGTGGCTCTCATGGCCAGCCGTGGCTGCAAGGGAGGTTGAGACATAGAGCGTTTTGCTTTTCAATCTCTTCAGTAGAAGAAATCAAGGGAGAAGGGGGTTGAAAACAGCTTTTGAGTAACCAGGCTGCTGTATCTGCCCCTCCATCTCTCTGTCCTTCCAAGAAGGTTCAAGGTTCCATTCTCAGCACGTCTCCAGGCCCTGCCCATTACTTTGGTGAGAACCTGGCCCCAGCATTTCCCCAAGCTTCCACCTTGGGATTAATTCAGAAAGTGACTGGCAGGTTGCTCAGTATGATGGTGCATCCCCAAGGTTCTTAGCTTGGCAAGGAGAACATCCCAATTCTCTTTGCTCTCCTTGGAGCAGGTGACATAAGATATTTCCTGCTGATCATGTTAGGGCAGTTTTGCAAGTTGCCTGTTCTGAGAAAGTTCTGAAACCCTGATTTCAGATCTTATGCCAGCCTCCCTAATTAGGGTTTTCAGTGCTGCTATCAGCATTATTCTGGAGAAAGAATCTTCCAACCACATCTTACTGCACTCTGGACCACAGACATTCAAGAGCCTTGGCTCCCACCCGACAGGGAGGGGCCCCACTGGGGCTGGGCACTGCCCGGCTGCTCCATCTGCACCCGAGACGACCACAATGAAAGTGAACTTCACTTAACACAACTGACTTGGGCTCTTGGAAAGCTGTTGAAGCTGACAACTTCTGTATCTGCCAGGAACGCCCTGGGAGCGTGCCAGGGCATTGCTGGGGGAGGAAAGTTGATGCAGAAGGGTTTGCTTTAGTGAGGAGAGATGGCAGTTCCTGGTGGGAGACCTTCACCTTCTTGCCTCCACTGTGAAGGTGGACTCATCCATGGGCCTGGTGCCAAGGGTCCGGCTCTGGACAGGACTGGGTCTCTTCATTGCCACACAAGGGACTCTGTGGTTCTGATCCATGGGTCATGGGTTCAGGGTGGGATGGGTCAGAGCTGGAAGAAACCTTGACTGTCACCTGGAGGTGACACTTCCATGTTGCAGATGGGGAAACTGAGGCCCGGAGAGGCCAAAGGACCTGTCCAAAGCCTCACAACAAAGCCATAGACTCCCAACCCTAACCTGACTTCCCACACTGCCTTAAGGCCAATTCTATCTTCCTGCCCAGCTTTAAAGGGATTCTGGTGGGATAGTGGTTAAAACATTTGGTTGCTAACCAAAAAGTCATTGGTTCGAACCCACCAGCCACTCCTTAGGAGAAAGATGGGGCTGTTTGCATCCACAAGGATTTGTTGTTTGTTGTTATGTGCCATTGAGTCAGACCTGATTCATAGTGACCCCTCCTTGGATTTCCGAGGTGGTATCACTATGGAAGCAGATTGCCCAACCCTCCTTCCGAGGAGTGGCTGGTGGGTTTGAACCGCCAGCCTTCTGGCTAATGGTCAAGTGCCTTAGGCACTACGCTACCAGAGCCCCTTTACAGCCTTGGAAATCCTATGGGGCAGTTCTCTGTCCTATAGGGTCACTATGAGTCAGAATCGACTTGATGGCAGTGGGTGAGTCTGGCTTAAAGTCAAACAGCTGTGTACAGTCAGCTAGTTTTCAGTCTGTCTTCTTTAAACATGCCTGGGACCATCCTCAGCACTCTCTTTGCTGCAGCACTTCCCCAGCCTTCCTGGAGGATGGACTGGGCCTTCGTGAGCTGGTGCCACTCAAGCAGGGTATTCACACACATCCCAGGGAGGTGTCAGGCAGGACAGGCTCCGAGCCCTGCTTCGTGGGGTTGCTTTTTGCATGTGGCTGAGTCACCTCCCTCTTCCCCTCCCACACTGCTTCACACAAGAAGCACAGGTGAGGGGCTTGGCGTGGCTTGTCCCAGCCCTCTAAGGTGATTCTTGACGGTTTCCAGACGTGACAGCGCCCCTAGTGGATGAGAGCGCACCCGGCGAGCAGCCCCACACGGAGATCCCAGAAGGAACCACAGGTGAGGGTGACTCCCCAAGAGAGACCTGTGGGCCCAAGGGCTCCCTGCTGACGGTGGAGGCCCTGCTGGGTGCCCTGGCTGACCTACTTGAGGACAGGGTGTGTGTTTAGATTATCCAAGTCTCCAAGTGAGGCAGGAATGTGGGCGGGACACTAGCTTCTGCAATCTTGGGTTGGGAGGGGCTTGATGCCCTGATGCCCTGTTGGTTCTGTGGCTCGCAGGCCAGCCTCCTGAGGACTTGGGCCTTCTGGATTCTCCTCTCTTCTGGGTCAGCGCACCACCTGTGGAGAGTTCTGGAAGGTTCTCTGAGGAAGGCTGGTGGCAGACCCCGTTGTCTTCACACTTGAGATCAGCCTACCTTCCTGCTCAGGTTCCGCCTCGCCCCAAGGGTCGCCTCCCGGGGCGGGGGCTTTTCCCCCAGGAGCACCTGAGCAGGCCTCAGGGTCCAGATGACTAAGCGTACCTTCTGAGGATCTAAACTGGGAAGTGCCTGAGGAACAGAGACCATGTAGTCTCATATCCATTTCCGGAACCATGTCACCTTTGCAAACATATCTGTACGGAACAGACAGGACAAGAGTGTTCTGTCGACACAGATGATGGAGAATACGTCATATGGGGCACTGGACTTGAGGCCGCCAGATTCCCTCCGGAGCTGCCCAGCCGGGGCCACAGGTGCTGTAGGCAGGCCTTCAGGGAGCGGCCAGCACGGCCTGCTGCCTTCGCCGCGGTTCCCTGTGTGTCCTCTGTGCTGGGCTCACGTAACGTTTCAAGCACTGGCTTGACGCTTCAGAAGGTCCCCAGTAGCTCAGTGAGAAATGTGAAAGAGTCCCGGGCAGAATTTCACCAGCAGCAGAGAGGGGAGGACGTCCCCAGTTAGCCCTCTGTCTTCTCTCCCTAAAGGTGGTGCTCACTGTAGCTGCTGGAAAAGTCTGTGGCATCTCCTAGGCGCCATGTGCTAAGGGGGCCCCCTACAGAGGCCCGAGCAGCACCTCCCAATTCGTTCCAAGCACATTTCTGCTTTGGGAGACAGTAGAGAATGGTGTCTTCTGAGATGGGTGGAGGGGACGTTCTCGAAGCCGGGCAGGGCCTCGTTCCACAGCGTGAAGACTATTTGAAGGCTGTGGAATGGACTGATAGGTGAGATCATGAGGAACTTCATTTTTATCTCCCACTGTCCCATTAAAGGGAACTCTGGGGGCTGCTAACCAGAAGGTTAACGGTTCAAACCCACAAGGCACTCCTTGGAAGGAAGCCCGGACAATCTTTTTCTGTAGTGAAACCCAAGGAGGGGTCGCTGTGAGTCAGAACCAACTCCAGGGCAGTGAGCTTGATTTTTTTTCTTTTTTTTTTCTTCCTGATTTGGTCCCCTCATACTTTATTCTGTGGGAGAAGTTCTTCTCCTGCCCAGGATGAAAACTCTGGCTAATTTTGGACTTTTCGGTGACTCATCAAAAGTACTTTAGTCTCCACAAGTCACAAAACACAGGCTGGACATGCTCATTTGAAGTCCAGTCCCATGTAGCAGGGGACACTCCTGTCTTCACTCAGAGCTCCAGCCACTGCCCTCCAGCTGGAGTGTGTTGGGGGAGGGTAAGGGAGCAGGAAAGCTCTTACTAGATCGGCACTGGGGTGAGCTGGCCTCAGCCTCTCTACAGCTCAGTAGGTGTTTAAAGTTGACTCTCTCCTGGGGACCTTCTTTGAATTCGTCCAGATTCTTCCTCGCACTCTTCACCACCTCCAGTTACCCTCACCTGAAGATCCCTTTGCATTTTATCCAGCAGAAATTGACCCTCTTCTCGGCCCCTGAAGATCTACCCCCAGCCTCAGCACTCCTGACATCTCCTGGCTCCTGTTTGTTGTCCTCTGGGAGGTGATCTAAAGTGCCCCAGGCACTCCCTGACCTGAGCAAATATCAGGTCCTTGGGGAAGGCACAGACCTGGGGCCCCTGACCGATGGCACTGGCCGCCACCCTCTCTCATCCTTTAGTTTTCTTGGGTGGGATTCTTCTATCACCTTGTCAGAAACAAACTCAGACCCAATCTACCCTCAGAGCTGTGCCTCCATGACGGTCACCCCAACTGTGCCCAGCACTGTTGTCAGATGACAGCTCACAGAACTGTCCCCCTTGGGCAGCAGAGTGGGAGTCCAGAGGGTGTGGGTGCCTATGAGCGGGTGGGTGGTGGGCTTCCTGCTGGCCCTCCCGATCCTTGCCACACTTGTCTGTGGCAGCCAGGTTGCTATGTATTTATGAGGTCATGATGTGGCTGTCGAACTCGGAGGATTTTTTTTTTCTTCTCCCAGCTCTCTGTGGGGTTGTGCTGGCCAGTGGTGGTAACTTTGCATTTCTGCTTTAGGTGGTGATAGTGGGTCATCACTGGTGACAGGCCTGGGAGATAAGACTGAAGGCCCTTCTGCAGCCATGGCTCAGAGGTGGTAGCCCTCTCTCTCTGTCACTATCTATCAGGACATCTTGGTTCTTTTGGTGTCATGTGGCCAGTGCATGTCAGTGGGTGACCAACTTGTGTCCTAAACTCTTTCTTTAGGACAACTGTGTTCATTGTCCTATAGCTATATCTGGATTTTCCATGATGCAGGAATTGTCGTTTTAAGTATTAAAGCTTAGTTGTCACGGTACTGTTGTTGGGATCAGTCCTCTTTGGGTGAATAATGACTCCAAACTAGGAGCTCAAGACACCCCAAAAGCTGCTCGCTGATGCTACTGCCCTCCCTCTAACCAGGCAGCATATATTCATTCTGAGCTAATGTGGCTAAAGGGGTTTGTCCATAGATTAGAGAAAAGAACTCAACAGCTTTTAGGCACCTACCATATGCCAGGCACTTTGCTAAACATATTCCCACAAATTATCTTAATAACCCTCACGACCCTCCTGCAAGATGGAGTGGTATCATCATCACTTTGTGGTTCTAGTGAGGAAACATGCTCAGAGAGGTTAAGAAAATGATGGAGCCTTGGTTTGAACCTGGTCTGCTGGGCTTCAAAGCCCACGCGGCATCCTGTCTGTAACTTCCCCGCCTTTCTCAGCGCGCCAGCTGGGCCAGGAGGTGCAGCCATGGCTTGGACACAGCGCTTTATGGCACTGGCTCAGCCGCAAACTGCTTCTTTGACCCCACTCACCCTGTGCATCGTAGCTGACCTTGCCCTTCAGGGCCCTGGACCCACTCTTGACAAGATCTTTCCCACCAGGTCAGAGTCACTTGTAAAGTGTGTGGCTTTTGTGTGTTTTGTTTAGCGAACTTTCTTTATCAACATTCCTAACAGTAGCATCTTCAGAGAAGCCAGAGAGAGAGGCAGGACTTGGGCGCTTTCAAGATGAGCCTCGTGAATATTTTAGGGAAAATACCAGAAGATGCAGAGAGCTCTTCCTAACCAACAATAACTCTCTTTACTTTTACCTTCTTCGTTTGCTGATGCATAAACCAGCTGAGGAAGCCGGCATCGGCGACACCCCCAGCCTGGAAGACCAAGCTGCCGGACACGTGACCCAAGGTCAGTGGGCTGGAATAGCCTGCCACGATGTGGGGCTGGGGAGGAGGGAGCTGGGACCCCTCAACTGGGCTCTGCCCTGCAAAGGGAATTTGGGCCTGCGGCCTAACCCACAGGGTCAAGGCCAGGATTGACTGGGACATCCGTTCTTATTAAAGGTGGCTGTTTAGATAGAGAAAGAGCTCTAGCATTTTCTTTTCCTTACACCATTTCTAAGTCTTCCTCAAGGTGCTTAGTGTCCTGAAAGGAGTCTGGGAGTTGAGAATGAATCTCCAATAGGAAAGCAAATCTGTATGGTGAGGCGTTTCCCTGCGGCTGCCTCTGGCCCATCCCAGGAGCAAGGCCTCAGCCATGCAGCTATTTCTTCTGTGGTAACTTCAAACCTCGTATGATTTTCTTCTCAGGGATCCAAATTGCTGTGTTTGAGACAAGCAACTTTCTGTAATCATTTATCATAAAAATTTCAAGGACCCAATCATAAAAGTCTTGAGACTCCTTCTCTTAGGAGACGGGGGCCTCTGATTTACATACAGGCTGGGTTCACTTTGTATCATTTGCTGGAAAAATGAACTTGAGAGTCGAGTGTATAACGTGGCAGCTTCTGGATTGTGAAAGAGCTGGGAAGATGCTGCTGTTTTCTCCAGAACATGCCGTTGGTGCCATGCTTAGCGCCTCCACTGGTGTGGTCTGGTTTTGGGAAGCGAGCCCTGGTGACACAACGGTTAAGCACTTGGCTGCTAATCAAAAGGTGGATGTTCAGACCCACCCAGCTGCTCTGTGGGACAAAGCCCTGGCCATCTTTCTCCCAAGAAAACCGTACGGGGCAGTCCTGCACTGTCGGGTGGGGTCGCTGTGAGTTGGAACCAACTGATGACACCCAGCAACGAGTGGGCCCGAGGGAGCACCTCACTGAGGGTATTCTGGGGCTTGACTCTGCTTTCCTGTTCCCTAAGGGGTCGCTGCCCCACAGGGGCCTAATGCTTCGCATTTCACTGGCATGGAAAGGTGTGTTTTTGTTCTCAGGCTGACAAAGAGCTTCCAAGAATATTGAAAGGGATAGAAATGTAAAACGGAGGAGCCCATTTTACCCTGTTAAATAACTAGGATACCTACTCCTGCTTCTTCTAGGTCATACTTCTCAGCTTAGGTGAAATTAGAGTGTGAGGAGTCCTGGTGATATGTGGTTAAGTGCCCAGCTGTAACCAAAAGGTTGGTGATTCAAACCCACCAGCCACTCCGTGGGAGAAAGATGGGGTGGGCAGTCTGCTTCTGTGACGATTTGCAGCCTTGGAAACCCTGTGGGGCAGTTCTCCTCCATCCTGTAGGGTCACTCTGATTCGGAATCCACTTGACAGCAATGGGTTTGGGTGGGTGTTTGGTTTTGGAATAAAGTATAACCTCTGGAAATGGTCATTTGTTTCCAGAAAAAGAAATGAGTTTGAGGGTTTTTTTTTTTTTTTTTGACAGGCCTGTATTGCAGGCTGTGTCTAATTAGGCCGAAAGCATAATTCACTCTGCATCAAAAAAGATCAGCTTCTTTTCAGGAAGTTTAACTTGTGTGCCCATTGAATCTTTGAGCTCTCACACAGCATTCTGGAGTCACATAGGTATAAAGATGCACCCAGGGACCACCCGCAGTAGGAGACTGGTGCCACATAAACCAGTGCACGGTGGGTTCTGTCTCTGCTCCCAAGGCCTGTGGCACCGCCTTGATTGGAAATGTTGTTCCAAAGCCAAGTCTGGCTCCTCAAGTGAGACCTCGTGAAAGCCCGACACACTGACGTCTGCGCGACACAGGTTATTTGCCAAAGGCCTGTGGTCTGTCAGAGTTAAGAGGAGACGTGTAAACAAAGGGACAGATTTTAGTTCTCTTCCTTGGTCTTTCCTTCTACAGAAGAAAAACTTTTGGCAGCCCTACTAGTACCTAACATAGGAAAGTGTATTTCAGGATGGAGCGGCAGTATTCTGAGAATAAAATACAGACGTCCCTGGGTGGTGTGAATGGTAACACACTTGGCTAACCAAGAAACTGGAGTTTTGAGTCAACCCAGGGGTGCCTTGGAAGGAAGGCCTCATGATCTGCTTCTCAAAAATCAGTCATTGGAGACCCTGTGTAACTCAGTTCTACTCTGACCCACATGGACCTACTCTGAGTAGGTCTGTTAGTGAAGGGGTGTGGGTTATTCTGTTGGGACTCAGTGGGATGTTTGAAGGGTTGCAAGTTTTTTTTGTTTTTTTTTTAAAGGCATTTATTAGGAAAAATAGAGTGTACTTCTGCCTTTAATCTACAGCCAGATACTTTAAACAAAAAAAACTTTTTACTGTGATTTAGGTGAAAGTTTACAAATTGGTTTTCCATTCAACAATTCATGCCCATTTTGATTCGTGACATTCCTTGCAGTCCCACAATGCAAAGCACTCTTCCCCTTCCTCCCTGTGTTTACCGTTTCCAGTTGTCCCCCTTCCTATCCCTTCCTGCCCTCTGAGCTTTATCCCTGGGCAGAAGCTGCCCTTTCGATCTTGTGTGGTTGGTTGTTCTAAAGACTGTGTTCCTCCCTGGTGTTATTGTTCACTTTATAGGTCTGTCTGCTGTCTTGTTGAAAGTGGAGCCATGGGCATGAGTTCAGTTCCAGGCTTAAAGGGTGCCTAAGGCTCATAGTCCTCAGGATCCCACAAGTCTCTCTCAGACCAGAAAACCTGGTGTTTTTTATTATTTTGAGTTTTGTTCCCTATTGTTCTCCTATTCTATGCTCAACCTCCTTTGGTGATCCCTTTGGTGATCCCTTTCAGAGTGGTTGGCAGTGGTTGCTGGGCACCATCTAGTTCTTCTGGTCTCAGGGTCACAGCCAGATACATAGTTAAAGAGTGATTCACATGAACGACCCAGAAAAAAAAAAAAAAAAGAAAAAGAAATGCAGCTCTCAATCAACTTAGTTTAGTGTGCGTTAAATTATGTGGCTTAATCTAGATTAAAAACATGGTCCAGAAGGACCAGCAATGTCATTATCATTCAGAACCCTTTACAGCCACATGGGGTCCACCTCACCTAATGCATCGTCCATCATTGATGACCTGGATGAATCCAAGTCATGTTTCTGTTGATAGGAATCTATGGTGGGTCTGTTGGTGAAGTAAAGAGTAAATTCCTGATGATTAGCAATATGGATTTCCCAAGACTCCTGGAGCATGGAATTAAGGCAGGGTTTGTTTTATGGGCATCCTCATTTGCCAAAAAGGAAGCAGTGACAGAGAGAAAGGAAAGGGGACCCTTGCTGCACCCAAGCCAGGCTCCATCCGGGAGCCAAAGTCTTCAGGGGGCTCAAATTCCCGCTCCCAAGCTGCTGGAAAGGGGTCGACATTTTTGTTAGCTTTAGCGGTTTGAGCAATGCCAGCTGTGGCTTGTTCTGTGCCAATCAGAGCCTGCCAACAGGCAGAGGAATAACACCATCCCCAGAAGGGGTCTCAGAGGGTACCCGTCCCCCTTTCCCAGGTGAGAAAACTGAGGCCCAGAAAGGACGGGTGCTCACTCTGGTGGCAGACAGACCAAGAGAGCTTTTATTCCAAGCAAATCAAACCAGCCAGGACGAGCCAGCGTGTGTGCTGTAGTTTCTTCATTAGGCGGGCAGGTGATGCTGTCCAGGTTTCCTGTTCTCGTTTCCGTAGTGATGGCCCCTCTCCTAAACGATTAATGTGCCCTTGCTAACCATTTGCTGCCACTGCCTCTTCACACCCAGAGGAGTTGCCAGTTGCCGCCCAGCAGAGGGAGAAGGAGCCTGGAGGGCTGAGAGCCCTGGCCAGGGAGCTCGGCTCTCAGGGCCAGCCTGGACACGGCAGAGAGGCCTCTGGGGTCTCTGTGCTTCCTCAGGGGGAGAAACAACCAGGGGCCCCCGGGCAGGTGGTCTCTCTCCTTTCTCAGCATCATCCCATCTGCCCAACAGCTCCTCCAACAGGAGGCCCTCAGGAGCCCCACCAGGAGTGGGGATGGAAACATGGGGAGTGGACCAAGGAGGGTGTGGCCTGGCGGAAGTCTACCTCCCTTGGAGCTCTCCAGACAGAGCAGGAGAGTGTTCAGGGTGCCCAAGAAGGTGTCCTTGGTGATCCAGGGTGCCGTGGAAGCCAAGCCCCCGACCTAGGCAGCCTGCATCTGACCCAGCAGCTCGCTGCGGACACGCCTGGGGCTTCCATCCTGACGGAGCCCGGGGACACAGCAGGATGCCACAGGGGCCCCGAGCTGCCGAAGCGCCAGCTTTTGGAAGACCCTGCTCCAGAAAGGCCCCCTCTGAAGGACGGCCAGGGCAAAGAGAGGCTGGCGGGCAAGGAGGAGGTGGATGAAGACCGGGACATCGACGAGTCCTCGCCCCAGGCCTCCCCTCCCTCCCAGATCTCCCCACATGCACACATCTCCCAAAGCCTCGCCGAGGCAGGCCCCCAGACAATTTCCAGAGAAGCCACTGGCGTCACTGGTGTCCCAGCTCAGGGTGCCATCTCCCTCCCTGTCGGTTTCCTCCCCGAAGTTTCCACAGACGCCTGGCTCCCAGAGTCCGATATGCCCAGTGCAGGGCCGGCAGAGGCGGAGGGACACGATGCTCCGGCTGAGTTCATGTTCCAAGTAGAAATCACAGCCAATGTGCAGAAGGAACTGGAATGTTCAGAGTTGGATTTGGAAGGGGCCGCCCTTCCGGGGAGCCCTGGAAAGGACCAGGAGACCCGGGGCCCCTATGTGGGGGCAGAGTCTCAAAAGGCCGACCTTCCAGAACCTTCTGAAAAGCAGCCTGCAGCTGGTCTGCCAAGGAGGCCGGTCAGCCGGGTACCTCAACTCAAAGGTCTGTGTCTTGAGCTCCCTCGCACTTCCCTGGGGACCTCTTGTGCCACCCAGGCTGCGGGCACCACCACTGAGCTGCCAGCCCTTCCTTGACTCCCTGCTGCTTCTGAGGTTTCCAGGACAGCGCTATACCCACTGACCACCAGGCGGCGCTGCTGGCTGTCCGCGGCCTCCTCTTCCCTAGGGCTTCCGGCAGCACGCGCTCATTCACGCTTGTCCGCCATTTGCATGCCGCCAGCACCCACCTAGTGCTTTCTGCACGTTCATTTCTCTGGCCATTTGACTTATCCATAGTGATCGGCCTGTCAGCTAACGGGATTGATGGGCTGCACTCCACAGAGGATAACAACGCCCCATTTTTTAGGTCTTATTCATTTCTAGAATCCTCATAGCTCTCCCAAGTGGGCATAATGAGCTCCACTTGGCGGATGAAGGAGCTCTGTTGATGCAGCGGTTAAAGCATTTGACTGCTAACCGAAAGGTTGGCAATTGGAAAACTGAGGCAGTCTGTGTCTGTAAATAGATTTCCCTTGGAATCCCTATGAGGGCAGTTCTACTCTGCCCTGTAAGGTGGCTGTGAGTCAGAATCATCAGTGGCCTCTGGTTTGGTTTGCAGATGAGCAACTGAGATTCAAAAAAATAGCTTGCTGAAGGCCACTGAATAGTAAGTGATGGTGACAGGTTTGAAATCCAGGTAGGTCTGCTTTAAAAGGCACACTCTTTCCTAGTATGCCATGGTGCCTTCTAGAAAGTTCTGACGTGTGCCCTTATAGCACAGACACACAGATGGCACCTGCCCATCTCCTGTAATGTGTCGGATGCTTCTGTGGTGTCAGTGAACATCACACACATTTGCTGCAAGGTGACACACAATCATTTGAAGGTGTCTAAGAGCCCGAGCTGAGCCTTTGGCTGAACAACCCCTGCCTCCCACCCCCACTTCACCCTGCCTGTGGCAGAATAAATGGTAAACAGAAACAGAATCTTGTCCAAAGCACCTCCCTCCTCCCTGTGGCGGAGGCCCAGAGAATCCCTGTGCTGGAGTTGCAGAGGTCTCAGCCCAGGGCCCTTCTCAAGCCCCAAAAGCATGACCCTAGCTTCCCTTCAGAGTCTGGAGAGGTGGGAGAGGAGGTTCCTGAGTGTCAGCATCTGTGTATCCCATCAGAGAGAGGACAGTTTCTAGGAGAGACCTCATAGCCACAGGTCAGGTGCATCCATGCATCTAGGACCTTTAGCTTTGTAGAATTATTTGCACTGCCCAGAAATCAATGCTATTGAGCTCTCAGCTGGAAACATCCGTTAAATGATTAGATTCTGCTTGTCAAGAAAATTGTTGAAACCTATATTTAAAATTTAAGATAGAAAAAAAAATTCTATATTCTATTTCTAAATAGCCTACATTCCAAAATGCTAGGGGACTAGTAACTGCGACTTGACAGTTAACTACAGTGTTTTCTGAAATGATGTTCTATTGAAAACTGGCCCAATAGCTGGGAATAGGAATATCAAAGGGAAAAGGAGGTCCATGGCCCAATAAGTTTGGGCAAAATAAGCTAGACAAACAGGTTTTGCTGCTGCAGGACTTGCCAGAAACTTTAATGTACTCTGGTGGCATAGTGCCTAAGGCATTTGACTGCTAACCACAAGGCTGGCAGCGGTTCAAACCCACCAGCCACTCCTCGGAAGGAAGATTGGACAATCTACTTCCTTAGAGATACCGCCTCAGAAACCCAAGGAGGGGTCACTATGCGCCGGGATTGGCTCAACAGCAGTGAGTGAATGCATGTTGTGACCCTCTGAGAAGGATAGATAGGATGAGTTCCCAAGTTTATTTGAACCCCCACTTGCTAACTTCTGAAGAGGGCTTATTCAGTGGTACCCCAATTTGGGAAACGCTGACCTACTGGATACTTCTGTTGAGACATGGACGATGCTGGTTGATTTGGGCAAAGAAAGGAACATGTGAGCCATATCCACTTGGGTTCTGGTGAAAATGCGGTTCCCTGGGCCCCACCTTAGGTTTCCAGGCTCAGAGGCTCGCGAATCTAGATTTTAGCAACCTCTCTAGATGCTGTTGCTGTGAGGAAAGTTGGAAAACTTCTGGGCCAGATCAGCAGTGCTGGTAACCATCGAAATCCAGACTACAAGAAGCCAGTGAGAAGTGCCAAGGGGCCCCGGTGTCCTTGGGGTAGAGGGAATATGGTATTGAGACCAAGGAAGAAAATCGATAATCAAGTCTCATTGATCAGTGTTAAGGAAGAAAAGAAACGATGCTGGTAGATGAGTTACGTGGGTGGCCTTCACTAAGGTGTATGGCTTAGGAGCCCAGAGCCGTCCATAGTTTACCTCTAAAATCCAGATGTTACTGTAGGATGTTTGATGCTAACTCGTTTGTAGCTGTTGTAGAGGCATGAGATCCAGAGATACTGACAAATAGCAACCATTAGTCCCCTCCAAGGAGCCCTGGTGGCACAGTGGTTAAAAGGTTGGCAGTTTGAACCCACCCAGCATCTCCACAGGAGAAATGATCTGGCAATATGCTTCTGTAAAGACAACCGAGAAAACCCTATGTGGCAGCTGTCCTCTGTCACCTGGAGCTGCTCTGAGTCAGAGTTGACTCAACAGCACCTAACAACAGTGGCCCTCCTCCAAGACCATAGGGTGAGAAGAGCTACCTCGACCAGGAGTCGACCAGGGCTGAGAAGAGCGCATCTGAGACCGGGGCCGGTGACTGAAGCCCCCGTTCATGAGGGGCAGGCTCTGGGGGTGTGACCAGCAACAGGGCATGGAGATGTCTCAGCCAGTTCTGGTGGCAGGTGATCAGCTTGAGAGGAGCCAGGAAGGTGAGCATTAGGACCTCTGGCAAGCTGGCAACATGGGGCAGGGGACTCAGAGGTGGCTCCAGTCAGTCCCCCAGAGGCCTAAAGGGTTAGCAGGACCCTCTCAGAAAACTCAGCCACAGGGTGGAGAGGATGTCAGTCACCCTGATCCTTGGACAACAGCATGAGCAGAGGGGAGCCTGCCAGAAGGCTAGAGCCTGGCCGAGCTGTGCCAGCTTCCTCAATGCCCTTCCTTGGAGTAGGGTGGTCTCCAGCTGGGTAGGCAACCCTGGCAGAAGCAGGTAGTGAAGACTGCAGTGTGAGGCTGGCCTCACCTTCCCCAGACAGCCCCTGTGCCCACGTGGGTCTCAAACAGTTTCTGCTGTGTCCTTTCTGCATGTCATTCCCCACCCCCCCAGCCAGCCAGCTGTCCCCTCTCACTAGGTTGCTCTGAGCAATGACCCCAGCTTGCTGTGTTGATACTGACAATGTGAGAACTAACAGATGCGAAGGGAAAGAAAACCAACCAGGTTTCTAGCAAGCCCAAGAGCAAACAAAAGAAAACATGTTGTACCGATCTCGGAGAAACCCTCCTTGACCACCTGTGGCCTCTGGCTCTGTGTGGAGACCGTGCCAGTGGGCCATAACACACATTCTTGTTTTGTATTTTATCAGCTCGCATGGTCAGTAAAAGCAAGGATGGGACTGGAAACGATGACAAAAGAACAAAGGTAAGCTGCCAAAGACTTGAAACCCTCTGCTGCTGCTTGAGGTACCGCAAAGCCATCTGATGCTTTGACATCTGAGTTCATTCTCACTTATAATATGTGTGGAGTGGCTGTCACAAAAGTACAACTGTCATTTTAAAGTAATGAGACTTTTTGTAGTCAGTGCAAGTACTGTCTGGATTTGGCCCATCTTATACTTGCAGCTGTAGACTTAGGCTCAGTAAATATGTATACATGTGATAGACAGAAGATAGCATTCAATCACAGGGCTGAGGAAGTTTAGAGTGAAGAAGTTGTCTTCAAATTAAGGCAGATGGTTCTCAAAGAGCCTTTAGAGAGAACGAGCTATGGGGAGTATCAGTGAGAGTTGGAGAGGCAGGTGGGAAAAGGTACTCACTGCAGGGAGGAGGATCACACAGCAAGGACCTGGGAGCACGAATGGTCAACACACGCTCTAGAAGCATAAGCAGATTGGCTGGTTTGACGAGGAGCCCCATTTGGGGCTGACGCGAGATTAGAAAGATATTGGAGGACAGAAAGCTTGACAGACAGCTTCATACTAAGTTGGGAAATGTGGCCATTCGCACTGCCTTGAAACTGTGCCAAAGAGGCGACTGGCATATGTGCTCGTCAGTCTTCTGAACCCAACCAGGGATCAGTGAACGAGGCAGCCTGCTGGCCCCAAAACCACGCCCAGAGCCAGGCCCCTCCTCAGCATTAATTTCTGGGGTAGTTTGTTCTTTAACGATTTTGAATCCTGGAAAATGCTCCTGTAGTTCTCCCAGGAAAATCATGCCATGGCTCTAAATGAAGACCCATTTGTCTTGAGGAGACCTGGAATTTTTCAACATAAATTCTGCCTGAAGCATCCGATTTAACCAATGCTGGAGCCCTGATTAACTCTCCAAGGCAGAGTGTAGCTTTGTAGGTTGGGCATCGTGTGTTGAGTGAGGACCACTAACTAAAGTGGCCTGTTCTGTATGAAGTCAGGGTCTGCTACCCCAAAGAGCATGGGGAGGCAGCTGAGGGCCCTGCAGGGACTTGGAGAGCTCCGCCCTGGCTGCTTCGGGCAGTGGCAGTAGCTTCTTATCAGTCAGGATGCACCCTTAGTGCTGGTTGGGAGGGAATACCTGCCTCCCTCATTCAGTACACACAGGCCAGGGGCCTACTGGGCGCTGTCCTGGAGTTGCTCACGGCCTGGTAAAGGGTCGGCTTTATCACAAACTGCCACTCCCCCACCTCTCAGCTCTTCTTCCTTGTCACCAGCCCCAGAGCCGCGGGCTGCATCTCTCCCCTCTCACTACTGCCCTATCCCTCGAGTTCTCCTCACCACGGCTGGCCGCAGAGAGGGCCTTGGCCACTGCAACCAGGAACCCAAGGGGTGGCAAGGAAACACATGTGAGCAGCCCAGTGAAGTTTCCAGTCTGGAAGTTTCTCAGACTGAGCTTGTCTGCTTTTATTCCTAAAGGCATGGCCCTGCCCCATCCAGCCCACTGTCCTCTATGAGGCCATGTTTTCCATCAAAGTCCCCCAGGAGCAGTTAGTTCAAACCATAGGTGTCAGCCACCATCCATCAACTGTCCTCCTACAAGCAGGCAGCACCCTCCCTGAGGGCGTCCAGCCTGGTGACCACCTGCCCCACCCTGGCTATTTCCTTGTATGGAACATGCTCAAGAATTAACATTGGCCAGTTTAGGATTTGACAGATAGTATTAAGATTAGTTTTATTTGAGACTTGGGAGCTCTGGTGGCATGGTGCCTAAGGCATTTGACTGCTAACCAGAAGGCTGGAGGTTCAAACCCACCAGCCACTCTTTGGAAGGAAGGTTGGACAATCTACTTCTGTAGTGATACTGCCTTGGAAACCCAAGGAGGGGTCACTGTGAATTGGATCTGACTCGATGGCAGTGAGTTGTTTTTTTTTTTAATCAGAAGGAAAGCACGTGTGTGTGTGTGTGTGTGTGTGTGTGCGTGAGAGAGAGAGAGAGAGAGAAAGAGAGAAACCTAAGTGGTATCAGACAGAATCTTTAAGGTGGAACAGGCACAATCGTGAGTTTAGCGATTCTGTCACTGTAGTGGAAGATGGCCGAAGGTTAGCAGGCGAGCTTGAGCTGTCCTTACCTGGCTTTGAGCAGAAATTGTGCCTTCGTGATCTCCATCAACTTGCTGGGTGTGGACCACCTTTAAACAAATGATCTCTGACGTAGAGGGCACAAGACGGCCCAATGTGCTAGACAAAGAACATACTAGAACTTGAGCCATTATTCATCTTCTCCTCCTAAAAGTCCTATCATGTTGAAGTTTTATGGTGGACATGATAGTGTGTGTATGTAACTGGTAAATACCTACAGGTACAGTAGGGTCACTTGTTCTTACTGATGAGGGTACATGATCAAACAGTGTGAAGATCACTGCTCTAAACCATTACCTGCCTTATTTATTTTTAGTCACTGTCCTTTTTCAGTTTGTTTTCCTCCCCCATGTGCTGACTTTTATTTTGATTTTATTTATGTTTATGTTTAAGACATCCACACCTTCCTCTGCTAGAACCCTGAAAAATAGGCCTTGCCTTAGCCCCAAACGCCCCACTCCTGGTAGCTCAGACCCTTTGATCAAACCCTCCAGCCCTGCCGTGTGCCCAGAGCCATCTTCCTCTCCTAAACACGTCTCATCTGTCACACCCCGAACTGGCAGTTCTGGAGCAAAGGAGATGAAAGTCAAGGTAAGGACACCACCTTTGAAAAGAATCAGGCCGCTCTCACGTGGTTTTCAAATGTCTGTTATTTTAGCCACAAAGACCTTTCTTCAGATAAGCTCTTCCATAGGAGCGCCATGTAGAATAGTTAATTTCTGGTTGAAGAGGGACAAGGGAGCTGAGAGCCACACATCTCAGCTCCCCTTAGCCCCTCGTAGCAGCAGCCCTGAAGGCACCCTAGGGAACCCTGGTTTGAAAATGGCCATCCACTCTAATTGGATCCCTCTGGCCATCCCTGACCATGTAACTGGAAACACTTCCAGATTGCCTTCATTTGGGTTGGACAGGCTCACTGGGCCTCAACACCTGCCCCCCCCCCCCCAGTTCATGCCCTCCTGAACCATCTCGTGGTCCTTGGTTAATGTCAGTTTGCTTTTGAGTTTGTGTTATGTCTAAAGGTCATTTACCTGGTAACCAAACCCAGCAAGTGGCCGTGACCACTCTCAACCTTTGGTCAGTTTGTTACCTGATGGCTGGTGTTCACCTGCCAAGGGCTCTCAGCATACCTAAAGTCTTATTGAAACCTCAGGGTTGCTAAGAGGAGAACAGAAGAATATGACCTAGCTCTGTGTAGCACTCTTGGTCAAGTTCAACAGTGTCTTCATAGACCAAAAGCCTCTGGGGAAACCAACTGCCAGTCACATAAATCCATAATTAGAGTCAGAAAGTGGATGCCCACTTAGGGATAGCCCACTGATGTCCCGCTCACTGATCAACACTGAGTGGATAATGAACCAGATCATTTTGATAAGCCTTATTGCCTTTTTATAAAATACATTAGCACAACTCATGCTTATAACTAATATAAACCGTTGCTCTAGGGGTAGGTAGTTCATGACCAGGGCACTTGGTGTTTGGGTGGGGCTGTGGGTTTGTGTGCCAAGCAAACCCTCGTGGTGGTAGAAGACACTTGTTCCATCCAATAGGTAGGCAAAGTTATTCCCAATCCTAGCCTCCTTTTGAATCAAAGCAAGAGAGTGGGGCTGGCATTGACTTTAGGCGACAGTAAGAGTTCCACTTCGTAAAAACCACTGTACCGTGATTCGGTTTACAGGGGGCAGATAAGACTGGAACGAAGATCGCCACTCCCCGGGGAGCTGCCCCTCCAGGCCAGAAAGGCCCAGCCAATGCCACCAGGATTCCTGCGAAAACCACGCCTTCCCCAAAGACACCACCCGGCACTGGTAAGAAGAAGGTTCTGTTGAATCCAACCCAGAGAAAGCTCTCAGTAGGTACACCCCCAACTCTGAAAACCCCTCACCAGAGTCAGTTCTGACTTCTGGCGACCCCATAAGTTACAGAGTAGAGCTGCTGCATAGGGTTTTCTTGGTTGTAATCTTTACGGGAGCAAATCCCCCAATCGCCCATAGCCTTTCTTCCACAGACTCGCTAGGTGGGTTCGAACCACCAACCTTCAGGCTAGTAGTTGATCATAAAGTGTCTGCACTGCCCAAGGACCTATTCCACCACTGACTGAAAAAAAAACTCACTGCTTTCAAGTCGGATCCAACTCAAAGCGACCCCTCCTTGGGTTTCCAGGCAGTATCACTACGAAAGTAGATTGCCCAGTCTTCCTTCTGAAGAATGGCTGGTGGGTTTGAACCACCAGCCTTCTGATTAGCAGTCAAATGCCTTAGGCACTACCCCACCAGAGCTCCCATTCCACCACTGAAGGCCTCTAAAAATTAATAGCCCCTGGTAGCTTGTCAGCACCTTGCAGTTTACTAAGCACTGTGCGTTGGTTTTCTTTTGAATCCTTTTGACAATTTTCTGCGGTAGAAATTGAACCCTACTTTTTATCAATAAAGAAATCTAGGCTCTGAGAGTTTTCGTGACTAGATCTAACCAGCTTATTTTATGCATGCAGAAAATGCAGTCATATGACCCATAAGTAGGAAAGGGGCTTCTCCCAGCTTCTTTGACGCCAAGTCAGGGCCTCTGGGAGGCAGCCCCAGTGTGAGGTGCTTTTAAGGCCTCAAGTGAGATGTGTGGCTACTGTCAATGGCAACAGCACAGCAGCCTGGGTAGGTCACTATAGATGACGTCACACAGGGTGCGGCCACTGGGCAGCTGGGAATGTTAGGAATCCTCTACAGAACCTCCTGGTCTTAGCTGAGTGGCTACACCTTGTGCCCCTTCCCCTGAGCTGCTGTGAGTAGAAGCCTGCCATTCTGAGTACCAGTCAGGGTGTCAGTCTAAGTGGTGCTAGTGGGGATAACTCACTGCCATCAAGTCGATTCTGACTCAAAGCGACCCCCAGTGGGTTTCCAAGGCTGTACATCCTTATGGAAGCAGACTACCTCATCTTTCTTCTGTGGAGTGGCTGGTTGGTTCGAACCACCAATCTTTTAGTTAATAGCCAAATGCCTTAACCAGTATACCACCAGAGCTCCTTTGCTAATAGGATACCAACCAGCCAACCGATTGTCATTGAGTTGATTCTGACTCATGGCGACCCCATGTGTGTCAGAGTAGAACTGTGTTCCACAGGGTTGTCAATGGCTGACTTCTTGCAAGTAGATCAGTAGTCCTTTCTTCTGAGGCATCTGAGTGAATTTGAACCCTGAAGAAAGGTTGGAACCTTTTGTTTAGCTGAGCACTTTGACCGTCTGTACCAACTGAGGCCCAGTCACCCTCTGAGGATTAGGGACAGCCAGGCTGAGCATATTCCAGCAACCCATCTGAGCAACTGGTTTTAGATTCTGCCTGACCCAGGGGTGTCTGGTCTGCACCAGCTCCATGAAGATGCTCAGGAGGCCTGGAGCCCGGGTGCAGGTTGTGGTGGAGACCAGGCCTGTCCCATAGGGTTTCTGCTTCTCCTTGGCCTGTGGTGGCCACTCAGAGCCCTTGACCTGCTGTGTGGTTTTGCCATGGTGTTTGGCCCACGGATGTGGTAGGGTAGTTGTGGAATTTGCAAGGACAGCTGCCCATGAAGGCCCATGGGTTTGGATTTCTTTTCCAGCATTTTCTCTCATATATCTAACACATGCCACACAGGGGTAATTAACAGGATTGCGATTGGGTTTTATTTATAATTTTGCTTCTGTTTTTTCCCTCTGGACTCACACTTCCCCCCTTGAAACAAGGATGGCAGTTCTTTCCTTTTATTGTTTTAATTTTACTATGGTAAAATATATATAAGAAGACATTTGCCCTTTCAAATGTTTTTTCACACACAGCAGTGACATTAACTATATTCACCATGTTGTCCAGCCATCACCAACAGCTGTTTCCAGTGGTTTATTTCTCGCCCTTAACTCAAACTCAGTGCTACTTCCCCCCTGCCCCTGGTAACCGCTAATAAACTTTGGTCTCCGTTCAGTTGCCTGTCTAGGTATTTCCTAGCCACGGGATCATACTACTTGTCCCCTTGTGTCTGACTTTCTTCACTCAGCATAATGTTCTCAAAGTTCCTCCAGGTTGCAGTGAGTAGCTGAACTTCTTTCTCTCTGTGGCTGAATACCATCCCATGGCATGGATGGGCCACCTTGTGTGTGTATTGAGTCACCTGTTGATGGGCACTTGGCTGGTTCCTCCTCCTGGCAGTTGTGGTCTTACCTGCTCCCGGCTGGCAGCCAGCTGGAGGGTCTCCCCTCACCCACCTTGTTTCTCCTCAGAATGGCCCCACTCCCTGCTCCTGCTCCCTGCCTCACTCACCGATGTGTGAGTGGCCGTGGGTGGCTGGGCACCAGGGCGGGAGGAAGACCTCACCGAGGCCCAGCGTCAGCTTGATTATAATGAGGCTTTCTGTGGACTTTTTCTTTTTAAGCTACCAAGAAAGTACAGAGAAAACCTCCCCCTGCAGGGGAGAGATCTGAGAGAGGTAATTGTGAGTGTGCTTCTCGCCGACAAGGCCCCTTTGCAGGGAAAGTCTCTTGGCGGGGTGGCTGCTTGGGGGCTTCTGTCTTCTGAGCTGGGCGTGCCTGCTTCTGAAATGGCTTCACACACTGAGCCTGAAGAGGGAACACTCAGAGCTCCTGTTCTCTTGGTGTGGTTTGTGCAGACATTTGTTGGACGGTCCTTTCTAATCCCAATGCGCTCATTTACTCTGGGGACAAGGGCATGGCCGAGGGCTGTTGGGCTAGGGGTGGGGAGGCAGCATGTGCCTGAGATGGTTGTGAGTGGTGGTTTGGACTGTCTCTAACCAAGGTTTAGGCGTGTGTCTTAGTTTCCTGCGGCTGCCGTAACAAAGCACTACAAAGCAGGTGGCTTCAAATGGCATTGTCTCATAGTTCTGGAGGCCTGGAATCTGAATTCAGGGGGTTGGCAGGGCCGTGGTCTCTCCAAAGGCTCTAGGAGAAGAGTCTTTCTCATCTCCCAGCTTCTGGTGGCTCAGATATTCCCTGTTGGGCGGCTACGGCGTAACTGCATCTCTGCCTGTGTCTTCCTTCCACCTCTGTGTCTCACTCTTTTAGAGGACACCACTCAGACTGCATTGGGTTCACCCCACTCCGGCATGACCTCATGTTAGCTGCTAGCATCTTCAAAGGCCCTCTTCCCAAACAATGTCATGTGCTCAAGTACGAGGGGTTAAGACTTCAACATATCTTTTTTGGGGACACACTCCAATGTGTGACAGCATGAAATCCCCACTGGTGTTGATTAAACTCCCACCCTGTGAGTGACAGATGCTGTGTTGGATGCTTTCCCTCTTACTGTATCCATTCTTCAAAACATAACCCTGCGGGGTACACTCGCTCTCCCCATTTTCCAGAGGAGAAGACAGGCTTAGGGAAGTTAAGTGACTCGCACATGGTCACTCCTTGGTTAAGTGGCACAGAAAGGGTTTGAAGGCACCCCAGAGCCCACAGGCCATGCTGCATCCCTTGGGGCAGGACGGCAAAAGGCGGGAGAGCTTCGGGGGCAGAGAGAAGGCTGAGCCTGGGCAGCGGGAGCCCGTCTGTGGTTTCCGCGTGTGGAAAAGGAGAACGTTCTTTGTATGTGCCCTCACCACGGGGCTTGACTACGTTAGGGATCCAGTAGGCATGGACGTGCAAACATTCAAAACCACGATCTTAGTCTTCACTCGACAAGAGCCATCATTAGTTCATTGCATAAAGAGTTGCCCCGCTCCAGATTGGAGCCAGTGGGCCCCTGTTTGTCACAGATGGTTCCTGGGGCTGGGGCGTGGGCGCTGGTGCCGGAAGCTGAGAAGCAGCAGTCCTCTCAGCTGCACAGGTTCCCAGAGCTGGCCCAGCACCAAGTCCAGGGTTCTGACTTGCCTGTGCTCCCGAATCCCTGGGAGCTTGGAGAAAACCAGTTGTGTAGGCCCCGCCCTGCGAGATTCTGCTGTAGCAGGTTTGGATGGGGCCTGGGATCTGCATCTCACAAGCCCCACTCCCCCTGAGATTGATGCTGGGGTCCGTGAGCCACAGCTTGGGAACCAGTGATCCCATGAGTCACACAAGCACCAGTAGTGACTGACAAGGGAGCACGGCAAGGCAGAATAGAGGTGCGGCTAGGGGCAAAGGGTGCCCAGAGGAGGGCAGGACTGTTGGGGAGAGGAGAGACCCAGCAGCCTTCCTGGGGTGGTGGCGCCTGCACTGTGCTTGGAAGGGTGTGTTGGTATTTGTCTGCACTGGCATGGAGGAAGGAAGTGTTGGGGGAAGGGCAGTAGGCCAGGAGCCAATGGCATGAAGCGGCTTGGCCTGTCTGGAGAGCTAAGGACAGTCACGCATGGACTGAGTACACCACTCCAGACCAGGCACTGAAGGGGAGTCGGGGAGGCTGGTCAGGGGTCTGGTGGGAAAGGGGCTTTGAATTTGCTGAACAGCTGAAATGCCCGTGTGGGTAAGCTATCCAGTGATGGAGAGGAGAGGGTGGCAATGGGGACCTTTGTTTTATCATCAGCATTCAGGGTAAAGGCCACGAGAGTGGCACTAGTTCTGCACTGTCAGCACCTGCTGTCCCTCACCACTGAGAGATAATCACTTCCATTTTGAGATGAGGCCTCTGAGCTCAGGGGAGGTGACTTTCCTGAGACCCCAGAGCTAGTTCCAGGCTTCTCGGATCCCAGGGCCAAGGGTTGGAGTTGGTCCGGTCTGTGGGAGGGGGTGTTGGGTGGTCCCTGATGAGCACGCTGTTGCTTTCCTGGTAAAGGAGGTGTCTCTGTTGCTAAGCAACAAGGGAAGGAGGAGATTGCTCGTGTCTAGAAATGGGCTCCAGGGCTCTTCTAGGGTTGTTCCAGCCCTGAGTCCCGACACTGGCTCACAGCACAGCGGCCCAAGGCCTTTTCTAGCCAACGCCTCCTCCCCAAATCCTGGCCTCACCTCCTTCCTTCCTTCCTTCCCAGGGGAATCCGGGAAATCTGGGGACCGCAGTGGCTACAGCAGCCCAGGCTCTCCGGGGACTCCTGGCAGTCGCTCTCGCACCCCGTCCCTGCCAACCCCGCCCACCCGGGAGCCCAAGAAGGTGGCAGTGGTCCGCACCCCACCCAAGTCACCATCCTCAGCCAAGAGCCGCCTGCAGACGGCCCCTGTGCCCATGCCGGACCTGAAGAACGTCAGGTCCAAGATTGGCTCCACCGAAAACCTGAAACATCAGCCCGGAGGCGGAAAGGTAAGGGCGAGTGGAGGGAGGCTGTGTGTGTGTGTGTGTGTGTGTGTGTGTGTGTGTGTGACTTGAGGCAGGGAGAGGGGCTGGAACCTTCCCACGAGGCCCCTCCCACCTGGGGCCTAGGTGGATGAGTGCCTCAACTCCCACTACCTGCCTGGCTCAGCTCCAAAGGGGTCCTCATCATGCACCTCTTCAAAGACGGAGAATCAGGTTATGGCTCAATTCTTTGGCAGGATCACCACCGAGCCACGAGTGCCACCTCAGTGGGGAGGAAGTACCAGTTTTTTCCTTCCTCACTTCAGCCCTGCTGGTGGACAGTATCAGAAATTACAGGGTTGTATGTCCATGATCTGGGAGTTCTCAAAGTGGGGCACCCACAGGGGTTCAAACCTGTCTCAGCCTAGAGTTGGACAGCTCTGGTTTTCTTTGGCTATTCACTCAGATTCTATTTCTCTTTGATCTTCAATTCCGGGGAGATTAGAGGATTCTGTTTAGGACAGCTGGTTTTTCTGCAAGCAGTGGGTGCTCATGGAATCATTGGCTTATTCAGGTGGGGAAACACCATCTGCTGGTCTGAGGTGGAGGGGCGCTGGCCCAGACCCCCTTTCTCTTCCTCTTGTTCTCAGTCTCCCTCCTTCACCCAGCACCAGGGGGAGAGATGCAGAAGAGGAGGCGGCATGGGGGCCTGGTTCTGAGGGGACACCAACGTCCGCGGTCTGAAATTGACCAAATGTGCAATTAAAATGTATTGATGATTATTAGCGATTGGAATGCAAAAGTTGGAAACAGTGAAGACGCATCAGTAGTTGGAAAATAATGGCCTTGGTGGTAGAAATGAGGCCAGAGATTACATGATAGAATTTTGCAAGACAACTACTTATCATTGCAAATACTTGTTTTTCAACAAAATAAACAAGGAACTTTGGTAGCATAGTGCCTAAGGCATTTGACTGCTAACCAGAAGGTTGAAGGTTCAAGCCCACCAACCACTCCACAGAAGGAAGACTGAGCAATCTATTTCCATTAAAGATTTACTGGCTCGGAAACCCCAAGGGTGTCACTATGATTCAAAATCAACTCGATGGCAGTGATTTGGTTTTTTTTTTTTTTTTTTTTTTTTGATACACGTGGACCTCTCTAGATGGAACACACAGAAATTATATCGAGTATATTTGTGGAGGCACTCTGGTAGCACAGTGCCTAAGGCATCTGACTACTAACCAGAAAATTGGTGGTTCAAACCGTGAAAGCAAGACTGGGCAATCTACTTCTACAAACATTTACCACCTCAGAAACCCAATGGAGGTTACTATGAGTCGGAATCGACTCGATGGCAGTGGGTTTGGTTTTGTATTTTTTTTATATATAGCTGTGGAAAGAGACAATGGAGAAGGTCAGTGTCATCAGTCAAAACAAGGCAAGGAGCTGACTGTGGAACAGGCCATCAATTGCTCATATGCAAGCTGAAGCTGAAGCTAAAGAAAATTAAAAATAAGTCCACGAGAGCCAAAAATCAACCTTGATTATATCCCACTTGAATTTAGAGACCATCTGAAGAATAGAGTTGACACATTGAACATGAGTAACTGAAGACCAGACAAGTTGTGGGATGACATTAAAAACATCATCCATGAAGAAAGCAAAAGGTCACCAAAAAGACAGAAAAGGAAGAAAAGACCAAAATGGATGTCAGAAGAGACTCTGAAACTTGCTCTTGAACATAGAGTAGCTAAAGTGAATGAAGAAATGTTGAAATTAAAAGAGCTGAACAGAAGTTTTCAAAGGGCAGGTAAGGAAGACAAAGTAAAATATTATAATTAAATATGCAAAGACCTGGAGTTAGAAAGTCAAAAGGGAAGAGCACACTCAGCATTTCTCAAGCTGAAAGAACAAGAAAAAACTCAAGCCTTGAGTTGCAATATCGAAAGACTCTATGGGTGGTTCGGAAACACCAGTTTCTGATGGCCTGAGATGAAGGGAGCACTGGGCTGGACCCCCTGAATGATGCAAAAACCAAAACCAAACTCATAGCCATTGAGTTGGATCCAATTCATAGTGACCTCTCCTTGGGTTTCTGAGGCGGTATCACTACAGAAGTAGATTGCCCAACCTTCCTTCGGAGGAGTGGCTGGTGGATTTGAATCACCAGCCTTCTGGCTAGCAGTCAAATGCCTTAAGCACTACACCACCAGAGAAGGTGGAAGGAATACACAGAATCACTGTATCAAAAAGAATTGGCTGATGTCAGGAGATAGCATACAATCAAGAACCAATAATATGGAAGGAAGATGTCAAGCCTGCACTGAAGGAATTGGCAAAAACAAGACTCCAGGAATTGACTGAATACCCATTAAGATGTTTCAACAAATGGATACAGCACTGGAGGAACTTGCCAAGAAATGTGGAAGACAGCTACCTGGCCAATTGACTGGAAGAGACTGGTGTTTGTGCCCACTCCAAAGAAAGGTGATTCAACAGAATGTGGAAATTATCGAACAGTATCATCAATATTACACAAGTGAAGTCTTGCTGGAGATAATTTAAAAATGGCTGCAGCAGTGTATTGACAGGGACGTGCCAGAAATGCAAGCTGGATTCAGAAGAGGACGTGGAATGGGGGCTATCATTGCTGATGTCAGAGGGATCTTAGCTGATAGCAAAGAACACCAGAAAGATGTCTACCTTATTGACTATGCAAAGGCATTTGACTGTGTGGATCATAACAACTTATAGACAACATTGCGAAGAATGGAAATACCAGAACACTTAATTTTGCTCATGAGAAACCTGTACGTAGACCAAGAAGCTCATTCAAACAAAACAAGGGGATACTGCATGGCTGAAAATCAGGAAGAGTGTGCATCGGTGTTGTATCCTTTCATCATACTTATTCAATCTGTATATTGAACAAATAATCCAAGAAGCTGGACTATATGAAGAATCCAGCATCAGGATTGGAAGACGACTCATTAACAACCTGTGATATGCAGACAGCACAACCTTGCTTGCTAAAAGTGAAGACAACTTGAAGCACTTACTGATGAAGATCAAAAACTACAGCTGTCAGTATGGATTATACCTCAACATAAAGAAAATGAAAATTTTCAGAATGGGACCTATAAGCAACATCATGATAAATGGAGACGAGTGAAGCTGTCAGGGATTTCATTTTCCTTAGATCCACAGTCAACACTCATGGAAACAGCAGTCAGGAAATCAGACGTCGTATGGCAGTGGGCAAGTCTGCTGCAAAAGATTAAGAAGCAAAAATGTCACTGTGAAGACTAAGGTGTGCCTGACTCAAGCCATGGTATCATATGTATGTAAAAGCTGGACAGTGAATAAGGAAGACTGAGGAAGAGTTGATGCCTTTGAATGGCGATGGTGGCGAAGAATACTGGAAATACCATGCACTGCCAGAAGAATGAACAAGTCTGCCCTGGAAGAAGTGCAGCTGGAATGCTCCTTGGAAGCAAGAATGGCCAGACTGCATCTCACCTACTTTGGTCATGTTGTCAGAAGGGACCATTCCCTGGAGAAGGGTACCCTGGACTTCCTGTCCTCCTTTTCCAGTCCTTGGGGCCTCTGAAGGGTCTTCCTCAGGGAGACCAGCACCTCCTGGGGTCAGTCACCCCTCCCTGTGGCTGGGCGCTTGGTCTTATGGGAGTGCCAGTGTCTCATTGGCCTTTGGGTTGGAGGGGAGTCCTCTGTCCTCATTTTATTGTCCCTGAATTATCCTTGTTTTCTCTTTGTAAAGATGCCCCACACTCTTCCAGAAGGGGCTCTTGGCAGCTTCTGTGGGGTGCTGGCTTGAAGTCCATGCCTCTGTGAAGCTGCCGAGGCAAAGGGACCCCACCAAGAGGTTTTCCTTGATGGTGCGATGGGCTCCCACCCTCGCTGGCCAGCCCCTCATTCACAGGACACAGGTGAGTGTCCTGGGAGTGCTCTGTCCTCATGGCACATCTTGGCCACTTGCCCCTTTTGAAAAATGAAAACCAAAACTCTGCGCACTGGGTGCCTACCAGGAAGACTCCACTGTTGTAGCCAATGCTATCCTGACAACTCATTAGGTACTAAGGACACCAAGCCTACTACCCCTCACCAGCCTATGGGCTCCCTCTGCCTTCCCACCCACCCTTTTCTCAAGCCTAACTTCAGATGCCATCTCCTCCAAGAAGTCTTCCTGGATTTCCCTCCCTTTTCTCAGCGTCCATGAGAGCGCTGACCACTCTGAGCCGGGCCTGCCTCTCTCTTATCTAGACCGTAAGGACGGGGAAGCTGTGCCGTTGGCAAGCCCTTCATCAAATGTGTGGTTAATTTGATTTGGTGGCGTCAGTGCGAGCGCATGACTGAGGGAGCCGGAGCGGAACCCTCAGCTTGGCACGGAGAACAGCCACAGTCATCTGAGGCTGCCTTAGGAGGTTCTGGAGCATTCGGGCCAGCGCTTGCATCTCTGCTGGCAGGAGCAGTGACAGCCCTGAGCTGGAAGAAGATCACATTGCCTCGTGTCCCATGCCGTTCACAGATGTGGGGGTCAGCGTTCCCCACTGTGTTGGAGGGACACAGTTCAGTCCATAGTAGCATGAGTTCCTTTAAGAGCTTAAAGCCAAATCATCTCTCAGGAAAAATGCAGCTATCAGTTGGCCACACTGGAGAGCTAGATGGGGGAGGGGGATCACACTGGAGAGCTAGGTGGGTCGCCTGAAGGTGGGGGGAAGGGGTGGAGGGGCCTGGAGAGCCTGCCTGCACCTGAGTCCTGGGGTAGCCTGATCTTGATCCTGATGGCAAAATGGCATCACCTGGGAATGCCGAGCCTCACCCCGACCCGTTAGAATCTCGAGGTGGGGCTCCGCCATATTTCCAATGTGAGTGCAGTCCAAGCCGAGAACCAGCTGCCTCCCAGTTCTCACCTGCTGGCCTCTGGCCTCACTCTGACTTCCAGGGCCTCTGCGCAGCCTGGATCCAGTGACTGGCTTTCCCTTCCCATCCTGACCTGTCTCCCCAGATTCCATGGGCCCTGAACCCAGCCCAGGCTGGGCCTCGGAGGCCCCAAGTATTCCTGTTCAATGTGTATGTGGGGGCAGGGGGAAGGGCAGACACAGAAAACCAGTATTTTTAAAACTTAAAAACCAAATGATCCACCCCGGGCTACGTGACGTGAAGCCGGCGTTCTTAGGTTCTAGTGATGTTGGGACAGGCTCTTCTGGATGTAATGGAGGAGTGTTCATAGTTTTCATGATTTCATTCCTCTTGATGATTTTATTCCACTTCATCTGTTGAAGTGCCTGTGTCTCCTTCCTGTAGCCTGGCAGCTGTATGGGGTTGCAATGAGCTCTAGTGTCCCTGTGGCCTCACACTAGCACCCAATGTACTGTGAGTGCTGCATGATCTAAATCAAGGAGCCAAGGAAAACCCAAAATTCAGAAGAAGCTCCAAGTGCAAAAATGTGCGTCAAACTTTGTAACTGCAAAACACAAGAAAGCAATTTAAATATTTAGCAATAAGGAGATAACTAATAAACTGTGATGTTGCCATTCTGTAAAAGTAGATTGCCAAACCTTCCTTCCGAGTAAAATATTAGGAAGCCCTTAAAATGACCATTAGGAGCTCTGGTAGCATAGTGCCTAAGGCACTTGACTGCTAACCAGAAGGCTGACGGTTCAAACCCACCAGCCACTTCTCGGAAGGAAGATGGGGCAGTCTACTTCCGTAGTGATACTGCCTCGGAAACCCAAGGAGGGGTCGCTATGGGTCGGGTCCGACTCGATGGCACATAACAACAACAACAAAAATGACCATTGAGAGGAATGGTTCATAATTATGAATTGTATATTATGTTACAGTATTCAGTTTTACTGTTAAGTTAAAAAAAAAAAGTGTCTTGGTGGCACAACAGGTAAGTACCAGGCTGTAAACCTAAGGGTTGGTGGTTTGAACCCACTCAGCGACTCCTCAGAAAAAGACCTGCCAGAGTGTAAGAGTCACAGCTTAGAAAAAGACCTGCCAGAGTGTAAGAGTCACACCTTAGAAAAAGACCTGCCAGAGTGTAAGAGTCACAGCTTAGAAAGCCCAGTGGGGCGGTCCTGCTCTGTCACGTGGGCCGATACGAGCAACAACATGGGATTAAAGCGGGACTAAAATTCTGGGAGCCCTATAAGTTATGCCTACTATCTTTACTAAAAAGTCTGCTTAGGAGAGTGAATGAAAATATGACAAAATGCTTATATTAACTACTTTCATAGAGGTTGTGATTTTATTTTTCCTTTTCTTCCCTAATTTTTACAATGAAAATGTTTATAATCAGAAAAAAAATACAACAGGGGCAGGAAAGAAGGTAAACCGAGGGAGGAAGTGGGAAGAATGCTGTTACAGTGTGCGGACGGCACTGAGTGTCGCAAAACAAAACGTGTATGAATTGTTGAATGGAAAGCCAGGTTGCACTGTTAGACTTTCACAGATCACAATAAAAATAATAATTGTTTTAAATAATTGTTTTTTTAGGAAAACTTTAAAAATGGGTAGAAATGAAGTTGAATTCGCTGTTAAATGACAGTTGTTGGGCCCCATCAAGTCAGTTCCGCTTCATGGCAATAGCACAGAACATGGCCTGGCCCTGTGCCAAGTTCATGCTGCTCGGTAGCAATGCATGATAGTGAAGTAAAAGAGCACAGGTCATTTGTACTGTAATTGAAAGGCGGGAAATAGCAGGAAAATCCAGGAATTAAACTGCAGTGGGGGCTTCCCTATTGTTCAATGTTCAGGCACTGTGCTGGGTGTCTAGTCCCTAAAGAAAAATACCTATAAACCTGTTGTTGTTGTTGTTGTTATGTGCTGTCAAGTCGGACCCGACTCCTAGTGACCCCTCCTTGGGTTTCCGAGGCGGTATCTCTATGGAAGTAGATTGCCCAACCTTCCTTCCGAGGAGTGGCTGGTGTGTTTGAACCGCCAGCCTTTTGGTTAGCAGTCAAGTGCCTTAGAGAAGCAGGAATTGCACTTATCTGTTCTCTAACCACAATATAATAAACCAGATATTAATTGTATCAGCAACACAACCACAATTATTCTGAAATTTAAAACTTTTCCTATGTGACTGCTTGTTCAGGGAGGAAGTGAGAACACCATTTCAAAGTGCCTTGGTAACAAACCCGTACATTAGTGGAGGTGCCCCAAATTGTACTTAGAAGAGAAGGCACAGTTTTAAATGCTTTTGTTATTAAAAAAAAAAAAAAGGATTGTAGTATATAAATTATGTTCTTAATGGGGTGTTCTGGTTCCCTAGTGCCGCTCTGACAAGAACATACCACAAATGGGATGGCCTTAACAAACAGGAGTTTATTCTTACAATTTGGAGGCTTTAAGTCCAAGTTCAAAGTGCCAGTCTCTAGGGGTTGGGTGAAAGCCCCTCAACCTTGGGGTCCAACTCTGCCTCCTGCTCCCAGCCCACTGGAGCTAGAGGCATTTCTTCACTCAGACAGCTGCTGGCTGCTGAGGCTGAGAAGCCCAAGGTGGACAAGGAAAAAGGCATAGTCTCAATGTTACCAAACCACATGGCAGGCCATTAACTTAAGTCCATTGTAAGTTCCAAGGTCGGCAGAGCATAGCAGGCTGCTGAGCAATAACACAGCTACATACAGGGTCTAAGCATGTCATAGGCTAGAGACCATTGCCAAGGCTTCTCCTTATATACAGGAAGCAGACCACGTCCCAAAGGCAGCTACTCAGCTGCTTGTGGTAGATCCCACCATGGAGCTGATTGCCAGTCTCATCATGGGGAATAACTACCACCAGCTGCCCAGCCACTCAACCAGGCCCAGCCAAGTTGACACACAAACATAACTACCACATTCTCTAACCACAATATAATAAACCAGATATTAATTGTATCAGCAACCACAACCACAATTACTTGGAAATTAAAAACTTTTCTCTGTGACTGCTTATTCAGGAAGGAAGTGAGAACACTGTTTCAAAGTGCCTACCCGTACATTAGTGGAGGTGCCCCAAATTGTACTTAGAAGGCATAGTTTTAAATGCTTTTGTTATTAAAAATAAATAAATAAAGGACTGTAGTATATCAATTATGTTCTTAATGGGGGGAAAAAAGGAGAAATAAGAATAAGGAAACAAAGAGCAGAAATAAATAAGAAAACAAGACCAATATAACGGAACATAAAATAGCATCAAAAGCTGCTTCCTTCCTCCCTCCCCCCCTTCTTAGTCATTCAGCCAGCATTTATGGAAGGCCCTCTGGGTGCCAGGCCCGGGGCTGGTGAGTTCCTGCTCCCAGGACCCAGGCCAGGGAAAAGAGAGGTGTGAGCAGATAAAAGGAGCAATTGCAGCAGCAAGAGGCAGCGATGGTGGCACAGTGGTTAGTTAAGCGCTTGGCTGCTACCAAAACGTTGGCAGTAGGAGCCCGCCAGCAACTCCACAGGAGAAAAGACTGGCCATCCTCTCCCCATGGGGCAGTTCTGCTCTGTCCCACAGGACTGCTGTTCGATTCCTGGGTGCACCACAGCAGCCGGGCGCACGAGGCAAGAGAAGAGGGGGAGCAGCCTGCTCCACGGAGGGTCACCCACACCGAGGGTCGCCTGTGTTGCTGGGGGTCACCTCGTGGGGTGTTCCCTACACTGTCAGTGGTACCAGGTTAAAGAAGACAGACCCTTGCTAGGGGCCGGGAGCGAATTAGCCAAGAAGCAAGGTGAGCACAGGCTTACTTGTGCTTAGTGATTTGTAGTAAACAGTTTCACGTTTTTTGATATGATGAAACACATGTGAAACTGTTCACTACAGAGTAGTTAATAAGCACAAGTAAGCCTGTGCTCACCTTGCTTCTTGGGTAATCTGCCACTGCTCCGGGCCATCAGTGGCCTTTGGACGGGCAGGCCCGGGAGAGCTCCTGGTGCACAGGCGGGGCGGGAAACTGCACAGGTAAATCCAGATGGAAGGAGAATGGTCCGAGGAAGCCAGGGGCACGTGTTTAAGCCCCACGGCTGTACATTAACAGTCCTGACGCTAGTCGAGGGAGGTCCCAGCAGAGGGCTTGGGGCTGCTGTGAACCAGCTAGGTTCAGGACAGGATATCATCCACCAGCCAAGGTGGAAGAGAAGGAAGAGTGTGTGTGTGTGGGGGGGGGGCGTGCTCTGCAGGGAGGCGCAGGCTCCCTTGTCAGTGGGGTGGGGGTCACGAACCCAGCTTCAGCAACCTCTCTGGGTGATTAGTGACTTTGTCCCGGAGCCCAGTGTTGAAAAACAGAGAGTGCAAGGCAGGGGTCCTGACAGACGAGTCCCAACAGGGTGAGAGAACAGGCTCCCAGGGCCCGAGGCTGTATGGTCAGGAGAACTGGGGATCCTGGTGACCCAGGGTGAGAAGACACGGTGCAGACAGAGGTCCTGATCAGGAAGGTCACAGGAGCCTGAGCACGGAGGTGGCCTCTGAGCAGGTTAAGTCATGGCCTCTAGGGTTGCTGTTAGCGAGGCCAGTTGGATGTGAAGGTCCGCGGAAGAACAGGAACGTCCCAGAGTTGTGGGCTTCCAACACGTCGGGGTGCAATGTTCTACGTAGCCACGAGATGGCGGTGGAGCGCTGTGAACCCTCTCCGTGCAGCCCTGGAGCCTAGTGCTGGAACCTCCACATCAGTGTTGACGTCTGTCAACACTGTTGTGTCTATTTTGTCTTCACTCCCTCTCCTTTACTTCCCTCAGTCTTAGTGTCCCCCCATTCACTTCTGGCCACCTCTTTCTGATCTCTCTCCCTCCACCCCTCGTCATTGCCTCCCCATCTCATTCACCACAGACCATAATAGAAAAGGAAGTATTTTTTAAATAGTAACATTTATTAGTACACTGTCAATAAGCACATGGGTAGAACATTCATGTGGAGTACACTGCTTTGTACTCAGTGGGCCTGGGATGGCTTATTCTCCTACAGCAGGGCCAGGGACCTGGATTCACTGTGAGCTGAGCTGTCAAGACACTGGAATGAGGAGAGGTCAGAGCCAGGCAAGGACCCTCCTCTGGGACAGCCTGTAACCCTGACAGCCTCTGGCCATCCCTCGGGGCACAGGGTCTGTGTTTCTTCATCAATCTTGTGTAAACCAAGTCATGAAAGAACTTTTGGGAGCTCACTGCTTAAAGGGACAGTGAATTATTCTAAAGGTGACTCTGCCTTGATACCTGATCTTTGGTTGATTTAATGGGAAGTAGGTAGGTTTGCCCATGTCTTTTCCTGGGGCCACCACCTTGGACTTGAAGAGAGACTCGGTGTGGGTATTCGGGGCCCACCTCAGGTTAAATTCTCATCCAAGCATCCCGGCAGCTGCTCCCAGTCCTCAGCACTGGGCCTGTTAACCCTGGCCGGGAGCCTGGCCTCCAGCGCCACATGGTGCTGGAAAAGCTGAGTCCGAGACAGCCCAGTGACCTCAGCTGGGCCACCCCGGGGAGGAAAGGACAGGCCTGGAGACTCGGGTCAGGGAGGGCGGGCTGGGCTCCCACGTGGAACAAGAGTATGACCTGGTGAGAGTTGGGGACTGCTTCAGGCCACCCAGGTCACAGTTTAAACCAAAGTGGACCTTGCCCCAGCCCCACTCTGGTCCCAGCCTCCCTTCTAGGGTCAAACTCTGACCTTAGGAATTTCTCACCTGACTAGGGGTCCCCCAGATCAAAATGTGGAACCTCCCAAAGTGTCGTGTCCTCTGATGGGTATTTTCAGTGTCCAAAGCTGAGGCACAGTATCATACATGTGACTGAGAAATTAACTTTCAGGATTCTGCTTGCTTTCTTGCTCTGGAATCTGTAAATGTGTTTACTTCACGTGAGGACTAACAGTAATTCAGGTCTGTGTTGTAAATATCCTTGTGTCTATTGCCAAATCCCACAAAAGCTTGCTGCTTTTCTTGTGGGGTTGGAGTAAAAAAACCACATGAGAAAAACATTCCAATGCGTGCTGCAGACCTTGTAATATTGCTTAATACCCCTGATAAAGACCCATTTGATAAATTTCTTGAACAGATTGGTATAGAAAACAAGATTATCTTCGTTGAAGAACTGGTAAGTTTACTTTTCAGATAAGGAGCTTATGTAACCCATCACTTTTCCCTTTTTGCCTTGGCTTCCAGGAAGCTCAGAGCTCAGTACAATGATCAGTCTTGTAATTGTCAGTGGAGGTGACCTCAGCTTCCTTTAACATTATCCTTTAAATGTGCTTGTTTTATCATTGTGCTTTCTTGGGGGGAAAAAAAAATCTAAACTGCTTGTTTCTTTCTGAAAACAGGCAAAACTGCTACTGGGAAATTTATGGGGGAAAAAAATGACCCAAAAAAAGAGTTCATGTGGGACTTTTTCTTTTTTTTTTAATGATTTGGGTGAAAGTTTACAAAGCAAATTCATTTTCCATACATCATTTCATACACATTTTGTTTCATGACATGGACTGTAACCCCCCACTATGCAACCGCTCTCTTCTTACTTCCTCCCCATACTTGACTCTTCCCTGTGTCCTTCCCTCCCAAGCATCATGCACTCCCCCCACCCCCAGCTATCTCCCTGTGCAAACGCTGCCCTTCTCTTCTCAGACTGATCACTCCAAGGAATGTATCTACCTGCTGCAAATGTTCACCCCGTATGCCCGTCTCTTGTTTGGCTAGAAGCCACAGGAGTGAGTGAGTTCAGTTCCAGATCTAAAGGGTAACTGCAGGCCATAGTCTCGGGTGTCTCACCAGTCTCTATCAGACCAGTAAACCTGGTCTTTTATGATCTTGACTTCTGTTCCACATTGTTCTCCCTCTCTATCCAGAATCTCCTGCACTGATCCCTTTCTGAGTGGTTGACAGTGGTAACTGGGAGCCATCTAGTTCTTCTGTTCTCATGGTCATACAGGCTGAGGACTGCATGGTCTAGTAGTCCCTTGGACTGTTTCCATGCGTCTTTAGCTTTCTTCTCAGAAGGAAGACTGGGCAATCTACTTCTGCAGAGATGTTGTTGTTATATGCCATTGAGTCATCTCCCACTCATAGTGAGTCTATGTACAACAGAATGAAATAGTGCCCGCCTGTGCCAGCCTCATGATCCCTACTATACCTGAGCCCATCACTGCAGTCACTGTGTCAATCCATCTTGTTGAGGGCCTTCCCTCTTTCATTGACCCTCCACCTTACCAAGCATGACATCCTTCTCCAGAGAATAGTCCCGTCTAACAACATGACCAAGGTAGGTGAGACAAAGTCTGGCTATTCTCGCTTCCAAGGAGCATTCCAGCTGCATTTCTTCCAGGACAGATTTATTAGCCCTTTTAGCAGTCCACGGTACTTCCAGGATTCTTCGCCAGCACCACAACTCAAAAGCATCAACTCTTCTTCGGTCTTCCTTATTCCTGTCCAGCTCTCACATGCGTAAGAGGCGATTGAAAATACCATGGCTTGGGTTAGGCATACCTTAGTCTTCAGAGAGACATCTTTGCCCTTCAACACTCGAAAGAGGTCTTTTGCAACAGATTTGCCCAATGCAATATGTCTTTTGACATCTTGACTGCTACTTCCATTGGTGTTGATTGTAGAACCAAGTAATGTGAAGTCTTTGACAACTTCGACCTTTTCTCCATTCATTGTGATGCTGCCTTTTGGTCCAGTCGTGAGGATTTTTGTGTTCTTTACATTGAGAGGTGAACTATAATGCAGTCTTTAATCTTCATCAGTACGTGCTCCAAGTCATCCTCACTTTCAGCAAGCAAAGCTATGTCGTCTGCGTATCTCAGGTTGTTAATGAGACTTCTTCCTCCAATCCAGATGCCATGTTCTCCTTCATACTGTCCAGCTTCTTGGATTATTTGCTCAGCATACAGATTAAGTATAGTGAAAGGATACAACCCTGACACACTCCCTTCCTGATTTTAAACCATGCAGTATCCCCTTGTTCTGTTTGAATGACAGTCTCCTGGTCTATGTACTGGTTCCTCATGAGTACAATTAAGTGTTCTGGAATTCCCATTCTTCTCAATGCTAGCTACAATTTGTTATGATCCACACAATGAAATGCCTTTGCATAGTCAATAAAACACAAGTAAACATCTGTGGTAGTTCAGTTGGTGTGTCAATTTGGCTGGGCCTGGTTGAGTGGCTGGGCAGCTGGATGAAGTATTCCCTATGATGAAACTGGTAATCAACTCCATGGTGGAATCTACTGTGAGCAGCTGAGTAGCTACCTAAGTAAGGGAATGTAGTCTGCTTCCTGTATTTAAGTGGAAGCCTTGGGGAATGGTCTTAAGCTTATGGCATTCTTGGACCCTGCATATAGCTGTGTCTTTGTTCAGCAGCCTTCCATGCTCTGCCAACCTGGGGACTTACAATGGACTTGAATTAATGGCCTGCCTTGTGATTTGGTAACATCAGGACTGTGCCTTTTTGTCAACCTTGGGCTTGTCAGCCTCAGCAGCCAATAGCCATCTGAGTGAAGAAAAGCCTCTAGCTTCAGTGGGCCAGGAGCTGGAGGCAGAGCTGAAGCCCAAGGCTGAGGGGCTTTCACCTAGCCCCTAGAGTTTGGCACTTTGAACTTGGACTTAAAGCTTCCAAACTATAAGACAATAAACTCCTGTTTGTTAAGGCCATCCCATCTGTGGTATATTCTTGCCAGAGCGGCACTAGGGAACCAGAACGACATCTTTCTGGTATTCTTTGCTTTCAGCCAAGATCCATCTGACATCAGCTATGATCTCTCTCACTTCACATCCCCTTCTGAATCCAGCTTGCATTTCTGGAAGTTCCCTGTCAATATACTGCTGCAACCATTTTTTAATTATCTTCAGTAAGATTTTACTTGTGTGTGATATCAATGACATTATTTGATAATTACCACATTCTGTGGGATCACCTTTCTTTGGAATGGGTACAAATATGGATCTCTTCTGGGCAGTTGGCTGGATCCAATTGGCCAGGTAGCTGTCTTCCAAATCTCTTGGCATAGCCAAGTGAATGCCTTCAGCGTGGCTTGCGTTTGTTGAAACATCTCAGCGGGTATTTCATCAATTCCTGGAACCTTGTTTTTCACCAATTCCTTTAGTGTAGTTTTGACTTCTTCCTTCAGTACCATTGGTTCTTGATCATATGCCAACTCCTGAAATGGGTGATCATCTACCAATTCTTTCTGGTACAGTGACTTGTGTATTCCATTCGTCTTCTTTTGGTGCTTCCTGCATCATTCAACATATTGCCCATGGAATCTTTCAATATTGCAATTCCGTAGAGACACCACCTCAGAAACCCAACGAGGGGTTGCTGTGAGTCGGAATCGACTCCACAGCAGTGAGTGTGGGTTTTTGTTGTTTTCTTCATTCTTCTTTGCACTGGACAAGGAGAGACCCATCATTGCATCTAGATGGCTGCCTGCAAGCTTTGAAGACCCCAGTTGCTACTCACCAAAGTAGGGTGTAGAAAATGTTTTTGTGTAGTATGTTACACCATTTGAGCTTGATGTCTATGAGGGACTTCTTAAAATGTGAGGGTGACATGAGGTGATTCCAAGGCATTATGCAGGTGACAGTGACTCCAGCATCTGTAAGGAGCTGTGTGAGCATGCCCAGTCCACCACCTCCTCCCAGCTCAAGACGTGGCTGAGGTGGTATCACAGTCTCTCCTTAATGGCAGGAGAGAAGGCCAGTGCTCGCCAAGAGGGAGTGTTGTTTGCTTTGGTTTATGAGGCAACAGCCTTGAGCACAACCCAGGCACCACTGTGTTGTCACACAGGTAGGCTGCGGTAGGCAGAAACACCCAGACCTAGATTCTGGTGTGGGTTCAGCCACAGAGTTGAGAAAGCCACTGAGCCTTGCTGAGCTGTGTGTGACCTCCTTACCTGCTGAACAAGGAGAAAGGTGAAATGAAGTTGGGGCTCATCCAAGCCTTCAACGGAGAAATGGTTTTTACACTTAGAAACCAGAGGAAAACTTACAAAGGACAATTTTGTGTATATAAAGCTGTTAGCATTTGTGGATTAGGGAAAAACACATCTACCAGCAAAAGGGAGCCAAAGGATCGATTTCAGTCATAATCAGAGGAATGCAGAAGCAGCCAACAGTAAAGCCCTGTTTATTTGGGTCAAAGCAATAAGCAAAAGAGCTTTTAAAATACCCAATATGAGCAGAGATGCAACTGGCTCTCTTGACGGTTTCACATGCTAAGTGAACCCAACCCTTCCAGAAAGCCATTTGGTGAACTGTATTGAGTCTTTAGAATATTTGTAACTTTGACCCAGAAATTCAGTTACGAGGAGTGTGTGCTATGCAAATCATGCATAATATGGAGAAAGCTCCTTACAGGAAGATGTTCATGGTGAGGCTTTTATACTGCTGCAAACGGAGTCAACACAATATAGCTGACAGCACGGCACAGTAGATGCAGTATGGGGTACTGGGTAATGTTTCTGATCATGAGACAAACATGGAGAATGCTTAGAATATGATGTTACTTGATAAAGGGTATGAAATCATGTGTCCACAGTAAAGCCAAGCACACTGCCATTGTGTCGATTCTGACTCATAGCGACCTCATAGGACAGAGAAGAACTGCCCCCATAGGGTTTCCAAGGCTGTAATCTTTGCGTAATATTTCTCCCATGGAGCGGCTGGTGGGTTTGAACTGCTGACTTTTTGGTTAGCAGCCAGATGCTTTAACCACTGTGCAGGAGTGCTCCTTAATGTTGTTGTTGTTGTTGTTGTTATGTGCCGTCGAGTCAGCCCTGACTCATAGCGACCCCTCCTTGGGTTTCCGAGGCAGTATCACTACGGAAGTAGGATTGCCCAACCTTCCTTCCGAGGAGTGGCTGGTGGGTTTGAACCGCCAGCCGTCTGGGTAGCAGGCAAGTGTCTTAGCCACTATGCTACCAGAGCTCCTTAATGTACACAATACTATATACATGTATGAGACTTCAAGGGATTACAACAAAATGCAGTGCTGTAGTGGTTGTGTAATACACAGTGGTTGTATTAGGGTCGTAAGAAAAGTGTTTTGTTTTAGCCTTTTTAACCTCTGATTTTGCAAATCATAATGTGATATTACTTTTCTAATGGGGGGAGGGGAAAGCTCTAGTAGCACAGTGGTTAAAACATTGGCCTGCAAACCAGAAGTCTGGTGGTTCAAATTCACTAACTTCTCCATGGGAGAAAAATGAAGTGGCCTACTTCTGTAAAGATTTACAGCCTGGGAAACTCAGTGGGGCATGTCTACTCTTTCCTACAGAATCACTATGAGTCAGAATCGACACAATGGCAGTGGGTTTTGGCAGTGGGTTAGGGAATCTAATGAGGGTAAGGTCCAATATAAAACTGGTATATTTTAATTTTGCCAGACTAAGGACACTCCTCGGAAGGAAGGTTGGGCAATCCTACTTCCGTAGTGAGGAGCTCTGGTAGCATAGTGGCTAAGACACTTGACTGCTAACCAGAAGGCTGGCGGTTCAAACCCACCAGCCACTCCTCGGAAGGAAGGTTGGGCAATCCTACTTCCGTAGTGATACTGCCTCGGAAACCCAAGGAGGGGTCGCTATGAGTCAGGGCTGACTCGACGGCACATAACAACAACAACTTCCGTAGTGATACTGCCTGGGAAACCCAAGGAGGGGGTCGCTATGAGTCGGGGCTGACTCCACGGCACATAACAACAACAACAACAAGGACACTTAGAAATAGCATAGTTAAAGCACTCAGCTGCTGAATGAAAGGTTGGGGGTTTGACTCTACCAGCCACTCCATGGGAGAAGGATGAGGCAGTCTCTTTTCGTAAAGATTTACAGCCTTGGAAATCCTATGGGACAGTTCTACTCTGTCCTGTAGGTCACTATGAGTCAGAATTGACGTGACAGCAGTGGGTTGGGTTGGGTTTTGCTTTAATCTTTATGGGAACAGATCACCAGCTGTTTCTCCTGCAGGGCTGCTAACCAAAAAACCAAACTCGCTGCCGTCAAATTGTCATAGCGACCCCTCCCTTGAGTTTCCGAGGTGGTATCATTACAGAAGTAGATTGCCCAGTCTTCCTTCTGAGGAGTGGCTGGGGGGGTTTGAACCTCCAGCCTTCTGGTTAGTAGTCAGATGCCTTAGGCCCTATGCCACCAGAGCTCCTAGGTAGGGTCAAACTGCCAACCAATGGTTTAGCTGACCGCTTAACTGCTGAGCCCCCAGGATCCTTGGAGAAAGAAGAGTCTCCCAGAAAGTCAAACCATTACCACCTGGGCCACACTTCCTGCAGAAACCATGGGAACATGGGCCCAGTTTCATCTCAGTATCTGGTGGGATGTGAAAGGAGAAGACGGTGAGTAGTCAGAGGAGAGGGGCAGGTGTTCCCTGTTCTCCCATGAGGCAGAGCCCTTAGGAAAGCGAGTCTGTTTCTCCCCAGAGCCACTTGGTTCCCACCCATGAGGTGATTCTCACAGCTGGTATGCATCAGAGTCACCTGTGTGATGGTCGGCAGTCTAGACACTTCCACCAGACTCCAAGTTTCTAATTAGTTCCAGGTCAGCAGTAGGGGCAAGGCCTTTTTCAGAACATACCACAGGTGACTCCCGTGCCTCACAGACTTGAGAACAGACACGTGAAATTCTTGGTGGTGACTGCGTGGGTGGTCTGATGAGTGAGTGGGTGAGGACACAGCTGGGACTTTCTTTCTTTCATGTCATGGAGCACATTTTTGAAGCCAGTCCAACCTGGGGAACTTTCATTCCCAGGCATTCAAGGTGCTCTCTGGGGAATGCCTGTGATGCAGTCCTTTTGTAAACTGAATTACCTCCCAGGGCTCTTGTTTTGTAAACTCCAGAGCCAGAAGGCAGGGCCCACCTCAACCATCACCTGCCCTCTGGAACACTTCCTGGGGCAGTGCTCCCTTCCCTTGTCTTCCTGAAGGTCAGTCCCTTCAGCTCCCCTTGGAAGGTGTGTCTCCTCAGAGGACCTCTGCCCGGGGGCCTCGTCTCCCCACCCGAAGGCAGAGGGGAGTCTTTTAGCCAAGAGCAGTCCAGCTGCATGTGTCACTCATCCTTTTCTCTGGCTATCAAAGGTGCAGATAATTAATAAGAAGCTGGATCTTAGCAACGTCCAGTCCAAGTGTGGCTCAAAGGATAATATCAAACACGTCCCAGGAGGCGGCAGTGTGAGTACCTTCACACTTTGAATGCACCACACGTGGCTTTCTTTTTCAGAAGCAGCATGAGCCTATATACTTGCGAGACACTGCATAGAATAAATCATTCTCGGGCTCAGGACCTGTGTCCCCCACATACACATAGCCCAGGCTCCCCAAATCCTACACGAAGCCCACTGTTCCCAGAATCCCCTTCACCTTGTTCTACCAGGAGAGCTCTTGCCTTTGTGGGTCTCCTGGCCTGCATGGGCCAAATGGGCCCCCAGCTGGGAGTCCTGGTCCTCCAAGCATAATACCCACCATGGACCCCACTCACCGCTGCCTCCAACAGCCCCTGTTTGAGGTTGGCCTGAAGGTGGGAGCATCTGAGACTGGGCTCCATCCTCCCCCCTCCCACAGGCAGGTTCACCCTTGAGTAGTTCCACTGTGAACACTGCCCATCTGTTCTGATAGGTGGGCACAAAGGTCTTACTGCCCCACCTGAAGGCAAACAAAGTCTCTGTTCAGCTCTGTCTTATGCATTTGCAAGGGGTGACCCGACTTCCACGCTTCTTAGCTCACTTTTAAAACCAGCTCCACCTTCCCTTCCTGGTGGCCCTGCCTGAGGAGGTTTGTGGAGAAACTGATTTGGGGCCCATCCTCAGTCCACAGAAGGCCCCTTTTCAATGTGTCCCCAGTGGATGTGTCCTTGTGAGACTAACATGTAAAGTCAATGTTCGGGCCATGAATCCTTACTTCCCAGCCGCCCCGTTGATCCACTCAGATTCCCTGCCCTCCTCTGTTCATGGGCAGTTAGTCTGCAGACCTCATCAGGCTTGACTCTTTTTCCCTCAACTCCCTCATTGCCCAGCCTTCTACGCCAGCAGTAAGCAAACGTTTCAACACACTGGGAGTTGGAGGTTCAAGACCTGAGGCCCTCCAGGGTGGGTAGTTTCTGAGAGCAGAGTCCAGCCCTGGGGGAGCCCTTTCTCAAGCAAACGCCCAGTCTGGGTCCGCAAAGCATCCGGTCCAGCCCAGAAGGTTTATTCCTGCAATGTGCTGCTGCTGCCTCCTGCCCGGACCTCCCGATTCCGATTCCGCACCGAGCGCTCTCCATCCCGGAAGTAGCAAGCGCTTCCCCTTTGCGGCTGCTCGCGCTTTATTACCGCTTCCTCACAGTGTCTGCCGGTGCCGCCTGCGCCCCCACCCCCAAGGTGATGCTCTCCGGGTGGGGGTCCTGTTCCAGCTATGGCTCCTGGGTGTCGGCTCCCCTACGGACGAGGGGCTCAGGCCCGTGAACCAAGGCCGTGTACTTGGGGTGACTCAATGTGGACCGCTGACAAGCCGTGTGCTGGGGAGCCACGCCTCCACAGCCCTGAATCTGCGTCTCCTCAGGCTGAAGCTGGGGGAGTGCGCGTGTGCAGCACAGGCCCTCCCACTAGCCATGGCTGAAGGAGCTGCTAGCAGTGACAGACATCAGGGGACTCCCGGCCTGGGGCTTGCCACAGGGCACCCCATGCTGGTCCCGAGCCTGGCCTGTGGCCACCGCTTGTTTGCAGAAGTCCTCACAGAATGCCCTCTTCCTGGTGCAGCAGCGGGTACACCCTGCAGCCTCAGGCATTTAGCCGGCCCCTGGCCCGGGCTCTGGCCTCTCCCTTGCTCCCATCCCTCCCCTTCCCAGCAGCCTCCACTTCTGAATCCTCATCTTTCTGTTACCTCATCCAGGGTGAAGGGAAAAGAGAACAAAGCTCTGCCTCGCCAGCATTTACATGCAGCTGCCTCATGCTGGGAGGAGTTCCTAGAGCCCCTTGGCCACCTCACAGAGGGGTGTTTAACACAGAGCTTCCACACCCCCAGGGCATGTGCTCACACCCCTCCCAGAGCAGAGTGTGTTTCACACTCTCCGGGCAGGAAGCTCCAGTGAGCTCGGTCTCCCCAGTGTTCATGGTTGACGGGCCTCACTGCCACCTCCTGAGGCCTAGTCAGCCTCGCTACCAGGTGAGCCTTCTTAGTCGGGTGGCTAGATGGCCAAATGGCCAAAGCATCCACTGCAAAGGGGTTCCACAGCTCACAGCCATGTTCTTGCGCGTGCAGGCTGCTGCGACCATGTCCTACACTCGGGCCATGGCCGTCTGTCTGCCCCACTCAGCGCTCTGCCATCGAACAGCAAACGCCAGTATGACTTTAACTTAAAATCATTTGGAATTGTTCCAGATGATTTGGATCTAAGTAGAAATCTGTTTTTTGGTGTCCTTGTTGAACCCATTCTCAGCCACAAGGCCATCTCTTTCCTGAGTAACTCCAAGGCAGGGAGTGGGAATTGCTGGCTTGGGGGTGACTGGCCTCTTGCATCCTCAGGTGACCCCACACAGTCTCTGCTGGAGCCTCAGGGGCTTCAGGAGATGTCAAACAGTGACTGGCCACCTGGGGTCCCTGATAGCCATGGCTTTGTGGAGACTTGCTTCCAGGAGACCCAGCCTTCGCTGTGGGGTGTGGTTATTTGGCTGAGGTCAGTGGGCCAGGCATAGCCCTTGGGAGGGTGGATGGCATGGCAAGGCTGTGTGTGCAGGACCCTGGATCTGGTTCCGAGCCCCGGCGCCCATCAGACCTACTGTGTGTGTCCAAGTCCACGTGAGCTTGCTGAGACACTAACCTGCCCTGGCTCTGCCACGCTGCTTGCCTGTCCTGCTGGTGTCACTTTGCTCCTCTCTGTAAAGAACCCAAACGTCCAGGCCACTTGGTGCGTCCAGGTGTCTGCTGAGTGTCCCCATGCCGCTGGGTTGGCCTGGTCCTGCTCACTGACCCGCATTGCCCTTATTGTGCATTGCCCTTATTGTGGAGCTGTTGTTGTTAGGTACCATCGAGTCAGCTCTGACTCACAGCAACCCTGTGTACAACAGAAGGAGCCTGAGGGCCTGAGTGTTATCTGTCAATAACACTGGAGTAAAAGAAACGAGGTGTAGCTGCACATCTGTTTGAACAAGTCTTGTGAGAAAGGCAAAGACCGCTGAGCCTGAGGGGCTCATTTCCGGCACTGTATCAGACAGTGTTTCACTGCTATTTGTAGAGTTTTCACTGGCCTAGTCTTTGAGAAGTGGGTGGTCCCTTCCTTCTGAGTCTCTCAGTCTGGAAGCTCCATTGAAACCTGTCCACCGTGGGTGACCCTGCTGGCATTTGAAATATCAGTGGTGTAGCCTGCAGCCTCCCAGCAACACGCAAGCCACCCAGTATGTCAAACTGACAGATGAGTGGTGGATCGTAGGGGCTAGGGTTTGTCTTTTGTGGACAGTTATGGCAAAGCCGGCCTGTCAATCCTAACAGCACTCTCTCCTCTTGGAGGCCCGGCAGGTACAGCAGTCTCTACCTTTCTCACTAGACTTGTTCAGGTAGATGATACACATACTGGTCGTTTCTTTTATTCCCGTGTGATCTGTCCATTTCCTGTCGCGAAAGGGAGTCGTTTCTTAGGTTCCAGCGGTGTTTGCTGACCAATGGTGTGGGCCCTGCATGATGACAAAGTGCCCCTCTTTTTCGCTGAGGGTCTTTTGTCCTTTGGGCATTGAAGACACTCCATCTCACAGTTACTTGGTGAAGACCCAGCTCCCTTGGGGCAGAGTTAGCAGAATTCCAGCACATTTTGCACCATAACTCGGGTATAATTCCTTGTGGGAGAAGGGGACCGCCATCTGAGCACAACCTGGGCTTATGTAGCTGCTTTTCATTGAATCACACCCCTAATAAACTAATTCCACTTTATTTTCTTTGTCTGTCTGTCTCCCTGTATCTTAATCTCACTCGCCTCCAGGTGCAAATAGTCTACAAACCAGTCGACCTGAGCAAGGTGACCTCCAAGTGTGGCTCGTTAGGCAACATCCATCATAAACCAGGTAGCCCTTGAAGAAGGGGAGTGTGGGAGGACGGGCGGAAAGGCGCTGGGACAGGGCAGGGCGGTCTGGTGGCACGTTTCTTCCGCGGCTTCTCCTGAAGTGGCTGGGAAGCGTTTGTCTGCTGCCATCAGAGTGCTGAGGGTGGAATTTGCTCCTGAGCAGGACCACGATGGCCAAGACAAGTGAGGAAGGAAGGTAGATGCTGGCCTGCAGCCTGACCCGTGGCTCAGCAAGCGGGCTGTACGCTTGGTCCTCAGTCGGCCCAGGAGCTATTTCCCCAACTGTATCAGCTGCAACCTGGTACCCCTGGGCCGTAGCCATGCCCCCATTGTGACTTTATTGAAACAGAAAATGATGCTATTTGAGCTCCACCTTTCCCATCTTACCCCTCCCACTCCCTAAGCACTCTCTATAGATCTTTTTGCAAAGATGGAAATGTTCCAAATCTCCATTGTCCAATATGGTGGCCACACTAACCCTAGGTGGTGCAAATGGTTAAGCCCTTGACTACTAACCAAAACGTTAGCAGTTTGAACCCACCCTGAGGCTCCTCAGAAGACAGTCTTGGTGATCTGCTTCTGGAAGGGCACACCTTGACGACCCTATGAAGCAGCGCTACTCTGCATATATGGAGTCCTCATGAATGAGGATCCACTTGATGGGAACGAACAATAATCACCATGTGTGGCTACTGAGTACTTGAAATGTGGCTAATGCAACTGAGGAACTGAACTAATTTGATTTAATTAAAATTTAAATAGCCACCTGGGGCTCCTGGCTATACCATATTGGAAGCACAGGTATAGATGCTAACTCCCGCCTGGGAGTCCAGGACAGGGACTTCTGTGTTAGGCCCTGTTCAAGGCAGAAGTCTTGAACCACTACAGTCGCAAGAGATGGCCATCAGAAGCCTAGTCCAGAATGAGTCTAATTATTTCCTGTCTACCTCAGACGTTTTGTGAGAGCTTAGTCTCTCCCACTGGAAACCACCGTACAACTGGTGTCCATCCTACCACGTTCTTTCTTTGGATAGCAGCTTTCTTCAGTGGATTTCTCCTTTCTGAGAAAGTAATATAGGTTGTCTCTTCCTCATGCCATGTCTACCATGCTTGTGTGTGGCATTGAGCACCCAAGGAGGGCAAAGGGGTCATGGCCTTCCCTTCCTTAGTGTGCATTTTGCCATTCAGTTTTATTCCGAGGTCTTCTGGGGCAGTGGTTGACATGATGTTGACATAGAAAGACTTCATTCATTGGAGCCCAGCCAATTCAGAATTAGGATAATTTTCCTAGACTGACTATAATTGACCTTTGCATTATCTAAGAAGGATGAGTTGGCCACGTCAGTATTTGACACACGCCTTGATTACAGAGGTGAAGCAAAAATGGTTTTGAACCCTTCGGGAAACCTAGTTGTTATAGAAACCACATTCTAAATAAGAGAGAGTCATCTACTCATGAGGTCGGTCTCTACTTGGAGACCTTTGCTTGCCCCTGATCAAGTCATGTGCCAGCCTGAGAGCTGTGTTTGCTCTGAGCCCCTCCACTGACTTGTGTTTTTCTGGGCCCCAAGCAGCTCATGGGCCCTTTGCCATGCAGATCTTATTTAGTGCATGCAAAGTCCACTGACTCACAGAAGAAGATGGCAAGATGGTATTGTGTGTGTTGTGTTCTAGGAGGTGGCCAAGTGGAGGTAAAATCTGAGAAGCTGGACTTCAAGGACAGAGTCCAGTCCAAGATCGGTTCTCTGGATAACATCACCCACGTCCCTGGTGGAGGGAATAAAAAGGTAAAGGCAGCAGGGCAGGGAGGGGGCGCTTGGACTTGGTGTAGTCTTTGTTTCCCAGTGGTGCTATCCATCAAAATACTGCAAGTGAGGGGCTTTAAAGAACATAACCTTTCCACAGTTCAGGAGGCTAGAAATCTGAATCAGGACACTGAGCATAGAAGAAGGCTTGGGGGGCAGATCCTGGCCTCAGCTTCTGCAGCCCCAGCATTCTGTGGCTCCTGGGCCATCTTTCTGTGGCATCTGTCTTCCCTGTTTGTACTTCCTTATGCGTCTACTACTTTCAGAAGTACAATCTACTTCTGTAGAGATACTGCCTCAGAAACCCAAGGAAGGGTCGCTATGAGTCAAGTCGACTCAATGGCAGTGAGTTTGGTTTGTTTGTTTGGTAGTCTTTATGGAAGCAGACTGCCACATCTTTGTCCTGTGAGTGGCTGATGGGTTTGAACCACCAACCTTCTGGTTAGCAGCTGAGTGCTTGGCCACTGTGTTGCCAGCGTTCCTTTCCACAGGGATAGGGGTTAGGATTCCAATTCATATTTTGGAGGGACATGAGTCAGCCCATGACAGGTGTTAATCGTCAGATGGACAAAGACTGATCCAGTTTTCCAAAGGGGGAAGAAAAAGGACCTATCTTGAATGAGTTGATGTGATCCTCCGTCCTATCCAGAGCAGGGGCTCACAGCCTCAGCCGCCCACTGCAGTCACCTGGGAGCCTTAACATCTCTGTTGCCTGTGCTCCATCCCTGGAGAGTCCTAGTTAATTGGTTATGGATATAGCCTGGACACCTGGGTTTTTCAGAGTCCCAGATGACTCTTTAGTGTAGCCGGAAGTAAGGGCCACTGTGCTGGGCTGTGCGGCTTGCATGCATCCACAGAAAGAAATAGCCATCTCCAAGGCCAACCAGGTTGGCCCCAGAGCAAGTCATGGGACATCACCAAATTTTTTAAATGGGTCCCTAGAGCAAAACAGTGATGCTGCTGTAGGCGGAGCTCGCAGAACCCATCAGATCTCAGCATTCCTGCAGTTTCTAGTCTCCTGGTTTTGCTGTTGTTATTGGTTTGTTAACCAAAGGTTGGTGATTCAGACCCACCCACTGGCTCCACAGGCGAAAGACCTGGTGACCTGTTTCTGTAAAGATCAAAGTGAAGAACGCCCTGTGGGGCAGTTCTGCTCTCTCACACACGGGGCACCATGCGTTGCAGTCCACTGCAGGCAGCTAGCAACAGCAATCAGCGTGAGCCCGGGAGGGAGGGCCTGGGAGTGTGGCCTGAGCAGCTCCCTCTGGGCCCACACAGGATGTGGTCTCATGACTGCTTTTGCTCTTCTGCACAAATGCGCCGAGGCACCCACGCCGGCCCTGCGGTTCTGGACGTGGCTCACTCTCCAGTCTTCATTGCCTCCCAGCAGCTACTGCCAAGTGGCTCAGGGAGAAGGGACATCCCAGAACAGAGGTACCATCCGAGACCCAACCTGGTGTGAGAAGTGTGCTGCCCAGGGTGACCCAGGGGGTTGGACATGCCAGGAGGATCGGGTTGCTGGCAGCTGGGCCATTTTTCTGCCTGCCACACCACACTGGGCGGCAGCTGGCAGTGCCCCTGCCCTCAGCCTGTCTCCGCACTCCCCTCCTTGTCCTCCTCTGCAGCCCCATGCATCCTTTTGAACAGAGAAAAACACCCCTTCTTGGGTTTGTGGTGAATGTAGGCAGTGTAGTTTTGTGGAGCAGCACTTGCTAAATGGTCTTAAAAGCAGACCTTGCAAACTGAGAACTCAGCCCCTCATGGACCCATGGCTGGGGGAGGGGTGCTGCCCCTTGGAGGACTGGTTCTCCAGCTCCCTGCAATGCCCCTCTGGCTGCCCTGGCCCCAAGGTGGACCTGCAGGGGCCATCCACCACCGTGCTGTGGCATACTGGCTTCCCAGGTGCAGACATTTTCCGGCCTGGGTCTCCATCAAAAGTGAGAAAACAGAAGATGGGCCCGGAGGCTCCAGGCCTCGAGGGAAGTGGGCTTGGGCCAGGGCCCAGTTCCTGGGGAAGTGGGGAATCTTATCCGCAAAGGCGCTGCCTGTTGCCATTAGCTGCCCCTGCCCCGTCTCAGGCAGGGCCTCCCAGCCCTAGGGAGCTTCAGAGATACAGGTGCCTGGGCCCCATTTCCAAGGGGGTGGGGAAAGAAAAAAAAAACAAAAAAAACAGTTGCTGTCAAGTCAATTCTGATTCAGGACAACCCCATGCGTGTCAGAATTGTGGCTAATTTTTCAGAAGTGGATGGCCAGGCCTTTCTTCTTATGGACTTGAACCTCCAACCTTTCAGTTAGCAGCCAAGCATGTTAACTGTTTGCACGACCCAGGGAACTCCCCACCCTGAGAGTCTGATTTAGTGGGTCTGGGTAGGGCAGGTCTTTGGTGTTTCCAATGTCTTTCCTGGGTAAGGAAGGCGTCCCCTTCGGTCTCTGAAAATTCTCGTGCCCGGGGTGGGGGGACAGGGTAAGCTTTGGGCTTGACTCTGCTCAGAGGTGGGCCTGGAATAGATCTGCAAGCACTAGGAGCCCCAGTTCCTCCTTGAGCAAAATGGGTTGGAAATCGCGACATCCCAGAGTAGTTCTAACATTCAAACAAGACCCTGGTCTGGAAGGTACTTGGTATGGTATAGGCTTACAAGAACGTGAGTTATGATTTAGATCCCGGTGCAAGCCCGAACTTCTCAGCTCCCTGAGGTCAGGTGATCCCTCCCTCAGGGGCTTCGTTTCTGACTGGTCTCTGTGATGGCTCCAAGCCACTGTTCTGGCCCCAGATGACCCCCTGTTATTCAGCCCCTCATTTCCTTGCGTGTTGAGCAGAATCACTCGAAGTGGTAGAGTACAGGACCCCTGCCAGCTTCAGTTTGAGGGATTTTGGGACATTCCCAGAAATCTGTCACTTTTTTATTAGGAAACAAAGCTTAAAAAAAAAAATATTAGCCTAAATGTTTTTAATCAAAGCTTATGTCAAAATGTCCACTGATGCTGAGTGAGATAAGTCAGCCACCGGGAACAGATGTCATAGGACCCCACTTACATGAAACATCTGTAACAGGCAAGTGTAGAGAGACCAAAGGAGCCCCAGTGGAGCAATGGTTAAGTGCTCCTCTGCTAACTGAAAGGTTGGAGGTTCAAACCCACTGAGCAGCTCTGTGGGAGAAAGACCTGGAATCTGCTTCTGTAAAGATTACAGCCAAGAAAACCCTATGAGGCGGTTCCGCTCAGTCACATGGGGTCACCATGAGTCAGGACTGACTCGTGGGCACACAACAACAACAACACCACAGACATCAAAGCTTATTAGTGGTTATCACAGGCACACAGGCAGGAGGCAGGAAAGGAAGACTCAATGCTTACAGGACGGTGAGCTGATAGGCGTGATGGTTGAACATGATGGACATAATTAATGTCACTGAACTCCACAGGTGAAGATTGTTGAAATGGCAACTGTTTTGTTACATGTGTGTTTACCATGATTTAAAGAGTGGGGAGCTCTGGTAGCATAGTGGCTAAGGCACTTGACTGCTAACCAGAAGGCTGGCGGTTCAAACCCACCAGCCACTCCTCGGAAGGAAGGTTGGGCAATCCTACTTCCGTAGTGATACTGCCTCGGAAACCCAAGGAGGGGTTGCTATGAGTCAGGGCTGACTCGACGGCACATAACAACAACAACAACAACAAGCTCATATATAACAGCATGAAAGGGTCCTTTTTTCAAAGCAGTGACCCAAAAAAGTGAACAAAATGTACATATGGCCTGGTTTCTCTCTATTCCCTCGTTCAAGCTCTCTGCAACAGGGGCTCTTCGTCTGGGCTCTGTGGACTTCTGAAGTTGTGTGGAAAATGATAAACGTGGCCTTGCACACATATATGCATTTCTCTGGTTTCACCCGCTGCTCCAAGAGGCCTAGGGCCCAAAGAAGGTTGAGGACTGCTGTGCTCATGTTCATTGGAGGAAGACTGTGCCAGCCCCCTTCAGGGGCCATCGGGAGAGAATATGTGTTAGAGCCCTGGTGGCCAGTGGTTAAGCGCTTGGCTGCTACCTGAAAGGTCGGCAGTTTGAACTCGCCAGCCACTCTGCTAGAGAAAGATGTGGCAGTCTGCTTCTATAAAGATTTACAGCCTTGGAAATCCTATTGGGCAGTTCTACTCTGTCCCACAGGTTCCTAGGAGTCAGAACGGCAGTGGATTTGGTTTTAGTTTTATTCACATCTCCAGCCAATGCTTTCTGCTTCTGAGTTTCCTGGATATCCTTCGGAGCTAAGACCTCTGGACTGCGAGGAATGTCGTTTCTGTAATTTAGAGAAACCTTTCTCGTGTCGTGTTTTCTAGCATAGCTACCAATGCTGCCCCCAGTCGCTGTCCCTCCACACTCCTCATCGGTCACCGGCAAAGGGGAGGAATGTGTGTGGCTCGTGGTGGGGAAGCATGGCTCCGAGGGCGTCCCTCAGTCTGCTCCAGCCGCCCCTTCAACTTTCATTTGCGATAGTTATCAATGGACCTGGTACGTCCACTTCTAGGCTATACCATATATGTGTGAAACGATGTGGCTACAAGGTTAGTCATTGCAGCGGTGTCTGCAAGAGCAAAAGACCAGAACCAACCTAAATATCCAACAAGGGAGTAAACTTTGGTCCATCTCCGATGGTATACTATGCAGCCACCAGCGAGAGGGCATCTCTGTGAACTGGTAACCAAAGGTATTAAGTTTAAAAGCCAAGGAGGCGTAGAGCGTATGTAGACAGGTATCCTCTGCTTTTCGAAAACTCGCTTTATGCCACAGCGTTCTTACGAAAGCCCTCCATTAGTACCTGTTCCTGCTAACTGAAAGAAACCCGAAGGGGCTTTCACTTTTCTGAGGAGAAGCAGAACTGGCATTCAGCGTTTGTTTTGCCCCAAGTTGTTGAGGAGACAGCCCACACCCCAGGCTCCTTCCCCAGGGCAGCACTCAGCCTCTCTGCATCAAGCTGTGAACTGTGTCTGTAAACACTGTATGTTAGTGTTATTTTAGGTTTTACATGTTATTGGCTATGACTTCGTAGGTTATTTTTTGGGTCTGAGAATGCTCAAAACATTGTTCCCATATAAATTAACGTTAGTCGCTTCTCCGCTTTACGCCATTTCGCCTTATGAAAGATTCCACTGCAACGCTCTTCTTTCAGTCAGCAGGGAAACCTGTGTGTCATAGGTTTGTATATGCCCATTTTTATAGGTGTGGGACATACCTGAAGGCATGCGCTAACTTGTGGTCACTGTCTCTGGGGAAGGGAGCTGAGTGGCAGGGAGACGGGGAGAGAAGGCCCATGTGTAAGTCGCCATTGTTAGCTGCTCTGCAGTCAATTCTGATTCGTGGTGGCCCCACGGGATAGAGCAGAACAGCCCCATGGGGTTTTCCAGGCTGTCATCTCTATGGAAGCGGATCGCCGGGTCTTTCTCCCGCAGAGCCCATAGTCCACCCATTGTCCCACCATGGCTCCTCGTGTAGGTCATACCTAATGATAACAGCAGCAGCTCCCACCAAAGGCCAAGCCTCAGAGGGCAGCTGGCAGGGCCGCATCCCTAGTAGCCCTGGCCCATCGTTTCACCCTCTCCCTCCTCTTCTCCTGTAGATCGAAACCCACAAGCTGACCTTCCGTGAGAACGCCAAAGCCAAGACAGACCACGGGGCAGAAATTGTGTACAAGTCGCCCGTGGTGTCCGGGGACACATCTCCACGGCACCTTAGCAACGTCTCCTCCACCGGCAGCATCGACATGGTAGACTCGGCCCAGCTCGCTACACTCGCGGAGGAGGTGTCCGCTTCCCTGGCCAAGCAGGGCTTGTGATCAGGCCCCCGGGCGGTCCCTAATCGTGGAGAGAAAGAGAGAGAGAGAGAGAGAGAGAGAGAGAGAGAAAGAGTAATGATTTGGCCCCTCGCCCTCTGCCCTCCCCCAGCTGCTCCTCACAGATCGGTTAATGGGTGACTCACTTGACCTGCTTTTGTCGCTGGGCTTCGGCTCGGACTTCAAAACCAGTGACGGGGAATAAGAGCAAACGTCATCTTTCCAAATTGACGGGTGGGCTGATAATAAAACATCAGAAAAAGACATTGAAAAAGATGGCCACACCCAACATTTCCTTGGGCAATTCCTTTTGATTTTTTTTTTCCTCCTCTCTGCAGAAGAGGGTGAAGGAGAGGCTCTGACAGTTACTTGGGGGGAATTTCAATCCCCTCTGGCTCCATCCCCAGGACTTCTCAGAGGCCACAGCAACAGCACAGGATCGGAAACCTGGGTGTCCGTGGGGCCAAATCAACCCTGTGAGGGGGATGGCGGGGAGTGGGGAGAGAGGCAAGGAGAGGCTGGGGCAGGCTGGGCAGGGGGGAGAGAGGAGAGCGGGGAGAGTGGGAAGGGGTGATGTGAGAGAGAGGAGGGAGTGGGTGGGAGAGACACACCAGGCCTCCCAGGCCACCCTGTGTGGCTCCAGGCCGTGTGCCCCTCTGGTGGGCAGCCCGTGGGGGAAGGGTCCCAGCCCCTCCCTCACTGGAGGGACAGTGGCTGGAGAAGGTTGGCAGTTGGGTGGCTGACCTTATGTCCTGTGAGCAGCTGGCCTCTTCCTCCCTCCTCAGAAGGTGGGGGTTTGTGATTTCCCTCCACTCCATGGGAGCCCCGTTGTTTTTTCTGTGTTCTGAAGAAGGTTGGAACTGCAGCCACGATTTTGGCCACCTCACAGACCTGGGACTTTAGGGCTAACCAGTTCTTTGTAAGGACTTGTGCCTCTTAGCAGACGTCTGTCTGTCCGCACACCTGGGGCTCCAGCACCTCTGGAGCGTGCAAGGGGCCTGGGTGGTGGAGGCTTGAGCCTCCTGTGCTCCCCGTGGCCACTGCAGCCACCTTGGTCTGCTCTGCTGTGCCCCTGTGTCCGCTGGGCAGAGCCCAGTCACTGCCTGTACCCCTCCCTCATCATGTCACCCTGTCCCACGTTCCCAGCTCACTGCCTCCCTTCTCAGTAACAGATGCTGGTAGATGGTGGGAGGCATCTATGCTGAACTAAGTGGTGAAACCAAGGCAAGTCCAGGCACAAGGGTGAGACCTCAGCCTCTCACTATAAGTTCCTCTCATTCAATTGGCATCTCTAACACTGAATCTGATGACCTTATTCCAAGTACTGCCTGCACCTCCCATCACAGGAAACAGAGCACCCCGCAGTATGAACCAGAAGGGGGCTCAGCAATGACCCTGGACGTTTCTGCCCTGCTGACCTGGAGAACCTTCTCCCAGAAGGCCTGGTCTCTTACAAGATCGAGCTGGCAGCAGGTGGCTGGGGTTCTGGTTGCCAGACATGGCATCGGGATGGGCAGGCAAGACCCCTGGGGCTGGACCACACTCCTTTGGTCCCCCACGTCCATGCCAGTCAGCCTCCCAGAGGGCCCAGCCACTGCTCAACCCCCGTATAATCAGCCTTGCACACCCTACAAAAGGAAACACGCCCCGTCAGAAATGGTTGCTGCTCCGAGGCCCTGCTGGAAGCAATGCTGTCCGTCCTGCCGGAGCAGCTGAATATATCCATAGATGTTGCTCTTCCCTGTCCCACCTGCACCCTGTTGCGTCGTAGTTGGATTTTGTCTGTTTATGCTTGGATTCACCAGAGTGACTATGATAGTGAACAGAGAAAAAAGACATATGTATCTTGAAATGCTTGTACAGAGGTTTCTAACCACCCCCACCCCCACCCCGGGACTCAGCTCCGGGGGGCCAGTGTACGCCTTCTGAGGCATCCATTTTCAGAAGGTTTTCCTCAGCATCTGCGACCCCACAGAGACCAGATTCTGACGTTTGAGAAGAACCTTCGGCAGCGAAGGTCTGAAGCACGGGACTAGGACAGAAGCGTGGTGCCGCCTCCAGCCCCTCCCCTGCCTGCCCAGGGCTTCCCCGCACTGGGAGAGCTTGTTTTTCCTGGGAGCTGTGTCCTGTGACTGGCCCTGTTTGGCAGCTTCAAGATGGTCCTCTCTGGTCGTAGCCCTCGTGAGGGTCTTTCAACTCTTTGCATCACGTGAAAAGTGAAAGCAGTGTCAGCTGGGGAGAGGCCAGGAACCTCTAGACAGCCTACCATCAGCCTGGGGTCTCTCACCAAGTTCTCCCTCAGAAAGGATACCAGGCCTCCCCTACCAAAGGCCGCAGGAGGGATTGGAATGGACGGGGCCCAGGGGCTGAGCTGCCTGACGGGAAGGACGCCACGTCAGGAGACACCCTTCCCACAGCCTTGGCCAGAGCACTATCAGCCCACTGACCTTGTGAAGGCCCCATCAGCTGCTCTGGGGAGAAGGGAAGCATCTTTGCAGAACTCAGCTGTTTAAACAGCAGCTTTAGGCCTAGTCCTGCCACTTCCGGTTTGGGTATAGTATAAAGGCAACCCTGGGGGGTTGGGGGGTAGGCGTGCAGGGCTTCTCGTCTAGGGTTGAAGGCTTCATTTTCAGAGAGAGCTTTCCTTGTAAGGAATCATGTGGGCCTGCAACTTCCCACCCTGTGACTCCCCAGGTCCTCCGAGCCCCGGCTGCTCTCCGAAGGGAAGGATTTTGAGGAAGGAAATGTGGTTTAAAGACCTGGTAGCTGTTAGAGACGTGGCCCCCTCACTGCTGCCACTGCTGCCGGCTGGCTGCGTTTCTTTCTACGCCTCTCCTGGCTTCCTGGGCCTTATTCAGTGGGCTCTGGAATCGCCTTTGGGGGGCTAGGAGGAAGGGGATGGGCTATTGGGGTCAGCCTAAAGGTTATGGGTTAGGGTTATCGGGTTAGTGTGGCAGGTAGGTTGTAAAGGGATGCTGGCTTGACCTTAAACGAGGACAATCTCACCGGGGCTGGGTGTCCCCCCTCCCATCTCCCTCACCTTCAGAGTCAGTTGTCCCTTGGATGGGCTAGGATATGGTATACATTGGTTCCTTCGAGCTCTCCATTCATTTTATCAATAGTTCTATTTAAATCGACTTCAGTGGTGAGACTCTGTATCCTGTTTGCGATTGCTTGTTGTGCTTTGGGGGGGTGGGAGGGGGGAAAACCTGTAAGATATTTAACACGGGCAAAGGGAAGTCTTGTAGTGCAGCAGTAAAACCGCCCTGTAACCCTTTTCTTCATACTTCCAACCGCATTTGTTGGAGGGAGAGGCCATGAGGCTAGAGGTCCTTGGGGGTTTTGCTTTGCCACCGACAGGCTTGCCCAGATGCAGCAGGCGACCATGTACTTCCCTAGCCCCTCCCCTGCCAGGTACAGGCCTGTGTAGGATTCTGGAGTTCTCAGTCCTCTGCTTGCTGCCCCCTGGTGGGGGTCCCAAGCCCATACTCCCTCCTCCCAGAAGCCCTGGCGCCCTTTGCTCTAGGCACCTGTGTCACCTTTCCCACCAGCTCCAGATTAGCTGCAGAGACCTCCTTTCACCCTCTTTCTTCTCCAAGTAAAGCCAAGAGGTGGGGATGAAGGCCAGGTGGAGATCATCAGTTTGCCCCACCTGCAATCTGTGGCGTCTTGAGACTTCCGACTTCTCTTCAGCTCGGAAAAGGGTATATACACTGGGCACTGACCCAGAGAGCCTCATCTCCTAGCGGAGTGGACTTGGCCTGTCAATTTGCAGTGTCAGGCAGGACAATTTCTGGCACTTGCAAGTCCCATGACTTCTTTGGGAATTTTGAGGGTGGGGGGAGGGACACGAGATCATCTTAGCTTAGCTTCCTGTCTGTGAATGTCCATATAGTGTATTGTGTGTTTTAACAAATGATTTACACCGACTGTTGCTGTAAAAGTGAATTTGAAAATAAAAGTTATTACTCTGATTAAATAAGGCCTCTGTTCATGGATTCTGGGGCACAAGAACACAGATTGTAAAAAGTCTAGGAAAGGTTTATATATGGAAGGGAATTTTGTTGGTTACCAGGGATGGGAGGGGAGGGGAGGGAACACTGCAAAAATTAAAAAACTAAAATGATACAAGATGGATGATTTGCAAGTCCTTTCCCACCCTTAGAGAGCTTGGTCAGAACAGAAGTGATGAGGATGATGATGTTGAAACCTGGCTGTCAGAAGTGACTAAGCTGACTGCTCTCTCTGGGCCCTGAAGATGAAAGAGTTACCAGACTTGTTCATTTTCAGTTGAGTATCTCACACTGCTCCTGGCAAACCAGCCTTGTGCAAGTCAAAGGTCAACACCCTTGTGGCCAGGATCACAATGCTGCTGCACAGAGACTCTAAGAGAGATGCCAGTGTATTCAAACTTGAGAAGACTGCTCTGGGGGGTGGCATAGGGGTGGGATGTATGAGATCTCTGTCCCAGGAAATCAGCCTAGAACCCTGGGGCTGAAGCAGATCACTAGTCCTGTCAGCTGAAGGAATGGCTTTGATTCCTTCCAGACTTCTGTAGCTGACTTCTTTCCTTTGGAGCCTTATTATACACTGCATAGTGTTTCTGCCAAACGGGGACAGGGATGCCATGTAGTTTCTCCTTAGCAATGCCACAAAGGAGAACAAAAAACAGTGACCCATCACAGTAATTATTGTTCCTTAGACTAAGTCACAGTCATGGTAGTGGATCCTAGATTTTCAGGCAAAATTGTGTGATTTTCTTGGCTTTTCCTGATGTGCTTTGCTATGGTGGGCATATGTTACACAGAGCAAGTCTTAACTGCAGCCATAAAATCACAAGCAGCAACAGTCCAGCTGAAGAGCTCACACAACTTTCCGAGCAATTACAGGCAGCCTCACTGGTGCTACTTCAAACTTGACTGTCATGGGAAGCAAAAGAGAGAATAAAGGCAGGACCAAGCCCACCCACTTCATCAATCATCTTGCACAAAGAAAAACAAGCCCTGAGCTTCCTCAGAAGAAAGAGGCTGTCATTTCAGGTTATAAGGCAAACACGAACACAGGCCCCACGCAGATTACGTCCATTCTTGTTGACCCCAACCACAGATGCATGAGGCCTACTTGAGTGTTCTGGGCACGAAAATGTTGATGGGGAAAAGGGAAACGTCCACTGAGCAGTTCTACAGGGAGGCAGTGTGTGACACTCCTGGCCTCCCTAGAGGACGGGACGTGGTGGGACGTGGTGAGGTGACGGCGCAATTACTTTCATTCAGCAAAGGGAAACGCAGGTCACCCTCGCAGCCGAATGCTGCTCCTGGCTCCCTGGGGTCCCCTACCCCCGTGCAAACACATCCTCTCTCTGCTCACCCTGCCAGGCCCTGAGCCAGGTGCCCCAGGGCCGTGCCAGCAGAGCCAGCTCCTAAGCTCCCACCACCCCCACGTACCCCCCCCCCCGAGCTACGTTAAACAAGGCCTGGCACACAACATCCTGTGACTTTTTTTTATTATTTTTTTCATTTTTTCCTTCCTTTTTTTTAAGCACTAGTCTGTGCTCTGCGAACAGAATCAAGACATTAACAAAGATCAGCTTCTCTGAAGAAAAGCATTCCTATAGAACAAAGACAGCTACAGGTTTCGCTGCCATTACACAGCTCAAAGCAGGAAAAGAAAATATTTACAAAATACAAGGTTTTTTTTCCATTTTTGTTTTTTTACAATGCTAAAAGGGTTATTCAGAATTTTCAACCTTATAAATAGAAGAAGCACTTTATGCATAGGGATATGGTGCATTATTGTTTTTTAAAGAAACAATGACAAACCCTTTAACTTGCAAACAGAACCAAAAAGAAATCACTAATGTTGAAAATTGTGAAAAAACCCCAACCATTAAGCAGTTGTTTACTATTTTTATACGATTACAAAATGGCAAAAAAAAAAAAAAAAAAAAAAGTCCTTCTTCCCCCCTTTTTGGTGATGTGATTATACATGAGACAGGCACAAGGTTAACAGAGAAATAGGGGGAGGGGAACCACAGCCAGGACCAGACAGTGTTCCACAGGCAAGGGAGCTTGTAGGAGGAAGGGCCTAATCACAGCGACAGAGACCTCGATGTGAAGGAAACATGACTGAGTCAGTCAGTGAGAACAGAAGGTTACAGAGGAGAATGGCCACTCCTTCCCACCCTGCTTGTGTGCAGGAACGTGGGGACAGAAGCTAAGTTCTGTCTTTATAGACCAGGATGGACAGTAAAAATGTGTGTGGAAGGATGGTGTGTAGGTGTGTGTATGGCATGGGAGAGCAGATGGGAGGGCACGAAGGGGCAGGATGGGGACCTGAGCACCCGCAGACAGGTTACTGCAGTTAAGGAGTCAGAACACAGGGATGACCCAATGCTGAAGACACTCCCAGTAGACATGCCAACATCGAGGGCCATTCTGCCAGCAGGGAGCTCCATGAGAGCAGCTGGCAGTTACAGCAGAGGTGCTCCTGGGGCGCTCAGCACAGACAGCCCGGCCACAGATGGAAGGCGAGGGGGGAGAGCCAGGCTGCCCCGCTCTCTTCCCCCGCAACCAAGAAGGCAATGCTGAACTGCAGCTTTCCATTCCCTCTACCCACAGGGAGAGGGAGAGGGACGGTCATTCACCGTCAGACAGTCCAGTGATTCAACAGTGCAGAGGGTGCCAGGACCAGGCCGCCAGCAGGGTCTTATCCTGAACTTCCGTTTGCCACCTGGAGGACGTGCTCAGGTGTGTGACAAGAAAGTATGGAAACCAAAATAAAAATCAAAACAAGGAAAAAAAAACCCAAAGTAGGATCTAAATTCCTTAAATTCACTAAAAACTGTGAAAATTTCCGGCATATGATGTTTGAATATCAAACACAGAGATTTCTGAAGCTTTAATGCCAATAGTTAGTGAGTCTGTTTAGATTCTTGAATCCCACTCATCTGTGAGTTGGGCGCTGAGCTGTGACTGTTGCCACCAGATGTCTACTTTTGAGGGGGACAACAGGAGGCGAGGTGGGGGCCACCTCTGTCTCCCTGCCAGTCTTGCCGCCTGAGGTGCGCCGAGTGCAGCGGGCTGCCCGTTCCTGTGCATCCAGCTGGTCCTCACCCTCTGCATGGGGGCTGTACGCCAGGGGGAAGGTCCGCCGCTCCCAGGGCTGGACAGACTGTGGGCAGACAAGGGGCCTTGGTGAGGACCCAGTCCCAGCCTGCCCCCCATGTGGACTGGAGTCCATGACCAGTCTCTTCAAAGTTCCTGGGGTGGCTGGGAAGACCTGTCAGAGGGTGAACACCCTTTAAACAATGGTCTATCCAGTCCTGTGGTAACTTCAGAAGGTCAATTTCAAGTATGGCCCCTTGTCCCTTCAGAATGGGGAGAGGGACCCATCTTCAGCAGGTGCTGGCCCTCCCCAGTCCCATTCCCCCATCCCACCAACCCACGCGAAGGCGGCACCTCTCACCTGTTCATCCAGCCCCAGCTCTGGCGTGGAACAACGGGTATCTTCGCTGGCTAGGTGTCGCAGAGTGTCCCGAGCTACAGGGGTAAGGGGAGCCGAGTGCAGTTCCGGGCTAATGGGGCTCCTAGGGGACTGGCCATGGGAGAACTCCGACAAAGAATGACTACTACTGACATCAGGGGAGGCAGGCTGAGGGGTAGAGGGGTTGGCACTACCCAGCTGGGGGGTTGTCCGGCCGTCTGATGACCTGTAAGACCTGTATAGCAAGGAATGCAAATCTGAGTCTCCGGGTGATAGGGTCTTCTGTTGACTTTTGGGGTTTGACAGAAGGCATGATAAAGGCATCCTACCCAGAGCAGCTAAGCCCAGCCCAGCTGACACCAACAGCTCTTACCCATGATCTACCTAGTCCCCTCATTTCCACCTACCACTGACTGGATAAGCAGAACCCCAAGATGAGATCTAAGAGCTAGGTGGGCAGAGAAAGGGAGGAGCTTACTCCTTATCATCCCTAGAGAAAGCCATGGCTGAACAATGCCAAGGGGCTAACCCCTAGCACAGTACCCACTGAACTCATGGGAAGTGGATCCAGACACTGGAAACTGTAGTCAGGGGAAAAAAAAAAAAAAAAAGAGGAGCCCTAAACCCTTCTACTTGAGGATCCCAAGGGCTTCTGCCACTGTTGATGATAAATGGAGATGTCTATATGGAATAGGAGGGTTTTTTCCAGCAAGATCAAAAAACCACACTCCACTATCCAGAGAGTCAACTGGTGGTGATACCTCAAGGATCCTCAGGGTCCATCACCACGACCCCCCACCGGCCTCCAGATATCACTGCCTGCCTGCTCCTGGAGCCCAACCTGTCAGAACTAGACAGTGACTACTCAGCAAGGTTCTAGCCTCGGGTGGCTCATACTCTTTAGTCCCCAAAAAACACCAAGGAGCTTTTGCATTCTCAGCCAAGGCCAGTGGATGGAAATGAAAAGCAATCAAGAGGCAATTCCATGAACACAGAGAGATTCCAAACTCCTGTCCACCCTTCCTACCCCAGGCCCTGACGCCCTGTGCCTCCCCATCACCTGCTGCCACGCCGTTGGGGTGGCACACTTGTGGTCCACAGCCACCGTGCTCTCTCCATCTCCTCACATTTGGCATGTAGGGCGGCGAAGGCTGCGTCGGACAGGTCCTCTATCTGCAACAGAGTAGCTTCACTGAGCTCCTTCCCCCAGGAAGCCGAGTTTAGGTGTGGGCAGGTCAATTCCAGGACCAGTCCCATCCCAAACTAGGCCCTCCTCCACTGGGACAGGAATGCAAGAGCTCGCCACCTGACATCCAGGTCTGCAGGGATCTAGAGGTGTGTCCCGCCCATGTATGTGTGTGGGTGCCCATTACCTCCTCATTCTCTTCGTCAGGACTCCCCTTCAGAGACTGAAGATCAACCTCCCGCCAGCTGCAAAACCAAGAAGGGACAATCATGAATGAGATGGAGGGAGAATGCAGCCTGAGCTAGGATAAACGCATCCACGTGTGCACAAATGGAGAGCCCCGCACCTGCGGCTGACACTGCTCTCTGCTGGGCAGGCTCTGCTCTATCACTGCTTGGCCTCTTTACCCTTGGAGGCAAATGCCCATAAGGGCCAGAAATGTGGGGAAGTGGGCTGGGGATGACTGGGAGACCATGACAAACTCAAGCAAAGGACGTGTTTAAAGAGAATCCTCAGTATTCAGCACCAACTGATTGCTACCTTGTGGAATGCGTAAACATAGCTGCCCGATCTTCTGATCTGTCAACAACAGCAGAAAATAAAAATAGGCATATGAAATCCTGATCTTTGATGCTGGCAACAAATTTGGTATTTCTGAACACATTATGTGTGTCAAACAAAACATTTCTACAGACCAGACATGGGCAGCTGCCTGCCAGACTGTGACCTCTGGACTGCTTGGTGTGTTCATATAAGGGGTAAGAGGAGAGATAAGCCTTTCTCTTAAAGAGAAGACAGAAGCTGACCCTAGAGATCAAAGCTTGGTGAGAGGAGAGGAGGACAAAGGGCAGTAATGGGAGGAATGAGGACAGGAGCCAGCTGTGTAGGACCTTCACCTGGGAGTCAGGATTTCCTTGTACTGTAGTTTCTCTACACGGGTTGTTGCAGCAACAGACATTGGGATGACAATGTTGTTAATGTCGAATGAGCTTTCTCCCCTTCTCCTCCTTATTGGCTGCTGTAAGGCAAAGGTAAGTTGAAAAGAGAGGCACAACTCTACAAACACCAAAGCATTCACCTGAGACTTAAATCAAGATCAATAATAACCAGGCACCTGGGTCCTTGTACTGGCCCTGGGCAGGGAGGGCATCAGCTGCTCACACCTACGAGAGGGGTTGCCTACCTTGCAGGCTGCAGAGATACTAGGTGGTAGTTGTTTTTTTAATTAAAATTTTCACTGTGATTTGGGTGAAATTTTACAGAGCGAATACATTTTTCCTACAGCAATTCATACACATTTTGCTTTATGATGTTGACTGCAATCCCCACAAAGTAACAATTCTCTTCCCACTTTCTCCCCATAGTTACCTCTTCCCTATGCATTCCTACCCTCTGAGCTACCTCCCTGTGCAAATACTGCCCTTCTGATCTACTATGATTGATCTAAAGAGTGTATCTACCTGATGTAAATGTTCAGACACTAGGTGGTCTTGAAGAGTAACTCCCATTCACAAGCCCCACGATCTACCTTCCTGCTTCACAGGCCCATGTGAAGAGAGAGTTTTACTGAATTTTACAGGGGTGGGTATCCTGGGGCCTTGAGTTAACTGTTGGGGTTTTTAACCACTCCACATATAACTCTATCACCCGTCACCCCTTTTAATTCTCCTTTCTGTTACTCCCTTTTTAAGCTTTGCCTGTGACTTGGATCCACAGTGGCTGTAAGAAACAATGCTTAAGACTAGTGGTACCTCTTCAGGTTAAAGATGAATCCATTTATCCTGACAGATACCCACAGTCGGGGCCCAGCCCAACAGGTATTCTAACCTTGGCTGTCATGAAAGTAAGTCCCTCCTTTTTTGAGGACGTGAATTCTTCAGCTAAGCCTGCACCCACCATCTGCTCAGCTTGTATGTGATTTCCCTTCTTCCTGGCTAATATTCTTGGGGAATGAGCTAAGAGTGTTCCAGCTGTGTCAATGGGAGTCCATGGAAGGAAACTGAAGAAAAACATTTGGCTATAGCTCACGTTTCTGGAGAAAGGAGATCTGCTCCTATATAAGCTGAGAAGATCAAACTCTCAGGAAATAAGACTTCCAAAGATCCAGTATCAGAGGAGGAGGTGGGCATTTACAGCAGATGGGAGGCCAAGGAAGGAATAAAGTCGGGAGCAACAAAGAGCCTGGTCTCTGAGGTGGAAGGAAAAGTTCACTAACTGTTTCTGCCCAGACAGCAAATACCCTACCCTGAAACCGACTGGCAAATGAGCTGTGAGAGGCCAGAGGGAAACAGTGGGATGACAAACATGCTGCCATGGTGACCACACAGAAGACACCTAAGGGGCTGCATTCAAACCCAAACCCCGCAGTCAGGCTAGCCCAAGGGAAGGAAGAGGTGAATACCAGCTGGTAAAGGAGAAAGAGGAAAGAGGGTGTTCTACAACTAACCACTCTACCCTCTGTTCCTGGAGGGTGGTATGTCTATTCATCCCATCATCAAAAGAAATTCTCAGAGAATATTAAAAGTCAGTGGGCCTCAGACAGGCTTTCACCTGCTGTCACCTATGACTTCAGGTGTTCACAATATTTCTTTCTCTATCAAATGAGAATAGATTGTCACTGACCTCACAGTCTTAAATAGGTAACTAAAATGGTTGAAGAGTTTTGCAAATTTGCCTGGCTGAATTCTGCAGCTGAGGATTAGTGACCTCATGTCCTAAGGCTGCTGCCACATCTCTGCTGCGATGGGGAGAAATTACACATCCCTCTACAAGAAGTACGCCTTAAGGAAGCCTCAGAAGAGAGCCTGCCCTGTATCCTTGTCAAGAATGAATGTGACACTGCCACAAACAGGTATGTACTTTCCCAAAATGAACTTTCTGGGGCCTGCTGTTGGCACATTCAAGGAAAGAAACTGCCACAGGTCATGGGCTATTCGACAGGCTCCACCTCCCTGCTCCACGGAGGCCCCGCATCCATGAGGTATGCCTGAGTGCTCTGACTGTACTACTCTCCTCTTCGGAGTCAGAGGCATAGCAGGTGATGAGACTGGAAAGTGGTTCTTCACTTGATTTTTACCAGGAGTGTTTCCAGCCCCTCCAAAATTGTAGGGTGTCCCCCTCTTCTAACTATCAAATCAGAATCTTCAGTGTTTTTCTATAAAGCCACTCAGGTGCTTCAGATGCAGCACTGGCTTTTATGAAGGTTGCCATAAACATTCCCTCATCTCCCAGTTTCCCCCATGTCCTCTTGTGTCTCTACTCGATTCCAGACACCTGGTCTATCACTTCTTAGTATTAAATAAACCCAGATTCTGTGAAGAAATGTGGCAATGAGAACCTTAAGTATCAGAAAAGTGCTATATACAAAATTTGTATTCAATAAGCAAATAAAATTTCAAATGATCCACCCCTATGTAAACACTTTCTGGACCCAGGTGGGCTGGCAGGTGAGAAAAACATCGTAGTTTTCTGACCAAGTCCTGGGCCTCAGAGTTCAGATTTCTACCAGAACTAGCTTCTCTTTTACATCCTTTGATTATCTGAGAACCTTTGCTGGTGGGTAATTATGTGATGGGTACTATATATATATTTAGACAAAACTTGTGAGTAGAGGCCGTTTAGAAAAGATCGCCCAGTTTCTAAGAGCAAAGAGAATAATGGAAATTCCTACCTGACCATTCCTACCAGAACCTCGTGAGCACATTTTGTGTCCTTAGAAGTTTCTTGATCTAAGACCTGCCAGGGCTATCAAAGCCCCTGTGTGAGTCCCCTCTACAGTGCCCCTCCCCAGGCTGACACTGTGATGGTGGAAAGCTGGCTCTGCTGTCAGACTGCCTGGTCTGAATCACAATCATAACCCTCACAACTTGCCTCGCCTTACAGTTGACTTAACTTTGGAAAGCCTCACTTTCCCTGTCTACCTACATCTCAAAGGGTGTTATAGGATTAAGTAAGATGACACTTGTACAATGCTTAGGACTTATACCACAGCAGGTGCTCAGAAAATACTACAACTATGACACTTTAGTGTTACAGTTAATAATGATCACACAAAGGAATCTTTAGTGGGCACCAACAAGCCCCAGGACTATCTGTTCAAGGAGACATACCCTGAGAGTGAGAATATGAGAATGAAATGAACAGGGGTACGTGTCTGGAGTGGCTGTGCTAACTGCGCCCTGGATGGAGGGTGGTACATAAAAGCTGATGGGGGGCCTACCACCAGGAGCCTGCTATTCTGCCCTATACACCTAAAAAGCACGGGCTCTGCCTTCTTCCTTCCCTTCTAGGCTCTTGAGCACCCAGGGTTTGTTCTCAGTACTGCAGATCCACTGACTAGTAGAGAAAACAAGGCAACGCAACACTGTCTCTCTGACCTGCTCCAACAGTATCTCTCCTCTATCCTTCCTTTCATGTTCACTTCTTGGACCAGCAGGGCTATGGCACTGCTGAGCACTGTGGGAAACCTAGTCCCACAGATGTTGAGCAGTCACAGACCACCTTGAAGAGCTTGTCTCTGCATCAAGCTTGACATGGATGGCTCAGCATAGGTCCATGTCTGGCAAGGAAAACAACTTCACGGGTCATTAACTACCTCCACTTTGACCTAAAAATGGCACATCCATCATGAGGTGCTGAGTTCCCATCACTGCCCGCTCTCTAAACTGTCCTCCAAAACCACGAGAAGGAGCTGTAACCTACAAAGGGTGTACGTCCCGCCATTCCACACAGGTACTTACAGATGTGCTAGCTGACACCTGTGAGCTAGAGCTGGTGGGAGCAGAGGTGTCTGATGAGGTGGAGAGCTGGCGCACCAAGGGACTATGAGGTGGATGATGGGAGGCTGCCAAGTAGCTCGAACTGCTCATGTCTGTGTGCTGCTTCAACACTGCAGAAGTCAAAAGAAAAGACACAAACACATAGCTACTTTAATCAGCTCGACTTCTGGCACAAGCCACAAAGGCCAGAAATCAACATTAAAGGCAAAAATGCCCTCTAAGCCTAGAAGACAAACAGGTGAAGCAAACTGGTTGATGGCAGGTAGAAGGAGCTGGGCAGAGGTTGCTGCAGTAGTGATTGACCTACATTTAGAAGCAGTAGGGTCCCCCCAGTCTGCCTTTCTGAAAGTGAAGGACAAAGCTAGGGTAATTAAGAGAAGCCCAGGCTGCCCCCAGAAAGCACTGAGCGGGAGCAGGAGCAAATGCAGGCAGAGGTGCTGGGCCTGGCCCTACCTTCACTTCTCTCAGATGAATGGTCTCGCAATCTCATTTTGCTGTGGTTTGGGTCATGCACGGGGGGCGGCGGGTTGAGCAAGCGCTCTGCTCTGGGCGCTGTCACTCGCTCCACCATGGGCACAGCCCCCACATCGTCTAAGTGCTGTCTGTGGGTCCTGTCAGGCCGGATTTGGTGATAGGACAGCTCTGAAGAGGGGAACAGAAAAAGAGCTGTGAAATACCTCCTCTCAAATCTTATCTTATTTGAGTGCTGAGATCTTGAGTTCTCTCTAGGCCAGTGCTACACACCCAGAGTGGCAGAACAGACCTCTGAGAGTGAAGCCTTTAGTAAACAGCACAATGGCCACGACAGGCCCAGGGAGCCCACAGATTCCTCAACCAGGGAAATGTCACACCAGGCTACAGAAGAAAGCCTGCCAACAGATGGACCCAATGCCACATCACTGTTGGCTGCTCACTAAGCATTTTGGGTCTGGCTCCAAGATCCGTGATGTCTGGAATAGTCCAGGTCCATCTGAGAGCATCCAAGACAGGCAGAAGTAGATTGTGAGCTGAATTCACACCCATCAACTGCTGCTCCCAACCCCGACATACTGCTAGAGCAGACCAGTAGCTTGACAATATAAAAGGAATAGAAAAACAGCTGGGGCATTCCCTAGTCCCCTGAAACTTACTGGCTGTTGTTAGGAAGGAGTTGACCAACTTGTGTCTGTCTTTACGAGTTGGGTCTGGTAGACTGCTTGGCATGGGTGCTCTGTGCTTCAGTGAGAACTTTTTGGTAGGTTTGATTTTATCAAAAGGCTTGTTCTGCCACTGAGACTTCAGCATGCTCTGGAAGTGCAGGCTCGTGGGCACATCTGCAAGAAAACAGACAACACCGCAGCAGAGTCAGACACCTGACCTGGGCTGCATGACCATGACATGAGGCCTCTGGCCTGGGAATCTGACTCCAGTGGTCACAACCTACACCACACCCCTATTTGCCCAGTGGCCTGGCGACCCAGCAGGGCAAGCTGCCACCACACAGCTGTTTATGTGGACTTTCCCGAAGGCCACTCTTCTGTTTATAAGCAAGGTATTTTTGCTTTTAAGTTTTCTTTTAAAATCCAAAACACTTTTCATTAGATTAATGGGAGTTTTCTTTGTTCCATGTATTCCACTAAGTTTGCAGACTTTATTGGTTTGAAAGAAACAGCACATTCTGTTTCTAATCTTCAAGGATTTAAAACCTTTTTAAACCTCCTCCTTTTCATCAAGGGAGCTCTGGTGGCATAGTGCCTAAGGCATTTGACTGCTAACCAAATGGTTCAAACTCACCAGCCACTCCTCGGAAGGAAGGTTGGGCAACCTATTTCCGTAGTGATACCGCCTGGGAAACCCAAGGAGGGGTTCGCTCTGAGTTGGATCCAACCTGACGGCAGTGAATGTGTGTGAGGTGGTCTATCAATGCAGCTCATCAGGATTTGTTCATTCAACAAGGATTTATTCAGTGCCCCCCCCCACCCCAGTAACAACTGTACAGTCCTGCTTCTCCCTCTCCAGCGCCCCCACCTCCAGATCATCCAGGTTTTCAGGTGACTATTTAATACCACAAATCAACAATCTTTTAGCTTAATACTGCTTCTTACCTCTTCTATCTTCTTAGAGTCATTTTAGTTTTCCAGACTATGTCCTTGAGTAATTCTCTCTCAGACCTTTAAAGCTATTTCCCCATTGTTTTCTAACATCTGCTGCTGCAGGAAAAAGGGAATCAGATTCCTATTCACTTGTAGGTGGTCTATTTTTTTCTTTTACGTTTTTACCAAGACAAAAAGTCTGAGGTATTATACTGAAGCACCACCTTAACAATACTGCCTTTCAGCACGGTTAACGTGATTAATCTCTCCAATTATTTAACGTTTCCTTTAATTTTCTGTCAAGGAGCTCTCGTGGCACAGTGGTTAAGGCATTCAGCTGCTAACCAGAAGGATGGTGGTTCGAACTTACCAGCCATTCTGCAGGATACAGATGAAGCAGTCTTGCTTGTGCAAAGATTAACAGTCTTGCAAACCCTGTAGGGTAGTTCTACTCTGCCCTTTAGGGTCACTATGAGTTAGAATGGACTCAATGGCAGTGGGTTTTGGTTTTAATTTTCTCTCACTGATGTTTAATATAGTTCTCATTGTATAGATCTTTACACATATTTCATTAAAATTATTCCTAAGTATTTCATGTTTTTGAATGCTATTTAAATTGTATTATTAAAATTTCAATTTCCAATTGTTCATTGCAAGATTTAAAAACAAACAAACAAAAACCCACTGCCATTGCGTTGATTCCAACTCATAAGGACCCCCAACTGGGTTTCCGAGGTGGTAAACCTTTACGGGAGTAGACTGCCCCATCTTCCTTCCAGAGTGGCTGATGAGTTTGAACTGCCCACCTCCTGGTTAGCAGTCAAATGTCTTAGGCACTATGCCGCCAGATCTCCTTTGGCTAATACATAGAAATACATTTTTACCTTGTATCCTGTGATCTTTCTAAACTCATTTACAGTAGTAGCTTTTTCTGATTCCTTAGGATTTTCTACAAATATAAACAATTCACCATTTACTTCTGCTACTTTTTGTCCAATTAATCTGGTACCTCCAGTGGGGTTTTGAAGCTTTTAGGTTTTCTGTTTATTGCCAGTATTCTGAAGGATCACCACCGTGGATCTAGGTATGGGTCTTTTCTCAGGGTTCTGTAAAGCATTCCAGTATCCTTGTAATCCGAAGACCAGCACATTTTTCTCCAGCCCCCATTTTCTCCTGGGAATCAGTAACCACCAGGGTCACACTCAGAAGTTCTAGCCTCAGAGTCCATACCCACAGCTTTAGTGTACAATCAAATACCAGTGCCTGACAGAAGTAGGCAACAGTGTGGGTAGGGGTACCAAAGGCAGAATCCAAGCTGGCTATTCCACAACAAGACCTAATTTATCACCCAGACAATGCCCAGGTCCCATCCCTAATCAAGTCACTTAACTGGGCTTTAGGGTCTTCATCTGTGAAATGAGGCAGTGGGGCTACATCAGGGCTATTAGTACCCCAGCACTCATGTCAGCTGCAGACACAGGCTAACTAATGACACATGCTTTCTGATTGTACCCAGAGACCAGAGTCTTCTCAAAAAAGAAGGGGGGAGGTAAAACAAGCATACATACACACATGTATGTTTGCATACACAAAATAGTAACTCTAGGTAGCCACTATCAATCAATTCAAGTAAGCGCAGAAGAGGAAATCTGTTTGCTACTGATAGACCAGATGATTTCTATGAGGCTCTCAATTCTGACTCTTCTACTAAAACCCCATTCCTACTCTGCTCCCTCCCTCTCCCTCCCCTTAAATGCTCCGAAGTGGGCACTGGCACAATTGTAGACCACCACCCACAACTACCTGTGCCCCGGAGGTGAGTATTAAGCAGAATCAAAAGCAATCTCCTCTTTAATCCAAATGAATAAGCAGCTCAGGATAATCATCTGTCGAAAGGACTCAGACTTTGCTGTAAGTTTGCTGTGCTTTCCTGTAACCACTTTCATGTAAGAGGGAACAGAATTCAGCTAAGTCCCCTGGTCAGTGAACAGAAATGATCTCTTAGGGACTGTTGGTCTGAGTTTACACTCTGAGTAAAAACACCTGGGGTCTGCACAGAGCTAACACCATGGGATAGACTGGATGCAGAACCTGAAAGCCAGCCAAGAGAGGGACAGGAGATGGAGGAAAACAAACTGGAGATCCACCATGCTAGAGGATTCCCCACATTCCCTATCCATCTAGGCAATGGGGTTAAAGTGCTATTGTTAGAGAGGAGGGGGCCGATCCTTGAACAGGTAAGCAGCAGCAGGAGAGAACTGGTTACTAAACTCAAATTACTATTTCATCAAACACAATGAGTAAAGTGAACGAAAAGATCTTGACTTCAAGGCAACCAGGGTCTGGCATTCTGTGACTCACTTGACTTCTTCACTCACTGCTTTCCACCATTTCCTCAAGTACACTTTCTGGTGGTACGTTCCAACGCTCTCTTCCTCCTCCTACTGGGAAGCTGTGGTAGCTCAATGCAGGCACCTCACTGTCCCGACAAACTGTCTCAAAACACCAAACGTCTTTTTGGCCAGTAGGTGGTGCTCTTATTAAACCCTCTATCCAAATCCAAGTCAACATACTTTTCCCCAAGGTTATACATCTACATTTCCAGTGAAGGATTAACTGGGCTTGATTAAGTAAGGTGCCAGGAAAAACAAAGCTCCTCCTTCTGTACCACCAAAGAGTTAACACCTTCTAATCCCTCCGCCTTCCACCACCAGGTCTCCAACAAAACAGTTCCTCACTTCCTATCACCTCCAATGCCATTTCTGGGTCCGGCTGAGGCGTAGGCAAGATGCGAGACACAAGAACTCTAGGATTAAGAGCCACAGTTGATCCCATCCTAACAAACTCCATGAAGTGATTACAACACTAGTACAACTGTATGTCATCTGAGTAGTAAAAATGTATGTCATCTGAGGCTAAAGAACAGGTAAATATCACATTTAAACAATTCTAAAAGTGGAGGGGAAAACCCTAAAATCTATCCAAGGAACAAAGAGACCAGTAATGCAATACAACCATTCTCATATCAGGCTTTAGTAGAAATGCACGCACCCACAGAAATTAATGATGACAACAAAATCATACTTAGCCTTGTCAAGAAAATGAAAAGCTGGACATCCTGACACCTTTAAACAGCTTCTAGAGAAAAGGATACAAAAGAGTGGCCCCAGACTAAGTCTGGTGAGCATATTTTGGGCCCACATGGCATTATTATTATATGCGTAAAGATAAAAAGCGGAAGCTCTAGCAATAACTGGGTTTGCATGGTTACTGTGAGCTGAAGCCTGAGTAGCAACTAGCCTTTTAAATGGGACATGAGCTGTCTACTCCATTCCAACAGCTACTCAGCTTTCTTCAGCCATTCCAGTTGCTGGTTTGGCCCCTGTCCACATGAGATCTTAACCTCTGGACCTAAAGGGCTGCTCTAGATGCTGAGCCACTGGCCTTCCCTGTTATCTATTATTTTTAGAAAGAGACATTCTATACAATAGCATATTGGGAGTCCTAACACTTCAGGGGTCCCCCTCACATGGATATTTATGAACGGTGCTCTCTACAACCATGCATTGCTGTGGCCCTGGGAACCTTCCAACTTACAAACTGACTGCTTTCTGAACATGGCAGTTGACTGGTTCAGAGTAGAATTATCCAAATAGGAACAGTATTAAATATGGTGACAAGATTCCCAGGTCAATCCACACAAGTCTAATTAATTCACAGGCAAGTATGTTCTTAGATCCAATGTGGATGGCAAAACTGTATATACATTGTCCTTTACAGTCTCATAAGGAGAAATTAATGACCCAACTCTCTCATCCAAACCCCAGTACTATGGTTAAGAGGTAGGTGTGTGTGTGTGTGTGTGTGTATGGGAGAGTACTTAGAGATTAAGTAGGAAAACGAAAATGATAAACACCAGAAACAAGGGGACTCCCTATTTTTCCTTCCCAGCTATTTATAGTTTCTTAGAATGAGTTTTGAGAATGGCATGGAGTGGGGGAAGGGAAGGTGTGGCAGTGGCTACTAGAGCTGTAGATACTGTGCAGTCAGTAGGAAAGAAAGTATTGATGGAGAAAAGGAACCATTTAGCAGAGCTGCAGAATAATGAAACAGGAAATGCCAGGAAGGTCATGATTAAGACATACTGACATGGTCTCGGGGAGACTATCTGCAACTGTACATGGTAACACTGTTGACAAAGGAATGATCATCATGCTTGTCAGCTGATATCCTTATCAGAATGCAACTATAGGTGCTTCAGGCTTTCTCCAAATATTAGAACATGTAATTTAATACTAATTCTGAAACAGCAACCCAAGAAATGTTTCTAAGTCTTCCTGGTGGCTCTCTCTGCAGCCACTCCTGAAATAGGTAGAGACCTGCTTTCTCTTAATAACCTGGCTAGAAAGAAACATGGCATGTAGTGAAGAATGAAAGACAACAGATGACCTACCAGGCTTAGAATTCTAGAGCCATTCAAACTCTTTAGCCATTTAGCCTTAGATTAGCCACAATCTTTCTAAGCCCATTTCCTCATCTATAAAACTGAAGTAACAACCTTTCAAGATTACCAAGAGAAGCAAATGAAGTGACCGAGAAAAGTGCTTTGTAAACCATAAAATGCTATACTGAAGGCAGATGGGCTATATATATAGTTCAAATGACCAGAGAAGGTTTTAGTCAGAGACTCTGAGATCCGAAGCACAGAGGAAACTGGTTTAGCTTTTTCCTGTTATGTTTTAAACTTGACTTCAAACCAATTCAGTCACGGCTGACACAACAAAATCGAAGACTTAAATTTGTAAAATTTAGGTCAAGTGGACAGTAACCAGAGCAGGAAAGATTATGGGTTGAAGCCATGGAATGGGAAACTAGGAAGAGGCATAGTGAGCCCTTTCAAGAGCCTGATGTGGTAGACTAGATTACTGTCAGGACTGTGGGGGAACGATACATATTCAAAGCACTAGGTTGGCTGCCATCTTTGAGCAGGGCACTGCTGTTTCTGACTCTGCCAGACAAGAGATTTGGCTGCTATGCAATACATATGTACTCTTGTTTTGTAAGAGGAGATTAAGTTTCTAGCAGGGTGTAGACCTGTAATTATTCCCATGCTGGTTATCATTCTGTTATATCCATATTTTACAAATTTGAGTCCATTCCAGTTTTACTTCACTGGCTATGGCTGAACAGGGAAGAACCAGTTTAAAGCTCTGGTTCTAAAGTTTACTTTTTTACTGATTTCACCACTCCTGATCTTTGTTCAACTAGCTTGCTATCTATATGCTTCAAGGTTTCTGAAGTTTCCTACTCTTAGAAGTCATGTGGTGACATGAATATTATACCATGTCCTTTTTCACAGTACAAGGGGATTTTAGTAATAAGCCATTAAGTACCCATAGGATTTAGGTAGAAAAGAAGTAATTCAGTAATTTGAAGAAAGATGCAGAAGAGGGGATTAAAGCCATCCACTATCTGATTAACTGTGAGTTAGAAGTGAGATCTTGTAGGGCAGAGGCTGGTTGTCATTGCTTTTTTTTTTTTGGAGGGGACGGAGGGCACTTTATTGTGGTTTATAGGTCAAAGTTTCCATAACAAATTAGTTTTCTAATCAATAATTCATATACAAACCATTCCAGACATTGGCTGCAATCCCCACAATGTGGCAACACTCATCTTTTCTTCTCTGGGTTCCCCATTTCCATCTGTCCAGCTCCCTTGCCCCTTCCTGCCTTCTCATCTTCGGTTTGGAGCACACATTGTTCTTTTGGTCTGTATAACTGATTGTTCTAAGCAACACATTCTTCCTGGGTGTAACTGTTTATTATATAGGCCCATCCATTAACAGGCCTATTTATAGGCCACCAAGAATACCTTCAGTTTCAAGTCTGAAGGCTATCTCAGGGCAACAGTCTCAGGGGTTCCTCCAATCTCTTTCAGGCCAGTAAGTCTTTTTTTTTTTTTTTTTTTATTAATTTGAGTTTTTGTCCCACATTTTTCCCCATGCTAATCCAGGATCTCAAAGATGTGTGTCTTCAGTTTCAAGTTAGAAGTTTGTCTTAGGGCAATAGTCGTGGGTGTTATTCCAGTCTATTTCAGGCCAGTAAGTTTTTTTTTTTTTTTT
>NW_006921605.1:21347553-21367038 GCF_000298275.1 Orycteropus afer afer | reverse complement strand
ATTTGAAATCTGTTCTACATTTCTTACCCATTCTAACTGGGACCTTCTACTACGGTCCTGATCAGAGTCATCGGTGGTAGTGTTAGCCTCATACTATCTAGTTCTTCTGGTCTCAGGTTAGAGGATTCCTATGGTTCGGATGGGCCATTAGTTCTTTGGACTAACTGCTTCCAAGAGTCTTCAGTTTTCTTCATTCCTCTTTGCTCCAGGCCCGAAGAGACCAATAGTTGTTTCTTAGATGACTGCTCACAAGCTTTTAAAACCGCAGATGCTACTCACCAGGCTAGGATGTAGAACATTATCTTTATGAACTGTCTTGTCAATCGATCTAGATGTTTCCAGCAATTATGGTCCTTTGCCTTTAAGTCCAGTAGTTGACTCTCGATGTCTATACAGTTTTTATAACTGTGCCCCTTACGTGCTTCTACTTTATATTTGAATACATGCAACATTTACAGATTTGTTTGTAGAAATATCCACAACCATACCTATATATGTAAGAGGGTACAACTTCCCTCAGCTACTGAGCATACACATTTACCTAGATACTGTTATGAACATTCTGTAGGACTATATATGTTACAGTATTTACCACCGTGTGGTTGTTAGGTGCCATCAAGTCAGCTCCAACTCATAGCTACACTTCATACAAGAGAACAGAACACTGCCCAGTCCTGCGGCAGCCTCACAATCCTTGCTATACCTGAGCCCATCGTTGCAGCCACTTTGTCAATCCATCTCGTTGAGGGCCTTCCCCTTCTTCACTGACCCTCCACTTCACCAAGCATGATATCCTTCTCCAGGGAATGGGGCCGTCTGACAACATGACCAGAGTAGACGAATTCTGGTTACTCTTGCTTCTCAGGAGCATTCAGGTTGTACTTCCTCCAAAACAGATTTGTTCATTCTTCTAACAGTCCATGGAACATGGACTATTCTTCACCAACATCACAACGTAAACAAATAAATTCTTCTGTGGTCTTCCTTATTCACTGTCCAACTCTCACATAAATTCGAGGCTATTAAAAATATCAGGGCTTGGGTCAGGCATACCTTAGTCTTCAAGGTGATTTTAAACACTTCGCTCTTAAACACTTTAAAGAGCTCTTTTGAAGCAGATTTGCCCAATGTAATACATAGCGATTTAACATACTTGTCTTTTATTCTTGCCTACCTCTCAGCATCCTCCTTTGCCTTGGTCACATTGTGTTGACTTCACTCACAGTATGTACTGCCTTTCCCTTCACCATAATTAATACCTATGTACGATGTAGTTAGGAGCTCTGGTGACATACTGCCTAAGGCACTTGACTGCTAACCAGAAAGCTGGTGGTTTAAACCCACCAACCACTCCTCAGAAGGAAGACTGGGCAATCTACTTCTGTAGAGATACTGCCTCGAAAACCCAAGGAGGGGTCGTTATGAGTCAGAATCGACTTGACAGCAGTCAGCTTTTTTTTTTGGTTTTTATAATATATAGTTAGTGATCACACGCCATCCCCCACCCCTGGTAACTACTGAAAAATATTTCTTTCTGGTGTGTAAGTCTATTCTTGACTTTTTACAATACTAGTCTCATACAATATTTATCCTTTCATGATTGACTTATTTAATGCAACACAATTTCCTCCAGATTCATCCATGTTGAGATGTTTCACAGATTCAACATTATTCTTCCATTGTATGTTACTACAGTTTATCCATTCATCTGTTGATGGACACTTAGGTTGTTTCCATCTTTCTGCTACCATGAATAAATGCTGTGTTGAACACAGGTGTGCATTTATGTCTGTTCATGTCACTCCTCTTATTTCTCCAGGATATATACCTAGAAATAGGATTGCTGGATTGTATGATATTTCTATTTCTAGCTTTCTAAGAAAGCATCAAACTGTTTTCCACAGTGCAGTCCCACCAGCAGTGTGTAAGAGTTCTAATCTCCCTATAGCCTTGCTAGCATGTTTTTCTGTTTTTTTGATCAGTGCCACTATTGCTGGGGAGAGATGGTATCTCACTGTAGTTTTGATTTGCATCACTGTAATGGCTAATGATCGGGAGCATCTTTTCATGTATTTGCTACCTGCCTGAATATCTTCTTTAGCGAAGTGTTTGTTCATGCCCTTTGTCCATTTATTAACTGGATTGTTTGTCTTTTTGTTGTTGAGGTTTTGAAGTTTTCTATAAATTTGAGAGATTAGAGACCCTTGTCAGATATGTTATTGCCAAAAATTTTTCCTAATCTGTAGGCTCTCTTTTTACTTTTGCTGAACATCAGTATTTACTTTTCAAGAGGTTCCATTTATTTAGATGACATTCTGTTGTTTGTACATTTTGAACTGTTTGATAGTCTAAGCCATAAATTAGGGCCTCTAGATTTGTCCTTGTCTTCTTCTATGAACTTCATGGTTTTAAGCTTTATGTTTATATTTTTGATCTATTTTGAGTTAGTTTTTGTATATATACTGGGTTAAGTACAGATCCCATTTCATTTTTCTGTAAATTGGTATCTAGTTTCACCAGCACCATTTATTAAAAAGACTATCTCTTGCTCATTTAATGGACTTCAACCCTCAGTGGTGTATTTGTAAATAGTTTTCATTGGAACATAGTCACATCCGTTTATTTATGTAATGTCTATGGCTACTTTTGTGCTACTTTTGGCAGAAGGGTTGCAACCAGGGCTCCAAACCAGTTCGCAATGGTTCAGTCATTGCCAAAGGAAATAAAGGCAGTGTACGTGTTTGTTTCACAGCAACCAAAATCTCTTGCACATGGATTGTGACCTGAGTAGGAAACACAGTGGTGCCGAGTTCTTTGATGGTGACTGACCAACATGCCAAAGAGGCACAGCAGGCCATCATCTTTGAGTGGGGCACCATTGCCTGTTTCCTTCTCAAGTCAAAATATGATGGGCAAGAGATTTAGTTGTTATGCAACAGTTACACACACTGTCCTTGTTTCCCTCAGCCACGATGGACTAGTTGGAAGCCCTATTGTGGCAGAGCTACATAGCCTAAAATATTTATCATCCAGACCTTTAAGAAAGTTTGCCAAATCCTGGTCTATAATATGACAGTCATGCTAAAGCTTCTGTTTTTTTTCCCCCTCATATACCAAGTAAGGAAAGCTCTGGTAGGGTATTGCCTAAGGCACTTGACTGCTAACCAGAAGGCTGGCGGTTCAAACCCACCAGCAACTCCTCGGAAGGAAGATGGGGCAATCTACTTCCATAGTGATACTGCCTCAGAAACCCAAGGAGGGGTCGCTATGAGTCAGGTCCAACTCGATGGCACATAACAACAACAGCAGCAACAACAACAACAAAATACCAAGTAAACCCTACATCCCACATAATCCTCGTGATTCCTCAGAGTCCTGTTTCAGTCATTCTCCTTTCAAACACTTGCACCATCTATCAGTAAAGTATGATGAAAAACACTGTCCTTTACCCTTAGGAGGCACTCTTGTTGCACAGTGGTTAGAGTATTCCACTGCTAACCAAAAGATCAGCGGGTTAAACCTACCACTTGCTGCATGGGAGAAAGATGAGGCAATATGCTTCCATAAAGATTTATGGCCTTGGAAACCCTACGGGGTAGTCCTACTCTGCCCTACACACAGTTTGCTACGAATAGGAATTGACACAATGGTAGCGGGCTTGGTTTTGACTTTCATCCTTCGGAAGCGTAAAATTTAGTAACAGAAAATGGTACATATGAAAAATAGCAATAATGTGAGCCAAAATATATAGATAAAATACTTTAGCAATGTGAGAGGATATTTGTACTTTCTGTAAGCTGGGGTCAAATCATGAAGTTATTTGAAAATCAATGAAACCCTTCTATCTAGGACAGTGATTTTGTAATGTTTTTCACTCATGTACTGCCATTGGAAATGTAATTTTAAAAAAAGAAAATCATAACTCAGATAGTTGTGAACATTGTTACTTTCTAGTATACCAAAGAGTATGCTTTAAAAATGTTTTTATCAAAACCTTGGTTTAATTACTTCAAGGAAAAATCTGCCATTTAACGTACTTAGACTTTGTCAGAATAAAGTCTGATTTCAATTATTAATGCTCTTGATATTTATTCTAAGAAAGACAGACAAGCCCATGCATAAATTGGAGTATAGAAGAAACAAGGTATCTCCAACTTCATTTTTTGTTTACATTCAAAATTCTTTTTTACTTAACGCCCAAGGCATTCTCCTTCAGGAGCCATGACTTCTTAGGAATGGTCCCTTTTTGCTTGGCGTCCCCAGTGTCCCAGGTTTTTAACACTTGGGAGACGACTCACAGTGAGACTCAGCATGAGAAGAAATGCCTTTCTTTTGTCCAGTGGGAAAAGAGCCGACTGTGAAAAGGGAGATGGGAAAGGAGAAATGGCAGACACAGAGACATATTAGGCAGATTAACTTTAGGAAAAACAGTACTATTGAGGATCTGTGCTTATGTATACTTGGAGAATTGCCATGTAACCCCAAGAGCACGTACACACCAAAATGAAGATATTCCTTCCAGCGGAGTGGTGCCCATCTTGTTTTACAACATAGCATAAAGAGAGATACATTTTAAAGATACCCTGAGGTAAATGGACCAGGCTGCTTATGGCTAGAGGTGAGTGACTCCAAGCCCCTGTAGGCCACCTAAAGGTTAAAGAGAGCTCTCTCTCCCAGGAAGTCACAAACTTTTAGGAGCACAACACTCAGGTCTGGTGGATCTATTGCTCCTTGTTTGCAAAATTCTAAGAGAAACCTCTGTAGACAGAAAGTGATACCTTAATAATTGTAACTGGGCTACACCAGGATCCTGGCTGACTTTCATTTGGAACCTTCCTAAGTCCTGTTCACAAGACTATACTCTGTGGCTTTTCTTACCATCTGGAAATGCTAGAACCGGGTGAACGCAAGAATCCAACTGGGAAAGGCGTTCCAGTAGAGGGGCTTCATAGTGGATTCCAGGAGGCATGGTGTTGACGCTGCCTGAGCCGCACAGTGCACAGGAGGGACTCACATCACAGCCAGAGCGGATGGTGCTGTTCCGGTGAACCTGTGAAAAGCCAGACAAAGACCCGGAGTGTTCAGTATCTGGTAAAAACTGAGCTCTCTGCTCATTACCCTGATGATTCAGAAAACCCGTCTAGGTTCTATGACACTGCTAAAAGGAGATTTGATAAGCTTGTTAAAACAAAAATATGTGAACAAGTTCTGTTTCTCTAACACACTGACTTTTCAAAATGAGCAAGTAAACAGGCTTCTTTGTCAACGATGAAATCCATCTATTTGAAGCCCCAAGTACTTCTGTAGTTCCAAACTTTTGAGTTTAAAGGTACTGAAACTGTGCTTTCTGAGGACGCCTCACAAAGCCTGCATGTTTCCATCACCTTTATGGTTTCTACTGTCTGCTAAGGCAAATCGCTGGCTTCTGATCCTCACTGGGACATGACTTGCTCTCTCTCAACCTAAACAGCCTTCAGTAACCAACCACAGCTCTTTTTTTCTTTTCACATCTCCTCCCCAAAAGACTTTCCAGTGGCCTCAAAGTGACAACTTTCCCTAGAGTGTACTTGTTAGTCAATGTGTCAGATTATAATTTCAAGAGGATAGAAATGATCTCTACACTAAACCTCCAATGTATATGTGTGGGCAGGCTTATCAATAAACTCTCCAAGCAAAGTCCAGAGCAAAATGTGTTATAATTTAAATTTAAGTATTCAAAATATTTAATTTTTTGGTTTTGTTGCTTTAAAAAACAAATTTTACATTTTTATGATTTGAGGAGAAAATTTCATGTCATGCTTAATGGAGAGTTCCTATGTTCTAATGTTAGAAAGGGACACATCTAGCATTTGTCAAAGCATGACCCATGAAATCACTTGGGCAGCAAAGCACATGGTCCTGGAAGAAAGGACCTGCCTGTGGAACAACACTATGAGGAAGGGTGCAAGGAGTCATAGTAGTATCATAAAAGGCAAAAGGGTAGCATTAAAACTCTGCTAGCAAAAGCTCTTTAACAACTGCCAAAGCTGCAATTATTTCCAGCATAGGCTTTTTTTAAAAGCTACTTGCCTTTATGGACATGTATAGAAGAAAAATAAACATGAAAACAATGTGGTTCTTTATCAACATCACCCAATTGTCCCCTTCTTGACCACACAGATAGATGGCATGCAACAAAGTCCTTTAAAGGTTAGACTGGGCAAGTTGCACTAGAGTAAGAGAAGAATTCTAATAAGCTGCAATGGCAGATGCCATTGAAAGGAAATGATACCAACTAAACCTAACATACTACTATGTAGAAGACAACACTCAACGGGTACTGTTTGGGGAAAAAAATATCCCTTCCACCCTATTCAATCAGGGCTGGTGCTCTGGAGGTAAACTTTTTCAGGTGAAGAGAAAGGGGTGTGCATGTTGCTGAGGTGATGAAACCACAAGCCACTCAGTAGATAAGTGGATTTAGGCAAATGGTTAGGATCTAAAAATTGCACCAACTTTAAATATTAAAACGAGATTAGGAAAAGATCAAAAATCAAAATAAGAAATTTTGAGGGCTAAACTAACCCGTAGTTCTGGTGGCATAGTGCCTAAGGTATATGACTGCTAATCAGACGGCTGGTGGTTCAAACCACCAGCCACTCCTCAGAAAGAAGACTGGGCAATCTACTTCCACAGAGATACTGCCTCAAAAACCCAAAGGGGGGTGTCACTGTGAGTTGGAATCAACTCAATGGCAGTGAGTGTAGGTCCCAACCCCCCAAAACTAACCCATGCATGATACCCACTCACTATCTATATGTGACACATAACAAGTCCATTTTATGGCTTACAGAGCGTATTTCTCAAGTTGGCAGGCAAAAGACTCAATTCTGGTTAAGATGGAGGAATAGGCAGACAAGCAACACAGACCCTCTTCAACAAAGAAAAGAAAAACCAATCGACAAAGATACAGAAGATAATCCTGGAACACTGAGCTTTGAAAGGAACTATACAGAAGTGGATTAGGCACCAACTAGTGGAAAAACCTGAACGAAAACAGTGAGTAAAGAGATGGAGCTGCGGACTGTCAGCTACTCTGATAGAACCAACAGCCTGAATGGTTCCAAGTGGTGTTGGGACCTGAGAATTGACCTAAAAAAGATTAGCCCTGGTCACCAAGGGCTGTAGGGACAACTGCGCTTGTGGCCTATGACTAGGAAGGGAAAACAGCAAGGTGGGAGACAACCTGAGCTGTTGACTTTCCATTGTCTGGAGGATGCAGCCATTTTGAATGTTTATAAAGCAGCAGCTTTACAAGTGGTGGCCATTTTGAACCTTTACAAGTGGCAACCATTTTGGATTTTAAAGTGATAGCATCCTCATTCAGATTCCAGGCACCTAGGAATAGGCTCTGTTTGCCGATGGTGCCAGGAACATACAAGAGGCTGACAACAAGAGACAGGTGGTAAGTGTGCACAAGTGCTGCCCACTAGCAAACAGCACAGTACCCTGCTTGCATAGGTAACATACAAACAAAATGAAGAAAACGAAAATCGTGGGCAAGTCACTCTAACATACAATCACCAATTAAATATGAACACAAAAACATCACAATGACTCAGAGACAACGAGCATCACAGTCCACACAAAGAAGCAAGATAAAGCAGGAGAAACAAGGGACCAGGATATGGATGCAAAACACTTTCCTGAAGAAGAGGCAGCATTGGAACCCTCTGATAAGGAATTCAAAAGAATTATATTTAGGTATCTCAACGAACTGACACACAGATCAGAGAAAACCCTAGAATAATTTCAAAAGACAATGTAAGAACAAAATGACAAAATAAATGAAAAATTATAAATGATACAAAATCTACACACAGAAATCCAGAACATTAATACTAAATTTTCAGACATAGATAAGACATGGAATGGAAAAAGGAGCAGAACTGAATCAATGGAAGACAGAATTAGGGAGAGTGAAGGCAAATACCTGAACACTTCTTTGGAAAGGAATAAATCAGAAAAAAGATCAAGGCAAAATGAAGAAAGCCTACAGTTCATGTGAGATACCATCAAAAGGAATAACCTACGTGTAATTGGAATTCCAAGAACAGGAAGACACAAATAAAACCACAGAGAAAATTGTGAAAGATTTGTTGGAAGAGAATTTTCCTGGTATAATGAAAGAGGAAAATATATCCATTCAGGAAGTCCAATGAACCCCAAACAGGACAGACCTCAAAAGAAAAACACCAAGACATATCATCATCAAACTCACCAAAACCAAAGACAAAGAATCATGAGAGCAGCACAGGAAAAATGAAAAGTTACCTACAGGGAGCAACCAATAAGACTAAGCTCGGATTTCTCGACAGAAACCATGCAGGCAAGAAGACAGTGGGATGGGATATATAAAACCCTGATAGAGAAAAATTTCCAACCAAGAATGATGTACCCAGCAAAATTGTCCCTCAAATATGATGGTGAAATTAGGACATTTCCAGATAAGCAAAAAATAAGGGAATTTGTTAAAACCAGACCAACCTTACAAGAGATGCTAAAGGGAGCCCTTTGGATAGAGAAGCAACAACAGCCAACAACTGACCATTAACACACATGATGACATAACCCAGAAACCAACCCAGCTATGGAAGTATCTAAAGTAAATAAGCCTACAAATTATTAACAGGGAACCAGAGACATCAACTGACAAATGAGGACAACTACAAGCCAAAAAGAGGGAAAAAACTGTGTCATTACAAAACTTTTAGATGGCAGGGAAGTCAAGACAGCTACAAGATAGAACGGACTGTTCTAAACTTGGGAAGAAAACTATAAATCACAAGGTAACCTCAAAGAAAAATGATAAACCTTCACAACAAAAAAAGAGGACCAGCACAAATATTCAGAAATACTAAAACAATAGCGATGGAGGAAGTGATAATATGATTCATAAACAAAATGAGCTCAGCATAAAAAATCGTATGGAACAAAGAAATTGACACCATGAAAAAGCACGTTAACAAAAATGACAGCAACAAATTTGTATCTGCTGATAATTACATATCTGGCAAGGGACTTATCTCTAAGATTTATAGCAGAAGAGTGGATGACTAAACTATGGTACATACACACAATGGAATGCTATGCAGTACTAAAGAATAATGTACAGTCTGTAAAACATGACATAATATGGATGAACCCAGAGGATATTATGCTGAGTGAAGTAAGTCAATCACAGAAGGTCAAATATTGTATTAGTTCGTTGTTGTGGAGGGTCAAGGAAAGGTTTATATATGGTGGGAAACTTTCTTGGTTGGCTGCCAGGGGTGGGAGGGGAGGGGAGGGAGCACTGCAAAAAGAAAAAAAGAAAGCACTGACCCACGTCACTTTGGTTTTGTGTATTTCACTGCACATAAATTATATATAGTTCAATAAAATGCATTTAAAAAAAAAGTTGGCAGGCAACAGATTAGGTGTAAAGTAAAAAAGAATATAGGAAGTGTAATGAAGTAAAACGAAGACAAGGGATGAAAATAAAAGCTGAAATTACCAAAAGAGGAAAAACATGTTATAAACAACAAATTTAAGGAGTGTTCTTTGGGAGTTTTTCTTTTCTTCCTTCTCATACTCATATAATGGGTAGGTGCATAATTAACTACATAAACTCTAACACTGGCCTAATGAAGAGAAAAAAGGAAAAAAATGCAAATATATAAATGAGAATATGGTCCTAGAAATGACACTAAAAATAACAGCAAGGCAACAATAGAAAACTTCTCACTCAAAGTTGTCTCTATAAGCTGATGTAGAGAAATACCCAAAATACACTACTGCCAAGTTAAAACAAAAATGGACGGCACACTAATGTTACCCATATAAAACATATAAATTATGCTGAGAAAGGCCGCCTGGGAAGAGGTGCATGTCCTAACCCATGGATTAGCTTATCATTTGGAGGGAGGGTGGTCAGGGATGGCTTTCATTTTCTATAATGTGCATTTCTGTAATGTTTAAATCCTATATACTTCAGTATGACATCTAATTGGGCAATACAAAATCATACCTAAAAAAAAGATAGGTGCTCAGACTAATCTGTTTCTTCCGTGAAGTCTGTAAAAGAACATTAAAGAACAGATAATCCCCACTGAATTTAAATGATTGGTGCTAGTAATACATTAGAAAGGCTTCTACTTTCCTTTTACAAAAAATACTAAAATCTTGATTTAAAAATCTGACAATGGTGTGTGTACACATACAAATTTAAATACCAGTATCACTTTTGAATGAACAACATAAAATACTAATAAATAAAACTTAGGAATATGTAAAAAAGACATCGATACCATTATTAAAGGGTAAATTTTAGGAGATTTTGTGGAGGACAATTTAAAAATTACTGATTTCATACCTCCTTGGCATGAATCCACATCCAGAATTTCTCCTACAGATATACTTGTTAAATACACTCAACAGACAGACACACACTCACTGCAACAAGCTGCCTAATGGTATGCATAAACCCATTTATGTTTTTTAAAAACAAACACAACAAATGTAAGTAATTTACCATCAACAAACTCACTGCCACGGAGTTAATTCTGACTCATAGCAACCCCCCTTTGGGTTTCCCAGGCAGTAAATCTTTATACAAGTAGATTACCCAGTCTTCCTTCCGTGGAGCAGCTGGTAGGTTTGAACCATCAATCTTTCAGTTAGCAGTCAAATGCCTTAGGCACGATGCCACCAGAGCTCCTTTACCATGAGAACAAGACAGGGTTTAATCCTGGACATCATGACTATGTATCAATGGATACATTTCAAACCTGTGCATTCTACGGCCTATTCAATAACCCTGTTTAGATGTCTAACTGGCATTTCAAAAGTCAACATGTTTAAAAATGAGCTCCTGCTCTTCCCCAACTTCTAGCTGCTCCGTCTTAAACTCCCTTCTTTTTCTCACATTCAATTTCCAATCATGAAATTCTGTTGGCTCTTCCTAAACGTACCCAGAATCAGATCACTTCATAATATCTCAACTGCAACCACTCTGGTCTCAGCCACCACCTTCCCTCGTATGGGTTTCAACAGCCTCCTTACTGATCTTCCATCTTGCGCCTTCTTCCAACTAGTAAGAGTCTCAGTACAATCTTGCTCTATAATCTCACTCAGATTATAGGCAGTCCTGCTCATTATCTTCCAAGAGCTCCCCATCTCATGAAGAATAAAAACCAAAATCTTTCAACAGAACACACAAGATCCTATCCCATCTGTTACTCCCATCTCCGACTTCACTTCCTTTCATTTTCTTGCCACTTTCCTAGCTCACTTTATACCAGTTTCTGTGGCTTACCCAGTTACTTAACCAACATGGCAGGCAAACTTCTAGATCATGGGTCTTTTCCCATTTGGCTTCTCTACCCATGCAAGTTGCACCCTTCTCCTTTTTGACAACCAAAAATGTCTACTGACATTGCCAAATGCCTCCTGGGGCAGGGAAAAATTGTTGAGAATCAAGGGGCTCAAATTACGATGATTCCTCCTGGAACAATTCAAAGCACAAGCTTGATTGGATATTAATGGTGGGAAATAAGAAAACTCAAGTCAAAATGACTAAGAAGCAAGCTTGAAGAGGCTCCCACTAGCCAAAGATTAGATAATTTGAACATTAAAAACAAAAACCAAAAAACCCACAATGGCTTAAAACACTCAAAATATGTTTTCAGTTCATGAGTCTGCAATGATAAATACCTCATTGATTTGTCCTGGAGCATGACAGGAAACCAACTTACCAGTCTGAAAATTGGTAAGTCAAAGGAAACAAGTACCAATCATGCTGTTTCCTGTATAAACTTCAGCATAAAACAAATATAAAAGGGTATTTTTTTATTTACAGACATATTCTAGCTAATGAAGAAAACAGAAATGACCCACGTAGAGTATCACCATTCTTCCAACATCTAGTGAAATAACGGGTCCAGGCAATAATCCCCAGTGGCTGATGACAACAAAAAAAGAGATACTGTTGTTGTTGTTGTTATGTGCCATTGTGTCGAACTCAACTCATAGCGACCCCTCCTTGGGTTTCTGAGGTGGCATCACTATGGAAATAGATTGCCTAACCTTCCCTCTGAGGAGTGGCTGATGGGTTTGAACCGCTAGCCTTCTGGTTAGCAGTCAAGTGCCTTAGGCACTATGCTACCAGAGCTTCCCCCTCAAAAAAGATAAGATACTACATATCTTCTGATATAAGAACACAAGGTCACCTGTGTTTTCTTGCAAAAAATTCAACTTTGAATTTTCTGAAGCCACCGTATTTAACTACCAGTTTTCAGGAAATGCAGTAAACAGAAAAACACCGCTGACTTTGAAATGTACCAAAAATAAGATGGATTTAACGGATGGATATGTAATAAAGCAAGTATAAACCCACTGCCATTGAGCTGATTCCAACTCACAGCAAGCATATAGGACAGAGCAGAACTATCCCATAGTTTCCAAGGCTGAAATTTTTATAGAACCAGAATGCTACATCTTTCTCCTGTAGAGCAGCTGGTAGGTTTGAACTATCAACCTGTTGTTTAATAGCCAAGTGCTTAACCACTATGCCACCAGGGCTCCTAAAACAAGCATGTTGTTGTTGTTTGCCATCAAGTTGGACCCGACTCACAGCGACCTCTTCTTGGGTTTCCAAGGCAGTATCACTACGGAAGCAGACTGCCCAAGCTTCCTTCCGAGGAGTGGCTGGTGGGTTTGAACCACCAGCCTTCTGGTTAGCAGTCAAGTGCCTTAGTCACTACGCTACCAGAGTAGATGTTAATTGTAGAATCTAGGGTAGGTATACAGGTGCTCAATATAAAATTCATTAAATTTTGCTGTGTGCATGAATAATTTCCTAATAAAATGTTGGAAAAGGTAACAAGGACACCACAGGACTTGTGCTTCTGGCCATGATGGAGTGAAACCGATCAGGTTTACCCTCTGGCCATAAACCAGAAAACTGGACAACTGGCAGAACAGGACTTAGATCTCTGTGAGAAGGGCAACAAATGAGGGAGGCTCCAGGACTGTGCGGTTTTCTGCTTTCAGGCTGCGGAGCAGGAAGAGGGATCCAAGCAGAGTACAGAGGTTTCTCAACCAAGTTGAGGAACTAGATCCGAGTTCAGAGGCTAAGGGGGCTGGAAACCACAAGGCACAATTCTTGAGCAGAGAAAACTATGCAGAAAGAGCTCTAGAAATCTTCATGAGGTTGCCTTAATCTGTGCTGACTACCGAGAGTGTTAAACTCCAGAAGGTCTGACAAAGAGCACCTGGAGAGCTAGGAGTGCAATAGTTTCCAAAGCTCACCCAGGCTAGGAGGCTTTTGAATTATGACCAGCCAAGAGGGGGTGGGGCATTCGACAGAGACCCCTGGACGGCCCTGCTTCAGCAGTGGAGCTAAACTACTAAGTAGGCTGTTTTCTATTTGCTTGCCTTAATAGAGCCCTGAAGGACAAACTGAACTGCCTACAAACAGAGCCTCTGTGTAAAGGAACATAATCTACATCCTTCAACCCCACAGAATTAAATGCTTAGCATCCAATAAGAAATTACTAGATATGCCAAAACTCACTGCTGTCGAGTCGGATCCGACTTATAATGGCCCCTCCTTGGGTTTCCGAGGTGGTATCACTATGGAAGTAGATTGCCCCATCTTCTTTCCAAGGAGTGGCAAGAGACAAGAAAATACTATAGGACTACAACGAGGAAAATGCAGGCCATAGGGAACTATAGGATAAATAACCCAGTTTTTTCAACAAATTACAAGGGAAAACGGTACGTTAGGTACTTATATCAAACCAACACTCTCATTGAGAACAACCAGAAAAGCCAGATTTGGGGAGAAAAAACTTCCTCAGGATATCAGAAATATGCTCAAACGTGACACTGCTGAGGAGCTAGGGTTCCCAAGAGGACAGAACCATGGAGGTGAGCTCATGTGCTGTGGGGGCTTCTTTCCTAGGGACGTTTGCAGGTTTCAGAAAAGATGCTCAGAATTTTGAGTTTTGGTCTCAGTAGAGTAGAGGACCACCACTGGGAAACAGAAAGATGAGCAGAGCTTCTGGTAGTTCAGAAGGGCTAGAGGGTAACAGTAGGGACTTGAAGAGCCAAATTCCTAGTAAGCAGCAGCCAGGGAAACAAGCACCACCCATGTCAGGTTCCCACCCTCCTAAGGCATTTGAAATCTGAAGCTCTGAAGGGTAGAAGGCAAAGCAGTTAAGCAAAGTGCCTATGAAAAGTAGAGAGGAGTTTTTGGTAGTCTCCCTCTGATGAGAAGACTAGAATTCAAGTTCAGGATATGCTGGGGGAAGGGCAACGGTCTATATACTATGCGCTCTCAGCTCCAAGTATGGATGAGAAAAAAAGACAATGCCCTAAGAGTGAACCACAGATGGACTGAACTTTATCAAAACTGTAAACAAGCTACAACTCAGCTCAGTCTCTAACTGGAGTAAGTTGTTTAGCCTCCTTTCTATTGGTCTAGCAGAGGTAAAAGGTGGGTATAACCAGAACTTCTGCCTTTTTTTTTTTTTTACACACAATAACCAACACTGACGAAAACAAAACAAAAACAAATCTGCAGTGATTCAGACTTTGAAGGTAGCAGACAAGGATTTTAAGATAATTATGGTGAATTTGTTGTTGTTGTTAAGTGCCTTCGAGTCAGACTCATAGTGACCCCTCCCTTGGGTTTCCGAGGCAGAGGCAGTATCACTACGGAAGTAGATTGCCCCATCTTCCTTCTGAGAATTATGATGAATATGTTCAGGAAAATATGGAGAAAATAGAGGGAAAAGATCAGAAAGGTCTTAAACATATACAAAAGAAACAAATGGAAATTTAAGAACTCAATACATGAATTTGACATCATATTAGACATAATAAGAGAGGATACAAAATTGGTTGACAGGTCAACAGGAACTATACAAACTAAGAAACAGAGGGAAAAAGGAAAGGGAAATACAGAACAGAACATACAAGTCATGTGAGGGCACTATAATAAATAAAGTCCAATGGATTTGAAGAGATAATGGACGAATTTTTGCCACGAAGTGATTAATACCTGATTCAATCTTAAAAGAGTCTAAACATGCAATATACAAGAACTAATACTAGTATGGAATACTAGTATTAGAATTAGAACTGTTTAACTTGGTAAACATTTCTTACAAAACAGATACCAAGAAAGTAGGTAGTCCTCTAAGGTGATAATGGAGTTAAGATAAGAAGAGATTTTGGAATTTGTACCAAAATGATGTCCATGGTTCATATTGTATACAATAATGAAATACCAAGTGTGGAATGGTAAAATTGTCATTATTAAGTCATAGGTAGCATTTAAAATGCCAAACACATGAACACTATTAACAAATATGAATATGTAACTTAAGTAAAAAATTCTACATACATAGTGATTAAAACAATAAATAAGTGCATTACATATTAAAAGAAAATATGCATTTATCATTTATTAGTTTATTTTACAGTTATTTTAGAATATTTTAAAATATCTCTTGAATCTATTCATAATTTAAGATGATATTTTAAGAGCTGAAAACATTAGTGGGTAGGGTTTCATTTTGAAACTTTCTATTTTAGTATTGCCAACTGTACAAACAATCTTCAATAAGATTACAGAACAGAAAGAAGTTTTTCTGAAACGTGTCTCTTGGATCCTAGTACTACTATTCAAAAGTATACTTAATTAAAATTACTTAAAAAGGATTCCCTAAACAGGCTGGGGAAACAAAAGATTTTTTCTTTTTAACAGCAAAGGCTGTTAAGTCTTGGCATGTTTTATGAATCTTTTAAGGTGAGTGCAGGCACAAAGGTTTCCCCAAACTGATCTGCCCATCACATTCCAGCATGGCATTGATCACCAACTATCTTTATGCTCATCACTGCTTCAAAGTCATGACAGTTATCACATCTGCTGTTAAATCTTATCTAATGCATTCAATAATTAATGAATAATTTTGATTTTTCCCACTTATTTCAATATACTTGATTCACCTATAGCCTAATGTATTTTATTTTAGGCATCAAAAATTACATACTGTGAGAAGCCCACTGGCTTCACCACATTGTCAAAGGGTCTACTGCACAAAAAGGTTAAGGTCCTCTGAACTAGCTTAAATCAAGAGTGGGAGATTCCTCAGTGTTTTAAGAAACAGAAAGAGAATTCAAAGTCAATGAGAAACTCTCGGTCAACCAGCCAGGGAAGCGACAAAACCAAACCCATTGCCACTGAGTCGATTCAGACTCACAGCAACTGCCACTGGGTATCCAAGGCGGTAATCTTTATGGAAGTAGATCACCCAGTCTTCCTTCTGCAGAGTGCCTGGTAGATTTGAACCACCAACCTTCTGGTGAACAATCAAATGTCTTAGGCACTATACCACCAAGAGCTCCTTAGGGAAGCAACAAGAAAGCTTAGTATCTACCCTGAGACCTTGGGCCATGTTCAAGTAAGATTCCAAATTCATACCTGTGTACACAGAGGAGCTCTGGTGGCACAGTGCCTAAGGCATCTGACTGCTAACCAGAAGGCTGGTAGTTCAAACCCACCAGCCACTCCACAGAAGGAAGATGGGACAATCTATTTCCATAAAGACTTATTGCCTCGGAAATCTAATGGGGTCACTATCAGTTGGAATCAACTTGATGGCAGTGAGTTTGTTGGTGCTTTTATTTTGGGGGGGTGTATACACAAAGGAGCCCTGGTGGCACAGTGGTTAAAGCACTGGGCTGCTAACCAAATGGTCGTTAGTTTGAACTTACCATTCACCCCGTGGGAGAAAGATGAGGCAGTCTGCTTCGTAAAGATTTACAGCCCTGGAAACCCTTTAGGCCAATTCTACACCATCCTATCAGGTCCCTATGAATCAAAATCTAGTCAGTGGCAGTGGGTTTTTTTTTGTTGTTGTTGTTGTTGGCTGGTTGTCTACGTCTATACAGGGCCTTTATGCTAAGAATTTGACATTTAGAAATCCTGAATTCCTGAGGCCTTTTCAGAGGCTAAAGGGAAAGCATGCCTCAGGCAGACTTCCACAGCACAGGATCCTAAGACTCACACAGAAAACATGCCCCCCACATCCCCTAAGTTGAGTTCACTGTCAAAAATTACAAATCACACAACAACACAGATTGACTTGAGGCAATCAGCAGATGGGAAGAACTTGTTTTCAACAAGCTAGGAATAAAACTTTTTGAAAGTAATTTTAAAGTAAATATATAAAAATTGTTCTAAGAGATAATAAGGGAAGAAACAGAAGTCAGTCATAAGACAACATGAAAAGATGGGGTCGGGGGATGTTTGGGAAACAAATAAGCACATATAAATTGTAAAGGATAAATATACCTGGAAGTAAAACATTCGATGGACAAGCTGACCATGAGCTAAACACAGCTCAAAAGAACCCTAATGAGTAGGAGGATCCAGAAAGACTATTTGAAATAGTGCTGCCAAGACAAGAATAGACTGGGAAGTATGAAATAGAAAATGAAAAGATCCACAATAACCTAATAGGAAGACAGTCCATACAAAAAAAGAGAATGAAGGAGAAGAAAATAAGAAAGAGTAACAAGAACTACTCTGTTCTACAGGACTGCTTTGAAGCAGGAATGAACTCAGAAAGATGGAGCAGAACCAAGAAGCAACTATGAACAAGAATGGCAAAAGTGCTGGTAAATGTAATTATGCAAAAACTTTAAAAAATGACTAAAATGAGGTATTTAAAAACAGGATACCTAAAATAAAAAATTATAGATAATGAGAGGGGTTCTGGTGGCACAGTGCCTAAGGCATCTGCTAACCAGAAGGTTGGCAGTTCAAACTCACCAGCTGTTCCATGGAAGGAAGATGAGGCACTCTAATCCCATCAAAATGTGCTGCCTTGGAAACTCAATGGGAGTAGCTATGAGTCAGAATCAATTGGGTGGTGGTGAATTTATGGATAATGGGAGAGAATGATCAGAACTTTTTTTTTTTTTTTTTTTTTTAAAAAGCACTCTTTCTCCTACTGCTTCAAAAGAAGCTAGAGATAATAATTAAATTTGGAAGTTATTAACTAGGTATTTTTACATTTAAGGACAACTACTAAATCAACTTAACCAGAATGTATAACCATGGGGAATGAAAATTCAACTAACCCAACAGGCAGCAAAAAAGGAATAAAATGAGGGCAAAGAAAAAGCACTTAAAAAAAAAATGATGACAGAAGTAATTCCAAATAGAATAGCATTCAGAGTAAATATAAATGGATTTAACTTACCGCTTTTAAAAAAAGACTAGCAGATTAGATTTTTTTTTAAAAAAACCCAGCTAGCATTTTATGAAGATGATTCCAAAAGTGAAGAAGGATGCTCCTGCCCTTCTCAAAACTGAAGCCAAAGCAAAGGCCAAGAAGGCAGAGCTGAAAGGCATCCACCAAACCAAGAAAATCAAAATCTGTACATCACCTACCTTCCAGCAGCCTAAGACACTGAGTCTCGGAAGGCAGCCCAAAAATCCTCAGAAGAGCGTCCCCAAGAGAAACAAGCTTGACCACAAAGCCCATCAAGTTTCCCCTGACTACTCAGTCAACCATGAAGATGATTGAAGATAACACACGTGTGTTCACTGTGGAAGCCAAGGCCAACAAACACCAGATCCAACAGGCTGTGGAGAAGCTTTGTGACATTGACACAGCCAAGGTCAACACCTTGATCAGGCCTGATGGAGAGAAGAAGGTGCATGTTCTAGTGGATCCGGACTTTGATGCTCTGGATATTCCCAACAGAACTGGGATCCTCTAAACGAGTCCAGCTGACTAATGCTAAATGTACATTTTTTCACCACAAAAACAAACCACCCAGTCTAGCTCTCTCACTCTCTCTCTCTGCTGCTTACAAGAGATACACCTAAAACAAACTGACACAGAAAAGTTGAAAATAAAAGACTGGAAAAAAGATATACTAAGCAAGCAGTTACCAGAGAAAGTTAGTTTAAGGTTTTTAAAAAAACATTAATAGAGATCAAGAAGGAAACTATAAAATGATGACAGGAACAACCAAAAAGAAGAAGTAACAATCACAAACTTGTACCACCTAACAAGTCATCCTGGAAATATATAAATGCATGTGAATTCAAAGCTGACAGACCTACAAGGAGAAAGTGACAAATCTACAAAAAGAGACAGAAAGTAGACCAAAGGATACAAAAGATGTGAACATAATAAATAAGCTGTATGGGTTAAATTTAGAATCCTGGAGTCAACTAACAACAGGATACAGACGTAGATTTAGACATACCCTCACACACAGTCCTTCCTCAGGCAATGTGGAATATTAACAGACACTGAACTAAAAAATTAAGTATGTCAACATGTTGTTGTTATGTGCCGTCGAGTCAGCCCTGACTCATAGTGACCCCTCCTTGGGTTTCCGAGGCAGTATCACTACGGAAGTAGATTGCCCAACCTT
>NW_006921605.1:21306905-21346522 GCF_000298275.1 Orycteropus afer afer | reverse complement strand
GGATAGTATTACAGGTAGGCCACACCCCTGGGGAAACTCCCCCTAGACTGACCGGCCGCTTAGGACGTAGTCATGTGATCCATCATGAGAAACAACACTCACAAGTGAAGTCCAGCCAAGTTGACAGATCTTCAACTATCACACGTGGCATAGTAGATCATATCCTTGTCTGATTCAAAATGGCCAAAAACAGTCCATTTCAGATCATTCATGCCTAGGATATCAATCTTTCTGCACTGCATTCCATTTTTGACAGCTTCCAACTTTCCTACATTCATATTTCATACATTCCATTTTCTGATTATTAATGGATGTTTGCCTCTCTTTCTCCTCATTTTGAGTCTTACTACGTTAGCACATGGAGTTCCCAAAAGATTTACTTTATCCGTATCATTAAGGTTGGTTCTACTCTGATGAGGCAGCACTTTCCAAGTCCTATTTTAATTTTATTTTATTATTTGTTTACTGATTTGATTATTTTATTGTGCTTTTGGTGCAAGTTTACAGAGCAGCATTTGTTTTACATTCAACTTTATGTATACATTTAGTTTCACTCTCAATTTCCCAGTCCTATTTTGAGTGTCTTCCAACTGAAGGAGCTCATCTTCCTGCACTGTGTCAGACAATGTTTCCAGACTAGTCATAAAGTTGCCCAGTAATATATCAGACAGTGTTTCTCTGCAATTCACAAAGTTTTCCCTGGCCAATTTTTTGAGAAGTGGATGGATTCTTCCTTCTTCTTTGTCTGCCTCAGTCTGTAAGCTGCATTGAAACCTGTGCACCATGTGCAACCTTTCTGGCATTTGAAACACTGGTGGCACAGACTCAACTCTCACAGCAATATGCAAGCCCCACAGGATGACAAATTGACAGATAAGTTTGTCTCCTTTAGCTGTTGGAAAACTTTCTGCTCTCCCCTTACCTAATTCCTACCTACATCCTGCCGCTTTGTGGTCCACAGCACTCCTTCCCTTTCCTGCCTCTGGGGGCTGGCTCCTGCTTCCCCATGTATATAAATATATGCCAACGATTATGTGTAGTTATCAGGGGTAAGAGGAAGGGGAAAAAGAGAGCTTTTGTTTGCAGGGAATTGAGTTTATGCTAATTGTGGTGGAATATTTTAGAAAAGGATAGAAATAATGGTGGCATAACATGAAAAACATAATCAGTGTCCCTGAGCTGTAAATGTGTAATTGTTATATTGTCAAACATCTTGCTGTGCATGTTTTCACCACAATAAAAGTAAAACAAACAAGAAATTAGTAATGCAAGAGTATTACCTTACTCAAATATTCACAGCAACACTTGCTAATTTCTGACTTTCATTTTTTTAATCTCTTGATATTATTTATATCTCTCTTTCTCTCTCTCTTTTTTTTTCCAGTTCTCTAATTACTGTAAAGTAAAATGCTTTCAGAGATAGGATAATATCCATATGAGTACAAGGAAGACTAGTTAATACTACTATTATTTAAGTTTATGTCCAACCACTAAAACTAAAAATGAATAAATTGAAGATTTTTGCCAACTTCTGCAGTCTGAAACTGCTCATGTAATCAAAATGTACTTATAATTGCTAGTGATTGGAATGTGAAAGTTGAAAACAAATATCATTGGTGGTTGGAAAACATGGTCTTAGTGAGATAAATGATGCCAGAGATGATATAATAAAATTTTGCATGAAGAGTAACTTATTCATCGCAAATACCTTTTTTCAACAGCATAAACTCTGATTATACAAGTGAACTTCACCAGATGGAATACACAAGAATCAATTGACCACATATGTGGAAAGAGTTAATGGAAAAGCTCAGTATCATCAGTCAGAGCAAGGCCAGGGTGCAGATGAAAATAAAAAAAACCGGAGCACAAGAGTGAAAGTATGTCCCTGAATATATCATACCTGAATTTAGAGACTATTTGAAAAATAGATTTGATGCACTGAACAACAGTGAACGAAGACCACTAAAAAGACCAGAAAGTGAAAAAAAAAAAAAAAAACATTAAAACGAATGCTGAGGAGGCGGGGCAAGCTGGCCGAGTTTTCCCACAGACGGTAAAATCTGTGAAAGCTGGAAGCTGTGTCAAGTGGAAACTGTCACTAAAGGAAAATGTAAGTATTTTCCACCAAAATGAGCAACAGAAAAGTTAATAGACTGTACTATGTTCAAAGGCAGTAAACTTACAAAACCTGGAAATAAGGTGATCCCGTCAATTTCCAGCTCTCACAAGGTTTCACTCTACAGGAAAATTCAAGTTCTTCACACAATAAAAATAAAGTCATTGGTGCAGAGCCCCAGACAACCAGGCAGTGGGACCAAAAGGAAGTTTTAACAATTTTAGACAGAGGTATGCTATTGGCAAAAACAAACCAAAAACCCCAGCACATCAGAATAAGATCAAAGAAAACCAAACTAAGTTTAAATATGAGTAAACAAAACAATTTTCAGAAGCCTCAACAAACAGAAATGTGCTTTCATAGTGTTTAAAAACACATAAAAAAACAAAAGGCTATAAGTAAATGGATGCGGAAAAACGCAAAACAAATGCATATACGTACTATTATTAACAAGAAAGGTAGGATTTAAGGCAGAAACAAAACTACTACTGTGACAGGAAACAGTATTTAACAAAGACAAAGGCTACAAGTCACAAAGAGTCACAAAGATTTATTAAGAAAACATTAACCATTTAGAATTTAGAAACTCAATTTTTAAGTCTTGGGACAAAAACTAAAAAACTCAAAGGCCAACTTACAAATCATAGTAATAAGAACATTTCACACATCAAAGGTTGTGGAATGCTATCAAAACAACACTTAGATGGAAATTCAAAAAGTTAAAATGCTTTTATGATTAGATATATCAGAAAATAAATAACCAAAGCATTCTAATAAAGTTGGGGGGCAACAGGAAGAAGGAAATAATAGCTAAGACCTACTATTTGAAACAATAAAAACGGAAAAACTACTGACAAGATTAACCAAGAGAGACAAATATAGACTGAGAAGGGGCTATAACCACAGACACCACAATAACTTCAGAATTCTTTTTCTAAATTTCTATGAGTAAATCTGAAAATATCTAAGAGATTGACAATTTTCTGTGAAAAAGGTACTGGTCTCAGAAGGTTTTTACCTTAAGTTCTGGCAAATACTAAAGAAAATGGTAAAAACAAAAACAAAACAAAACAAAAAAAAACAAACCCACTGATGCTGAGTCAGATCCAACTCATAGCGACTCCTCCCCTTGGGTTTCCAAGACAGTATTACTACAGAAGTAGATTGCCCAACCTTTCTTCCGAGGAATGGCTGGTAGGTTTGAACTGCCAGTCTTTTAGTTAGCACTCTAATGCCTTAGGCACTATGCCACCAGAGCTCCTGTATGTACCATAGTTTGTCGATCTAGTAGTGTTGGTTGCTCATTCCTTCGTTGATGAGCATTTAGGTTATTTCCATCTTTTTGCTAGTGTGAATAATGTTGCGATGAACATGGGTGTGTATATATCTGTCTGTGTCTTATTTCTCTAGGATATATACCTAGTTCTGGTGGCACAGTGGATAAAGCACTTAACTGCTAACCGGAAGGTCAGCAGTTCAAACCCACCAGCCGCTCTGCAGAAGGAAAACATGGCAATCTACTTTCGTAAAGATTTACTGCCTCGGAAACCTAACGGGGGTCACTATGGGTCAGATACAACTTGATGGCAGTGATTTTGGTTTTTGGTTTAGAGTAGGACTACTGGATCATATGGTATTTTCCCAATTCATTTTAACAAGTTATCCTACATCAAAAATAGTGAACTACTAAAAGTACTGTCATTAACATCAAAATGAGACAAGCATACCCCACTATGACTATTTTTAAAAAACTGTTCTGAAAGTGCACCTATACAAGGAAATGGAAAAAGGAGTGCATGTAAGAAATAAGAAGGAAATGGAATTAAGGTGTCAAATTGTTTGCTCATGACTGACACGGCCTTTCCAAAACATTAAAAATAAAAACTGAGAAACAAAGACTTCAGAAAAATGTTCAATCACAAAACAAGTATTTAAAGGCCAACAGCACTCAAACTTACACTAACAGAAAATATATTGGGGAAAAAAGATCCTACTCACAATGTAAGAAAAAGATCAGAAACTTAAAAACTGAATGAAGAGATAGAAGGCTTGGACACAGGGAAAAATCCCATGTTCCGTTAATACTGTAAAGATGTCAACTTCATTGATAACTTCGCTCTGAAGTATGAAATAGTCCATGAAAATCCAATGCAATACTTATGGAATAATTCTTATCCCAAAATAAGTCTCTCTCCATATATTCATCACAGAATATTAGTCCAAATCATTGAAAAAAATATCTTTTGGCCTGAGGATGGTATAATGCTTTGCTTTCATTTTTGCACCTGCAAATCAATACCTTCCAACCCACTGTTACCATTTAAAGGCATTTTCATAGATAGGACAGTTTTACTATGACCAAATGTATCCCACAACTGTCTCTTGAAGATCCATCAATGTGAAGAAATAAAATACTTTTATCTTTATTTCAACTTTTCAGAATTTATTTTGCCTATGTTTCTTGATATGAATATAAAAAGACAGACATCATTGTTCTGGGTACTGGGTGATTTTTCAGTGAGTAATCTCTCAGTAGTTTTAACTCCTGAGGAGCTACAACTGTCCACACCACACTCCTTTTCCTTCCCAAACATCTATTACCGATAAATTGAGCCTCCAAATTCTTCCACAGGAGCTTCCTCTATCAATACAGAGTAGCTCCCTTTTGATGTCAAATTACTCACCTGTAATACTGATCCATAATAATTTTAAGTTATTCATCCAACCACAAATGTCACAACACTGGATTTAAAACCAAAAAACAAACCAAACTCACTGCCACTGAGTCAATCCTGACTCATGATGACCCCCACCAGGCTTCCTAGGCAGTAAATCTTTACAGAAGTAGATTGCCACATCTTCCTTCCACAGAGCGGCTGGTAGGTTTGAACTGACAACCTAGTTAGCAGTCAAATGCCTTAAGCACTGCACCACCAGAGCTGCTTGGATTTAAATAGGTGAGATTAAAACTAGGAAGTCTGGAACTGCGCATAACTTAAAACCATTACCTATGCTGATGTTCACAGAAAATCTGGGTACACTTTTAAGAGAATGTCCTCTATGTAAAAGCCTTCCCTCAAGTGTGATACAGTAAGAGGTGGAGAACTACTGGGATTCTATAAAAGCCAAATTATACATTTTAACCCAAAGCAATCCTCCTCTGATAAAATTATACTCCAACACAGAGACTACAAAATTTTAAAATCATGCTAGAATATTGCCAAACCATTTCATAAGAAATGCTATCTATTGGCTATGAGCACAAAGAAAAAAAGCTTTTTCAACTATTCGTTCCCAACACTACTAGATTATGTACAAGTTTCCAATGGACCACAGTAAATTGAGAAGGACAGCAATGTAGAGAATTATTACTAAAATTACATTCTTTTCTGTAAAAACTACTATTGGTATTATTTAAATATTTGTTACTTAATTTAAAAATAACTTCTGACAAAATAAAAGCCAGCAAATTTATTTTTCAAAAATTTTATTAATCTGAAATCTGAAAATCTGGAAACTAATATTTTAGTTTAAGTTATACACATCTACTTCAGAAGCAGCAGGTCACTGGCAGAGAAATGAACATAATGATATTCATTTATATTATAAATGATGTTCATTTTATGTTATATCAGCTTCCCACTTGAACGTTTCTCTTCACTGGCTTAAGCTAAGGGATGAAATGCATACATAGTAAACAGCAATATAACCAACTTGTAATTATATGTCCTAATATTACAATAAGGAGCCCTGGCAGCATAGTGGTTAAAGCATTTGGCTACTAAAAGAAAGGTCTGCAGTTCAAGCCCACTAGCTTCTCTGTGGGAAAAAAATGTGGCAATCTGCTTCCATAAAGATTTATGAGGAAGTCTACTCTGTCCTATAGGGTTACTGTGAGTTGAAATTGACTCAGTGGCAGTGGGTTTTTAATATCACAATGAAATTGTGGTCCAGAAGAGGACCCCATCTTCTCCCCGAGCTTTCCCAATTCCAGTGCAGGATAACATCACTCTCCCATTCTCAAAGCTCTCAAACTTGATATTCACTCACCGAGCCCTCATGATTTTTCCTTATGACTACCTTTAAAATCCATTCCATATCCAGAGCTTTAGGGATCTTAAGACCATTATTTCCTCTTGCACTACTATTGTTTCTCTTTCTGCCTCCAGTCCCTTTTGTGCCAATTCATCATAAACATAGACTACTTCTAGATTTACCTTCCTAAAAAAGTAGCTTGCTCAAAAACCTAACATCTAGAGGATAAAATCCAAATCAACAGTTGAGGCATTTAAGGTCTTTCATTATCTATTGATAGGTTTTATTCTTACTTACTTCCAACAAGTTTCTCTTATTCAACTGTTTGTTCTAATCATGGCATGCAACATGTATCAATAAAGCAAAAACAGCCTTTGAGGAGCAAAATGAAATGTGTTACTACATCAAATGCACATTTCAACTTTAAGATATATTCTAATTCCAGAAATGCTGGTTGAACTTGATAGAATAAACTTTCAGTAACGGTCAAAACACAGTACTTGAATGAGATTCTTAAAGTGAGTTTTGTATCTGGTTCTGGAATGCAGGGCAGATAATTTAACAGCCAAGGAGGCCAATAATATTGACATTAAATTCCCCCACCTCACCCCGAACATTCTACACACTGACTGGTAAATACACTAAGACCTATCCTTTCTCGGGGAGTGTGTATGGGGGTAATTACAAAGCTAATCGGAACTAATTCAGAAATACGTAAGTTTTTATTAATAAGATTTTGTTTCCTTTAGAAAACTGAAAGTAAATCTTCCACAGTAAATGCGAATTCACTGCCATTTACCAATATAAGAAAATGACTTATCTGTAACATCTCAACTATCTCATTCTACCACTATAAAGTAAAGCCCAGGAGAGGAAGCATTTTGTCTTGTTCACCACTGAATCCTGGGTGCCTGCGTAACACCCAGAACACAGGAGGCACTCAAAAGTTTGCTGTGCAAATCCAGCACCTCAAGATGCTGGAAGGCAAGATGCTTGCTCGTTGGCAAATACCGCTAAGGGTCTGTCATGAGCAAGGAACAATGTGAAACAGTGAGCAATCAAGGGGATGGAACGGTCTGACGCCAGCTTTGGCAGAACTCCATCCAGTATTTATTTTTGCCATATTCAGCAAATGGTTTATTCCCAAACTCAACTTGTTTCATTATCTTATTTTCCACACAGCTTACTTTTTTATATATGATGATTCTGTTTTAATAAATGGTATTGGAACCAAAGGGTCTTTGGTTTGCCTTAAATGCCTTCTCCTTGAATGGTCTGCAAAAAACTGTATATGGACATTAGTTTGTAGGCAGGGACCAGAAGAAACTACTGTCAAAATCAGTAAGAAAAGTTAGCTATTTTACAACTTAAAACAAAATCTAGATAGCTACTAAACACTTCAGAAAAATCTTATAATACCCTACATGACATAACACAATGGCTGGTAAAGGGCCAAAACAGAACAACACAATTTCTCCCTGAGATTTTTTTTTTTTTTTTTGGAGTGTCAAGGGCATGACCAATGACTACTTTCTTACACTTTTTTGGTTTGAGGGTGTGAAGAGTATCTGGAAAATAATACGTTTTATTTTCCAGATACTCTTCACACCCTCAAACCAAAAAAAAACACAAACCCACTGCCATCGAGTTGATTCCTACCCATAGCGACCCCCATTGGGTTTCTGAGGCGGTAAATTTTTACCAACGTAGACTGCCCCATCTTTGAAATAAATTATAGTTACTTAACTATTAATTAAAAAAAAAAAAATGAGGCACTCTGGTGGGGCAGTTCCCAAGTTATGTGCCTGCTAACCAGAAGGTTCGCTGCTCAAATCCACCAGCCACTTTGCAGAAAGAAGTTGGGGCAATCTACTTCCGTAAAGATTTAGCACCTTGGAAACCCAACAAGGGTCACTATGAGTCAGAATCGACTCGATGGTAGTGGGTTATTTATATTTTTTAAATAAAAAATGAAGAGACTCAAATTATCAGTATGATAAACCTACAAAATATCTTATTTTTTCCTATTTCTGGTTATTTCAGGCAGAGTCTGAGGCAGAGAGGGAGCCTGGTGGTGCTGTAGTTAAGCTGTCAGCAGATAACTAAAAAGTTGGTGGTTCCAACCCACCAATCACTCCACAGGACAAAGACATGGCAGTCTGGCCTTGGAAAACTAATGGGGTAGTTTTACTCTGTCCTACAGGGTCAATTCCAGCTTAATAGGAACGAATTTTCTAAGGAAGACAGGAGAGAAATCGTACTGATCCCCATTTATAATTTCTTCTAAAAAAAAACCATGACTAAATTGTACAGTACAATTGTATACTACAATAAAATAAGTCAATCACTGAAAATTCACTTTTCAGATATTAACTATTCCAGCAATTCTCTTCTCTCCTTTGTCTTTATTAGTTTCTTCACCAGCAAATATGTAATGTTGTTGTTGTGTGCCGTCGAGTCAGACCCAACTCATAGCGACCCCTCCTTGGGTTTCTGAGGCAGTATCACTACGGAAGTGGATTGTCCCATCTTCCTTCTGAGGAGTGGCTGGTGGGTAATTGCTCCATCTTAAGAAAAAGTCCCCTTTAGTCAAATGGGCTATTTCTCTGCTCTCCTTTACAAAAACGTTCTTGGAAAGCAGCATCAATGATAGCTCTCTCAGTTACTCCCTACTTATCCCCTCCTGAACCTGCTCCAATCACCATTTCTCCTCTAGCAAAACCACTTTCCAATGTCTCTAAAATTCTTGGCCCCACCAAACCCAATGGTCCGTTCTCAGCCTTCACCTTGAATTGTCTGCATACCCAACACCGATCACTCCTTTCTCTCGGAGAATTTTTTCACTTGTCTTCCAGGATACCACACTTTCCTAGTTTTCCTTCCACAGTTCACTACTCACTCCTTCACACCTCTATGCCTTGAAATGCCTCAAAGCTCAACCCCCATAGCTCTGATCTGAACTCCCCAGCACTTCTAGTTCCCTTCCTCTGCCACATTTTTCTCCACAGTACTTACTACCACACGACATACTGTGTACTTCATTTACTTACTTTCTGTCTCTCCATATGAAAATCTTTTGAGAATAAGGATTTTTATTTTTGCTTTATGTTATACTCCCAGAGCCTGTAACAGATCTAGTTCACTGAAGGAGCTCAACACATGCTTGTTGAATGAGTGAATAAACAAAAACAAAGTTACAACAGTAACAGCTACTTTGTACTAAGAATTTATCATCTACACACCCCAAGAAGTAGTTTCCTGCAGTTTTGAATCCACCTCCATTTTCCTTGTGAAGACAAACATTCATTTAGTAATATCAATTTCAAAACTGTAATAGAGATTCTTATTCTAAGGCAAAGCATTCTATAATACTATTTTCAGTGATAATAGTGCAGGTGAGAAGGTACATTATTTTCCTCCAAATAGTTCATCGCTGCCATTGAGTCAAGTCCGATTCATAGTGACCTCTACTGGGTTTCCGAAGCTGTAAATCTTTACGGAAGTAGATCTCCCCATCTTCCTTCTGCAAGACTGGTGACCTTCTCTGGTAGCAGTCAAGTAAATGCCTAATCTACCAAGCCACCAGAGCTGCTTTTCAAAGTGCTGATAGCTCCACTTAAACATCCCCTCTCTCATTTCTGTTAAAGAGTTCAGGCAATAGTTTCCAAACCTGGCTGAAGAGTCACCTAGGAGCTTTATGCTGTTTGAAAACAAAATCGCCAAGCCCAACTCCAGAGCTACTCAATCAGAATATCTAGGAAATAGGGCCTAGTATATTTTAAAAGATCCCTCAGGAAACCAGGGAGGTCAGCCAAGTTTGGGGAACACTAGTTAGCCTGACAATGCCCAAGTCTCAGTGGTACTGACCTTCTTGGAAAGAGGAACAATGCTGTTAGGTCGAACAAGCCTCCGCTTCTTACAGCTCAGTACAGGACGTGTCCGGGCTGCCACACAGGTGCCATCAGATGATGAAGAAACAAGATTCAGTCGTTGCTTTTTATGTAATTGCTCCTCAGCATCAGAGCCATCACCTGGAATGTGGTCCGCCAAGACAGGCTGAAGACTGTACAAGGGGAAGGAAGAGTATTCACTTCTCAGAGAACCCAAGGAAACAAAGCCTCGAATACTAACTGGTTCAAGCTCCTCTATTTGCAAATGTTCAGACACTAAAAAGGATGCCAGACAAGAAACAGGTCTTCTCAGAGGCTGATGTCAGCTAATCTGAGTGTGAACTGTGTCTGTACTTATCTTTGAGGCTCTGGGTGCACGCTATTAACTGCATCTTGTCTGAAAAGTGCAAATGTCAATAAATGAGCTCAAGTTCTAGTGACAAGTTCGCTTCTACAAAAGCATGAGTAAAATTCGAGAAATCTGCCATTTTTAAGAAAACAAAGAATTTTACAAATGTAAATGAGACGCCTTAGAACCAACCCTCCTAAGAAACTTGACTTTAAGGAATGTGTACACAATGTTCACTCGAATAGGGATTTCTCAAACCTTTGCTACAAAAGCAGATTTACCAACAGCTTTCAGGGATCTAACCCCGACAGAGTAAAGAAGTTCCCGCAAGCGCTTCTGTGGAATTCTTCTATGACTAGGATCAACAACGATTCAAAATAGTAGAAGAACCTTGGCTTTTCCTCCATGTTCAGTCCATTTTAGGCCATATTAAGTAAAAGGGAATGCATTAAGCATATTAATTTAAATGTATCTGGCTACTGCAGGCAAGAGGCACACAAAATATTCCTAAGTGATAATGTTTCTGCTTCTTTAAACCAGTGTCAGTTCTAAGGATCCCCAAGAGCCCCAAACTCACCTTTTATAAGCCAATTGAACGTGACAAATAAGAAATAGGAAAAATAAAACGTACGTGTTAATAACTCCATTGACAGGTCTCAGTGTTCCACATGCTTTGGTAGACAATGATTCTGAAGGATGACCACTAACAGGGGCACCATGGTTTTCCAGTGGCTGAGAAACAGACTCAGTCTAAGTAAGGGTAGAAAAACAAAACACTTATCAACATCTAACCAAGAGTAGCTCTATGCGAAAAGCAGCAGCAACATTTCATTTACATGAAGCAGTTAAAATTTCTAACGATCAACTTGAAAAACAGAAATATGAAGGAAAACAAAATAATGTAAAGAATTTGCTTTTTCTTGGAGCTATGAGGAACCCAAATACAGACTAAATGGCCACTGACAAATGATCACAGCCATTCCATAGCACACTATCTCAGAAAAGCAATTACACAGAAAGACAAGCTGCCTTCAATAAAGGGTCCAGAAGGATATATTAATTTCAGTATCAAGACAATCAAGGAGAAATTTAAATGTAGTTAGTATCCGCTAACTTCACAGTGTGTGTATATCTGTGATAGCAGAGAATCAAAAGACCAAAGTCTGAGAGAATAAGTGATTTATCTGATGTTATCAGGTAGTAACTAATGTGTTCAGATGATACAAATCAAATATAAGTTTAGAATATAAAAATAATCAAGGGAGATGGGGAAGAATATGAAAAAGCTTGAATTTTACTATTTTAAACCAAACTTCAGTTTACTAGGCTCAAAAAGAGCCATGGTGGCACGATGCTTACAAGCTTAGCTGCTAACAGAAAATGTGGAGGCTGAACCCATCTGGCGGCTCCATGGGAGAAAGGCCTGATGATTTGCTTCTGCCAGGATCACAGCCAAGAAAACCCAATGGGGCAGTTCTTCTGTGTCACATGGGGTTGCTACAGGTCAGAATCAACTGCACAACATCCAACAACGACAGACTCAAAAGGGACAGCAGTAGCTAAGAAGTGCCCATCGTAAGAATTCTGAGGGAAAGGCAAGGAGGCTACACATGCAGTTATCCCTTAGTCTGGAAGTTGCTGAATTACCACAAGAAGGCCATTTCATCTTTGTCTCCTTACTCTCAAATTGAATCTGGGGTGTTCTAAAGTTGTTGTTTTTCTCTTCCCTGTAAGTGCTGCCAGTGCATTTCAAAAATCTCTATTTTGAGGCTGAAATTCTACTTATCAGTATTACTAAATATCTTTTGATCTCCATACCCCCAAAAAGAAAACATCAAAGGATCTTCAGACCTGACAGTGATCCTAGACAAGTATGAAGAAATGACAAGAGACTGGGAAGATAATATAATGTAAGTTTTAAGAACATAAATTATCCAAAAGGCCAGATCAGAGTAAACAAACAAGTCATCTAGTACGTTTCATGCACTGGGCAAATGCTCTGCCTTCCTTGCTGATACAAGGAACTATTTGTACATCAACTAAAGTAGCAGGCTTCTTAAACAATTCTATTAAGTCAATGCTGTCAAAATTATGGTAAATTTGGTGCTCAGACCCACTGCCTTGAACTCTATACTTATTTTTTCTTACAGAACAATGTTGTCTACATAGCAAGAGACATAAAAGATGTTCACAACTCCTCTGACAAAGTATTTATTCAATCCTAGAAATCTATCCTAAAATAACTCAATAAACACACTTCCAAAAATCTTCTAAATAAAGGTGGTCACTGCAATATCTATCAATACCTAAATATTCAGTGTTTGAGGCATAGTTCTGAAGCTTCCTTTCAACATGAAAATGATGTCAGTGGACTTTTTACTGACAGTTGATCTTAAGAGTTTTGTACATTTCAGCTTTTAGCATAAAATTATGGCAGCCACCTGATTTATATACCTACATGTTCTACAAGGTGCCATGTGTAAAGTAATGGATTGATTTTCTATTTTATTAATTTCTTAGGGATTATGAGAGAATAAACTGTATAAAGACAAAATGAAATATTACATTTTACAAAAGCTCATTTCCAAATAAATTTATCTTTCTTATAAAGACTAAAGCAAAACAACACCAGTAATCTCACCCTCACAGCTAACAAGGTCTAAGAGCCTGTCTTGTTTTTCATGTCCACAGATGTACATATTTAAATGTCACTATGCTTTAATATGGTGTAGTGCCTAAAGCATCTGACTGCTAACCAGAAGGCTGGTGGTTCAAACCCACCGGCCACTCCTCGGAAGGAAGACTGGGCAATCTAACTTCCATAGTGATACTGCCTCAGAAACCCAAGGAGCAGTCGCTATGAGGCGAATCAACTCAATGACAGTGAGTTTGGTTTTTTAAAATTCTTTGTCTATGGGTTTGGATGTTTTCTTTTTTAAAAATTCTTTCATTTTAATTTTATGGATTTTTAAGAGGAACCTGAATTTTCCTGGGGTAATTTAGCCTTTAAATAAATATTAAACTCAATAGAAAAAAAAATTACTTAGCATAAGTATCTGCTGAGAATAAAAAACACTCAGCAATGTAAAGCATGAACTCTAGACTGGGCCTGAGTCAGAGTTACAGCCATGTGAAGTGACATGGAAAACTCAGGGGGCTTCTGCTTACAGACCTAGGGAAATCCTGTAATCACAATGAGAACCAAAAGCAGGCTATCTGAGCAACAAAGCTAACGCTTTCTCCGATGCAAAAAGACTATTTCATATTTAAAGACTTTTTTCAAATGGTGTTTTATCTGGGGCATGAAGAAACAACATACAACTCACAAACATGAGATTTCACTTAGAACTTCTTAAACAAATTCACACTGCCTTAAGACAAAGTGAACACACTCTATCCTTCAGTCCAAAAGGCTGCAAAGACATTAACAATAATGCAGAAAACATTAACAAATGCCCCAGAAATGGTTAATCTGTATAGTAATTTAAGCTTAATCTTGACTGTCTCAGTAGTGTATGTAAATTAGTGCTTCGAGAAAACTAAAGCATGACTCAGACATCAGTCATCCAATAGAAAAAGGACCTAAGAACTGACAGTGGGGTTAGCACCGAAGCTTTCATTTGAACTTTACCTGGGGTTCAGATGCACACAGAGGGTACAAGCATCACATAACCCAAAAGAGGAGAGAAGTGGAAGTGAGAGACAGTGCACTTGTAATCCACAATCCCTTCAAAGCCTAGACGATTACCTTTTGGGGCAATCTCTGAGGTGGCAAGGAGGGTGGCTGAACTGATTTTTCCCTGACTGAAAGGGCCAGGTGCATGAAATAAAATGATTAACATAGCAATGATTCAAATATGTTATTCATGGAAACGGGCATCTGATTTATTACTCCATTCTCTTAGCCAGATCAACTAAGTGTGACAAAACCAACAAAAAAATTCACTGACATCAAGGTAATTCCAACTCATAGTAACCCTACAGGGAAGAGCAGAACTGCTCCATACAGTTTCCAAGGTTGTAAATCTTTATGGAAAAGACTGCCTCATCTTTCTCCCAAGGAGCGGCTGGTGGCTTCAAACTGCAGACCTTTGATTAGCAGCCAAATGCTTTAACTATTGTGCCAGAGATCCTTAAATGTGTCCCTTGAAGAAAAGCTAGATTAAATTAAGGGGTCTTATGAGGTAGGAAAGGAGCTCTGGTGACCTAGTGCCTAAGGCACTAACCAGAAGGCTGGCGGTTCACCAGCCATGCCTCAAAAGGAAGGCTGGACAATCTATATCCATAGTGATACTGCCTTGGAAACCCCAGGAGTTCCAACTCGATGGCAGTGTGTTTCATTTTATGGGGTGGAAGGCACTCTGGTGACACTGTGGCACTCTTGGCTATCAACCAAAAGGTCAGTGGTGCTAAACTATCAGCTGCTCTTTGGGAGAAAGATGTGGCAGTCTGCTTCCATAAAGAGTTACAGTCTTGGAAACCCTCTGGGCCATTCTACTCTGCCCTATAGGGTCTCCAAGAGTATGAATTGACTTGATGTGACTGGGTGGGTTATGGGGTCGATTTTTCTTGAGTCCTGAAAACCAATGTCCACTGGATTAGTTTCACCAAAAAGTGGAGAAAGGGGTAAAACAGAGGCACACACTTTAAAAACATACAAGAAACAGGTTTGCAATTATATTAAACTCTACTTGCCAAGATATGTTGTGTGCACATACTTTTACTTTAGTCATTCAAGTAATGCTATGTCATCCTTGACCAACATAACATTTTCTTAAAGGCACCAATATTCACCTATCTAGAAAATCTAGCAGCTCAGTTTGGTTAGTTATTCCCTTTCTGACAAATTCTCAAAATCAAAAGAAAAAGCTAACTGGGTGTCAGAGATTCAAGTTTTATCTCTGGTTTAAAATAAATTAGTTTGTCACTTTGCATGAATGATTTTATGTCTCAAGCTCCCCAGCTCATTGACACTTAGCATAATCTTGCTTAAAATCACCAAAATATTGCTGGCCTACAAACAGTGTACCAGCCATTTCCATAAACTAGCATCTTAGCCAGGAAATTGTGCTAAAGTACAAATGGAGCATGTCTGGAAATTCCACTCGCACTAAGCTACATGCCTAGGCTTTGATTTTTGCACATGTAAAATGAGACTATGTGTCTGTTCTGGATTGAACAGTGTCTCCCAACAAGACATGGTGTTAAGTCCTAACCAAACACCTGGGAATATGATCTTGTTTGGAAATAGGGTCTCTGAGGATGTTAAGTTAAAATGAGGTCATACTAGAGTAGGGTGGGCCCTAACCCTTATAAAAAAAAAATAAAGAGACATAGAGGGGAGACAGCTATGTGAGGACAGAGGCACAGACTGGAGTGATGCATCTGTAAGTCAAAGAATGCCAAGAATTACTAGGAGGAAGCAAGGAAAGATCTTTCCCTGTAGTTTCTAGAGAGAGCATGGCCTTGTAGACACCTTGATTTGTGACTTCCAGCCTCTGAACTGCAAGACAATTTTTCTTGTTTTAAACCACTCAGTTTGTGGTACACCAGTGTGAGGAAACACTTACTTTCCTGTATATTGAAGTTAAAAGGAAAGTTTTGTTCCTGATTATAGACACAAAGCTTTTTCTTTCACCAAAAATATAACGTTAGGTGTAGGTTTTACATATAAATCTTCTATCAGGCTGAGAAAGTTATTTTTCATTCCTAGTTTGCTGACAGTTTTTATTATAATACAATTTTGTTTAATTTTAATAAATTTTGTCAAATACCTTCTCTGCAGCCACTGGGTGACTCTATGAATTTTTCCTTTATTATGTTAATACTGTTAAGGGTACTTATGAATGCTATACAAACACTGCACTCACGAGATAAACTCCACTTATTCATGATCTAGCATCCTTTTACACACATTGCCAGATTTAATTTACTAATATTTTATTAAAGATTTTTGCTTCTGTGTTCATGAAAAATACTGTCTTTTAAAATAAATAGATAAACAAACAGACAGATAAATAAATAATAAAGCAGTTTTTGGTATCAGAGCTCTACAGGCCTCACAAAGTTAGTTGGGAAATGATCCCCTCCTCTCTCTCCCCCCCCCTCTCTCTGTGTCGTTTGGACAGGACTAGTATGATTTTGCTTTTTAACCAGAGGTTTCTTTGTGGAAAGGTTTTTGATTATGAATTCAATTTCTTTAATAATATAAAGCTATCTGTACATTTTATTTATTTTTGTGTCAGTCTGGGTAATCTGTGTCTCTTATGGAAAATAATTGCTTCCTCTGGTGGCTTAGTGCCTAAGGCACTTGACTGCTAACCAGATGGCTGGCAGTTCAAACCCACCAGCAGCCACTCCTCGGAAGGAAGACTGGGAAATCTACTTCTGTAGATCATAGAAGAGAGTAAGAACACTTTTATACAGTACAAAAGAAGATACAAACCCAAGGAGGGGTTGCTATGAGCCACATCAAGTCGATGGCAGTGCGTTTGGGTGTTTTTTTTTTTTTTTTCCGCCGGGGGAAGGGGAGGGAGAGAGACATAACGGCTATGCTGCTAAATGTATTGGCCCAAAGCTGTTTATAGCCACAAGACCTGTAAAGAGATCCTCTCTCACTCCTCAAATCCGGCAATTTCTGTTTTCTCTTTTTGTCCCCATCAGTTTTGCTAGTGGTTTATCATATCAATCTTACTAATCTTTTCAAAGAAGAAACTTTTGCTTTCTTCAATCTCTATTGTTTTCCTGGTTTCTATTGCACTTACATTTGAATAGTATCAAAATTTGACATTTTGCTCTTTAATTTGTTGAAAATAATTTTCCAGCTAAGAACAACCATCAATCTCTTAATGTCTTCACATTCAGCAATTGGATTTTTTTACAAGATCTGCTAACAGAAGAGGATAATCAGAAAGGATAACAAGCTTCCTTGATTTGCCAATGCAAGGAGACAGGCTCTTCTAACTCACAATTTAAAGAGCCAGAGCCACACCTCAGTCTTCTGTTTCCCAGTAATAGTTCGTAATGTCTCGCTTGCTCTGGCTGAGTTAGGAGCTGCTTCTAAATTCTAAGGTCAGCTACATGGCTGATGAAGGGGCCTTGTGCTGCCCTATTCAGGAATTTGGATTTTGAAACGTCAAAAGCGATGAAAGGAAATAGTTCCCTGCCTTCAGCCAATGTAGAAGCACCCTAGTTATATGGAATAAACTGTGCCTAGACTACACCGAGTCCTCACTCACCTCTCTCTTCCCATCATTTATACTTACCAGTTTATCGGCCCCGTGATCGGTCTTCACCTCAGAGCTAAGTGGAAGAAATAAGTCTGTTGCCGTGTGCTCTGGGGATGGTGCCTCCCCAAGAACTACCAACCCCTGGGGGACACAAAGGAGAGAAAGAGCATAAGCGAATGGCGGTACAACTACAAATTTGCCAACAGTTAACCTTAAAAGAGTTGGGGAGAGGGAGGAGAACAGTTTGCTAGAGGCCTTGTCCCGTATCTTATGGGTCAGAAACAAACTACACAAGCAACAGCGCTGCTTTCCCACTGAGATATTTTAGCAAAAAGTCTTAGCTGTAGCCATGATTATTCAGTAAGGCACAAGACTCAGACCCAGGCTTCCCCCTACACAGTAATATGGAGAGAGAAATACAGCTCTCTTTGACTTGAGTGCTCTGACCTACACGGCTTGTCAGTGATTTGGCATCTTTCATCCAGATTTTCCGGATCTGGGATCTGTATCAGATGATCATTATTGTCAGCTGACTCTACTGGATTAATAGCAGCAACAGTTTTTCTAGTTAATATGAACACAAATGTGGCATAAAGATTACCAATTGGAGAGTGCTACTACTGTACATGAGCTCAACCAAATGTATTTGAGCAAACACACTGCAGGGTGAAACAACAGTAAACAGTCTCTATAATATTAGAAAGCAAGAACAAAACTGCCCAAAAGCACCTTTTGCTCATAAGCATAAATACTACTACAGATTAATTCCTGCTTGACGATTTAAAATGTAAATTTTATATTCACCACAGGCAACAAAGTCAAAAGAAAGTTAAAACAACCCCACCAAGCCTCTCCATAGTGGGCATGTGTCCAGCTTGGTAAAGGCAAAAGTCAGATTATGAAAAAAACCGAACAAAGCCCAAAATGGCACACATTTGAATCCCTCCTATCTTGATGAACCCAACAGGTGACACCTGGTAACAGAAAGACTAGGATACAAGTGACCAGGGCCTTGCGTCTCTGGATTACCTTCCCTGCCTTAGAAAACAGCATCTGAGTGGATAAGTTCATAATGGATATTTTGTATCCGAATCACCTAGGGAACCTCATCAAACTACGCCTGCTTAGGCTCAGCATCACATCTACTCCGTACCTCGGGCTGGGGCTTGGTAGTCCACATTTTTTTTCATAAGCTTCCTGGTAAGCACTAATGCAAGCTCCAGGAAAAATAACAGATCCAACCAGTCTTGGCTCTGCATGAATACCCCCTCAGAGAACATTCTAAACACAGATTCAGGGTCTAGAGATTTTGATTCTATCAGTTTGGAGTGGGATCTCAGAGCAGCCCAGAACATTCCGACATAGGCTTTAACGAGCCACTAAACCCACTGATCCATCCCTGGAATACTTCCAGCTCAAAAATCTCAATGACATAGGGAATATAAAGGATCCACTCCCTTCCTCCCAAATCTCATTATTTCCTAGACAAATGTTTGAATGTATGTGGGGATGGTGTTGCTGCTGGGAGTGGGGATTACTACAAAGTAGACATTAAGTAAAGCTTAATTGTTACAATACTGCCTTTTCCTAGATCTTTGTTCATACTGATGCTGTCCTTTTTTTTTTTTTTACGTTTGTAACCTATAAATCTCAATATAAAGAAAACAAAAATCCTCACAACTAGATCAACAAGCAGCATCACGATAAATGGAAAAAAGACTGAGGTTGTCAAAGAATTCACATTGCTTGGTTCTACAATTGATGTCAATTGAAGCAGCAGTCAGGACATTGGACGACGTGTAGCACTGGGCAGGTGGGCCGCGAAGAAACTTTCAAGTGCTGAGGAGCAAGGATGTCTTCTTGAGGACTAAGATGTGCCTGATATTTTCAATAGCCTCGTATGCGTGTGAGAGCTGGACAATGAATAAGGAAGACTGAAGAAGAGTTGATGCTTTTGAGTTGTGGTGCTGGCAAAGAATGCTGAAAGTACCATGGATTGCTAAAAGAACTAACAGATCTGTCCTGGAGGAAGTGCACCCGAAATGCTCCTTAGAAGCGAGAATGGCCAGACTTCGTCTCACCTACTTTGGTCATTTTGTCAGAAGGGACCATTCCCTGGAGAAGGATGTCATGCTTCGTAAGGTGGAGGGTCGACGCAAGAGGGGAAGGCCTTCAAAGAGATGGATTGACACGGTGGCTGCGACAATGGGCTCCAGTATAGAAAGGATCATGGAGCTGGCGCGGGATGATTGGGCAGTGTTTCGTTCTGCTGTGCATGGGGTCGCTATGAGTTGGAAACGACTCGACGGCACCTAACAACAACAATCCTATAAATAGTCACTCATCCTTTAAAAGAACTTTTCAAATCTGCGACTTACTTCCTCCTAAGAATATGTGCTTGCTTAACTGAGTTCACATTTGGTTTATCTGCACTGCCTGACTTTCCATAGCATGGTGACTTTAACTTGTTGTTAGCTGCTGTTGAGTTAGCCACTGATTCATGGTGAACTCCATGCCCAACAGGAAACCACTGGGATCCACAGGATTTTCACTGGCTGTTCTTTTATAAGCAGACTGCCAGGTCCTTCTTCCTAGTCTTTGGCTAAAAGCTCTGCTGAAACCTATTCAGCACTGTAGCAATATGTAAGCCTCCACTGACACTGACATGGCTGTGCTTGAGGTGGACTGGCCAGAATTTGAACTCAGTTTTCCTGCATGGAAGATGAGAGCAAGAATTCTACCCATCAACCTAATTACATCTTACCTTCTCTGTATTTTTAGTTCATTTCCAGAACAAAATATTAGGCCAAACTGTGTATTCGTTTAATTTTGTTTCCTCAATTTGTTTAAATGTCAACTAATGATAAACTCCTTGGAAATTTGGAGAAAATACAGATATATGTGAATTCCCCATATCCTCTAGCAGAGTCGTACATCAAGAAAGAAAACACGTTAACAATTATTTGTTGGATTTTATGTTTAAAGTTGCTTTTTTTCCTTCCCCCGAACAGGAAGACAGATACCCTATTGAGAAAGCTTTATGGTGTCTGGTAGGGACCATCTAATTTTCCCTCATTTTATAGACTCAGAGAGGGTGCAGGTCCAAAGTCATGCATGTCTCAACAGGCCACATCTATGGCAGAACTAGAACTAAGGCTGGCTCTGCCTAGTATTTTTCTTTTGTATTGTTGTTGTTTATTCATATAAATCAACCTATCACTCATTATCCATTCATCAACATTTTTTAGGTGATAGGGATACAGGAGAGAAAGAGAGACCTATCATCCCTCTCCCATTGGGGGAAAAAAAAAACCAAAAAAACCCAGAAACCTATTCCTCCAACTGCTAGTACTGGAGAAGAGAGTAAGAACACTTTATATAGTACATAAGAAGATACAAATGCTGAAGAAAAAATAAAGGACAGTGAGGGGATCAGTAAGTTGGGAGTGGACACCATTTCATATTGGGTGGTCAAAGTAAGTGACACTGAGAAGGTGACAGTTGAGCAAACATTTGAAAGAACATTTGAAAGAACTGTGTCATAAGCATATATGGGGAAAGAGACAATGCAAAGGTTTCAAGGTTTGAGCAGCATGATGGTTTGCATTAGGAAGCATTAGGAATTCAGCAAGGCTGGAATCACATGAATGAGGAGAGGCTGTGATGAGAGCTAAGGCAGAGAGGTAAGATGGGAACAGATCTTGCTGGACCTTTTAACTTATGAGTACTCTAGCTTTTCTTTTCAGACTGGAAGCAGAAGCAGGAAATAACATGACTGACGGTTTAAAAGGACCACTCTAGGTACTGAATTCTCATGAAGACTAAAAGGGGATAAATATAGAAGCCAAGAGAGTAGATACACAGACCAAAGTGGTTGAATTCTGGCTATTATCAATCAGCTATGCAAATAAGCTACTCTGGACCATGAGGGAAGGGGGGTCAGAGACAGAGCGAAGCTTTCTGGCTTCTACAACTAGAAGAACAGAGCCTTCATTAATCCATTAAAAGGTCTTTCCTATGCACATTAGCTTTAATCAAATCTATTTTTGCAAATATGTGCTCAAATGCTATACTGATGCAGGTAACATTCTTCTATACACCCTTCTCCTCGCAAAAAGTAAATTCACTATAGCATACAAAACCAAGCACTAATCTGCTAATTAATAATTCACTTTATTCCAAAAAGACTAAAAGGCAGCTAAAAAAGAGGATAAAGAAATAGAAAGTATTCAAGTGGCTAAAATTCATTCATGCAAGTAACATTTCTCAAACAATTTACCATGTGGTAGGCAGTGTGAAACCCCAAGAATCAGAGAATACATAACAATGATTCTATCCATAAGGAGTTTATCTTCATCTAGCCTTGGACAGAAAGGCAGGCACAGCGTTACCATGACAGCGCTGCCGTAACAGAAGTTTGGAGAAGGTGATAGGAGAGTAGAAAAGAGATGGAGCCTAATTCTGAAGGGGCTGACGGAAGTGAATCTTCACAGAGGAGGTCTCCGTGACTACTTAATTTTTTCCTAAAATACATTTAATACATTCAAGTTAAACTATACATTTATGTTTTATGCCCTTTTTTGTATATATAATGTTATGTTCTACAGAAAAATTTATTTGGGAAAAAAGTTTAATCATGTTTAATAGCCATAAAAAGGAAAGGTTATTATAAGCTAAGAAACCTTCATGCATTCCACTTCACACCTGTTTTGGTAGCCCTGAAACTGGGTTTCCCAATATTCTTTCTGGGTTTAAACTGGGTCAATGCTGCATGCTGTGGTATCAGACCTGAGTGACAATAACCTCAGGGCTCTTATACCTTGAAAAAGCCAGCAACTGGTAGAGTTCAAAGATAAAGACTGCTCTTAGTCTCCATTCTTTACCCTGGTTCCCCCGAGTCAGACCAGGATCCTGCCCGGGATTGTCCAGGTCACTCCCAGGAAGCTGAGGTGAGTTTGTGATTTATTCAAGGACCTAAGGAATTAGGATGTGCCACAAGTACATGAAGTCTTAACAAATCCTTAATAAATTACTCCTCTGTGGAAACAGAAGGCTTATACTAAGTTAAAAAAGAAGAAAAATAATACACTATAGACCCAAACAAAAAAGGAAGGAATGGTAGAAGGAATTGCGCTAATCCTGTTTACAGAATATGGCACAAGAAAGAAAGCAAATATTTTTAACAAAGAAAGAAAAAGTAAGTTGTATACTTGAAGTTGTCAAGGATTTCATTTTACTTGGCTCCATGATCAAGGCCTGTGGAACTGGGCATAATTGCTTCAAAAGACCTCTTTAAAGTTAAGTTGAAGCGTAAAGATGTCCCTCTGACGACTAAGGTGCATCTGACCCAAGCCACTGTATTTTCAACCTTCTCATTTGTATCCAAAAGCTGGACAATGAATAAGGAAGACTGAAGAAGTATTGATGCATTTGAACTGGGGTGTTGGTGAAGAATACTGAAATACTGTAATACCACAGGTTGCCAGAAGAGCGAATTAATATGGAAGAAGTACAGCCAGAATGCTCCACAGAAGGGAGGGTGGTGGGGCTTCTTCTCTCACACTTCGGAAACATCATCAGGTAGGACCAGTCCCTGGAGAAGGACATCGTGCTTGGTAAAGCAGAAGGTTAGCAAAAAAGAGGAAGACCCTCAATGAGATGGACTGACACGGTGACTACAACAATGGGCTCAAACAACAATTGTGAGGATGGTGCAGTGTTTTGTTCTGTTGTACATGGGGTCGCTATGAGTGGGAACTGATTCAATGGCACCTAACAACAACATATTTGCGTTGATTGCTTCTCCTTACGAATTTCAGATAATACGTGGAGTCAAAGTACAAGATTAAAAACCACCGCCACTGAATTTTCAATACAGAGTTAAGATGCAATTTCACCTTACTTACTCTACTCCATCATTCTGAGCAATTCATCTTAAGATAAAACATTATACCCACTGCAAACCACTTCCGTAAGAACCAATCCTGGCTACCTAGATAAGGCACAGCTGTTCACAAAGCCTTGTAATCCCTATTACTACAGGAATCTCAACTGCTTTCCACCAAATTTGAAGACAAAGGTGCTGTTCCCACTCAGCTTCTCTACCCAAAACTTTCAATGTGCTTCCATCCCCCCACTCCCAATAATACTTCCACCCTTAATTAGCAATGTGGCTATGTAATCCCACAGACCAACTGTAATGACTGGCAGTCTCCAGTTACATACACCCAGACTTACAAACCAAACCCCAGGTAAGGCCTATTATATCAAAAATTCTAGGTACATACAATGGTTTGTAGTAACAAACAGGTGCTACTTTGCAATGGACATCAAAACACTATTATTGTATTATTATGTTAAAAATGTTTTTAGTATATCCAAAGTGTTTAATGTTTTTACGCATAGAAAGGTACACTATATACTGTAACAAACATTTGACTAACTGACGTTAGGTACCAACTGTACCTAACTATTCCAACTTACATAACAAATTCAACTTAAAGACAAACTTAGGAAAGGTGTGTGTTCATAATGTAGGGACTACCTGTATACTATGTACTACAGTCAACATTTGATTAGATATGAACCGTACCTAAATGCTCCGACTTATGTACAAGTTGACTTACAGACAGACTTAGGAATAGACCTTGTTGGTCATCCAGAGACTGCCTAAATGTAGTATACTAGACACGGATGCTGAAAATTGCTATGTAAGAGAAAGAAGTCTCTTTTACCAGCAGAACCAGCTGGGTCCTTGTGCACCCCCTTTGGAGATTTATTTGTCCATGTTCCAGAGCAATGATGGCGAGGATATGTAACAGGAGAGTGTGGTAGAAATAAAATGCTTTGGAGTCATACAAATAGCCCCAAGTTTAAAATTAGCTCCATCTCTTTAAAACTGGTGAATTGTAAGCTTTACTCTGAGCATCAAATAAATATACATGAAAAAGAAGGGAAACACATATGAACTTACCTGTATATAGTACATACTCAAGGTACATACATAGTTTTCTTTTCCTCTTCTAAAGCATGGAACTTTTTTTTTTTTTTTTTAAACAAGCTGACCAACTGTGAAAATTAACACAATAGTACGGAGTAGACTACAGCTCCTAGAAACTCTTCTTTTTCGTCCAAAGAGCAACAGGAATCATCCCCAAAAAGAACTCTAAAGATGAGAAGAACTAGATGGTGTCCAGCTACCACTGTCAACCACTCAGAGGGGGATCTATAAAGGAGATTGTGGACAGAGAGGGAGAATAATGTGGAACAAAACTCAAAATCATTTGGGGAGGAAAAAAGGGACAGACGGACACACCCACGGACGGACACACACACACACACACACACACACAGAGACCAGGTTTGCTGGTCTGATAGAGCCTGGTGGAACCACTGAGACTACGACCCCTAGCTGCCCTTCAGGTCTGGAACTGAACTCACACCTGTGGCTTCCAGCCAAACAAAAGACAGGCATAGGAGATGAACATTTACCTGAGGAGAGATCAATCATGGGAGAAAGAAGGGCTGTTTATGCACAGGGACACACAGCTCAGGGGGCAGGAGTGCATGGAGGGATGGGCACAAGGAAGATAACTATCAGGAAGAAGTGGGAGGGGAGCTGTTGCATTGGGGTAAATTGTAGTCAATGTCATGAGACAAAGTGTATGTGAACTGCTGTATGGAAAGTGAATTTGCTCTGTAAACTTTCACCCAAATCACAATTAAAAAAAAGGACTCAAGGTTTATGTAACAGCTTGGAAGGTAATCTCTAACTTCTGACAGAAAAGAGACTATTAACCACCTAATAGGCACACTCCATTTTAAGAAATTAATGTTGACATGCTACAAAGCAAATCCTTAAAAAGAGAGGGGAAAAAGCTCTCCCTCATTTCCCACCCAATGGTATAAACAAGTATGGTAACAAGTATGAACTGTAACTCTACAAATGATCACCAAATCTAGATTTATGAAAAGTCTACACTACATTCTAGTCTACACTCTACAAATCTCACTGAAAATTTCCTTTGTGAAGAAGAGTAATTTTGTTGTTATGTGCCATCGAGTTGGCCCCGACTCACAGTGACCCCTCCTTGGGTTTCTGAGGCAGTATCACTACAGAAGTAGGACTGCCCAACCTTCCTTCCGAGGAGTGGCTGGTTGGTTTGAATTGCCAGCCTTCTGGTTAGCAGTCAAGTGTCTTAGGCACTATGCTACCAGAGTAAAGGAAAGCAACATATCTAGCCCTCTTGGTGAATATTTTTAGTTTTTACTTTTAATTCTTCACTTGCTCTAGCAACCCTGGCAAATCTGGAAGCAAAATGGAAAATGGCACCACAAACCTACTTTATTGTAACACAGCAAAAATAAGTCAACAAAACAGCTATGTGTTTAAAGCTACTGCAATAGCTCTGGAGTTAAGACACTCAAATCTCAGCTCTACACACTTGCCTGTACGACCATGAACTTGACTTGTTTGATCCTCCACCCACTCATCTTAAAATTGAGGATAATAGTAAAGTGCTTAATTAGCACAGTGCCTCGTGCATGGTAAGTGCTCAAAGATGTGTATTAGTATAGTGCTTACGGAAGGACCAAATGCATGTCAATACATCTTTGGGGAAATTTTCACGATGTATTTATTAAAAAAAACACTGTATAAACAAATATTTAATAAAATTTGGAATTTTCTTGACATATTACTCATTGGGGACATCATTCTAGGTTTACTCTTCCTGTCAGAATGCTGGAGCAGACTGCAGAGAGAAAATACATCTCGAAAGATTATTTTGAATATCTTACTTTAAGACCAAGAGACCGAGGCCCAGAAAAATTAAGTGACTTTCGTCCTCAAGGTCACACAGCTACCTGATAGTAAAGCTAGGACTAGAACTGAAGATTTTCAGCCAAACTCTGGTGTTTCTCTAATACATTATACCCTGAATGATAACACTCCTGGAATATCAATAGATGTAACAAAACTCCAGAATAACTATTTCCCAGATATTCAGAAATAGCTAAGATTTTTAAAAGTTTTCCAAAGCTCTGTCATTACTGCTGGGTGGTGAGTTAAAGAATAAAACAAGTGCCAAAAATGAAGTAAGAGTATCTTCTCACATACTGCCAAAATAGTTTGCTAAAGAATGCATCAGGGACATCTAAGCGTTCATCCCTTTTGATGCAGGTAAAGATGTTCACCCCAGCATACTTTATAATTTTAATAAAAAACATAACAATATAAACAATCAACAAAGAAATATAAACAGGATATAGCCAATAGAAATAATGTCCCTCACCCATCCACCCACCCTCCCACACATACACAAAAAATATATAAAGGAAAATGTCTAGGCTACACATATGTTCAAGCAAATTATTTATGTTCAAAGAAAAAAAAAAAAAAAAGTAGAAGATGCCAAAAGTTCATAGTGGGTTAACTTTGTGTTTCGGTTTTTTTGTTGTTGTTTTGGGGAAGGGTATTGTTTTATTCTTTCCCAATTCTGCTAAAAAATGATACATAGTATTTCATCATATGCTAAAAAATGATACATAGTATTTCATCATATCTTAAATCAGGATGCATCTGACACAATTGGCAGCATGTCCTAGTTTATTAAAAATCATTTTTTAGTGGCATGTAACGGTTCACCTTATGATCAAAAGCATCTTAGATTCTATGAAATATGGTAGTTTTATAATGAAAGAACCAATATAATGTAAAGAAATACACACACACACACACAAATATGGGCATGTCTGAATGTGTGTGTGTGTGTGTATAAATATAAATATAAATATATAAATAAAATAGATGAGTCAACAAATATGGAAAGTCCCATTTAACTAATGACAGTAAGAACCTAAAACAAACACGGAAAAGGTGTCCACGACCGGGCAGGATTGTTATTTTCTCCTCAGGATGGGCATGTATCCAGTCACCTCCTAGCTTGGTCACCATTCTAGTCTACACTCTATAAATCTCACTGAAAATTTCCTTTGTAAGAAGAGTTAAGGAAAGCAAAATATCTTGGTGAATATATTTTTAGTTTTTACTTTTAATTGCTCACTTGCTCTAGCTAACTTTTTTAAGACATTAGGGCTTATTTCCCTATTCTAGCTCTATTTAAAAAAAAAAAAAGGTAAACCATCTGGACTTTGCCCTCAGCTGCAATATGCACTACTGAACACATCTGGAGATTTATACATAAACCTATGTTCGAAAGAAGCTGGAGAAACTTTAGTGGCATTTTTAGAAGGGGAGAAAAAAAGAAGCTTAAATGCTTATATACTGGAGGCCAAAAACCTTTTATTTCCAACTCTAATTACCACTCAGCAATTCCACTACATATATACTCAAAAGAATCAGTAGCAACTCAAACAGAAACTTGTACACCAATGTCCACACAGCATTATTCACAGTAGGCAAAAGGATCAATAACCCAAGGATCTATCCAAAGATGAATGGATAAATAAAACATGATACAAACGTGGAATGGAGTATTAGTCAGCCATAAAGAAAAATGAAGTTCTGACACATGCTATAGCTTACATGAACCTTGAAAACACGCTGAGTGAAATAAGTCAGATATAAAAGGGCAGGTACTTTATGATCCTAGTTATTCAACATATCTAGACTAGGCAAACACATACAGACAAAAGTTAATTAGTGGATGCCAGGGTCTAGGGAAAAGGGCAAAACAGAAATAGAATTTCTGTTTAACCAGTTACCAGAGTCAATTCCAACTCACAGTGCTGCCCCATGTATTTGTGTTTAAGGGAATAAAGAATATTTAACACCAGTGGTGATGGCTGGACAATATGGTGAATGTAATTAACGTTACTGAATTGTTTACATGAACATGGTTAAAGGAACAAATGTTTTGTGTGTGTGTGTGTATTTACCACAATAACATTGTTTTTATATAAAAAAGTTGCTGGGGTCTGGATTCATATGCATTTCCTTAGTAATGTTACAGTCTTATATGTTGTGATACTGCACTTGTTTTTAAATGTAATTATAATTTAAAAATAAAAACCTCTCATCATCTTGCTCATCCTGTCATCTTTTGTCCTTCTAATTAACTTGGTGAATTCTGTTCAAAGCACAGCAATCTTTTCCAGACCAATCAGCACGAAAGCAAGACAAAGAAAGTTGCTGTGGCGCTTATTTTTGTTTACAGTAGTCTCTTCATCTAGAACCATGTATTATTAATAAGTTACTGAGTTCAAGCACATCAAGTTAATTTCTTGAACAGATTTCTTTGACTCAAACGCAAACTAAACATTAGACTTTTTCTAAGTTGATTTTACAAGAAAGACTATGCACAGTCATCACTTTCAATAAACACTGTACAGTAAGAATCAGTCCTCTGCAGACAGAACACAAGAAAAATCAAAATCCTAATCAGCAATGTCTAATTTTGTAATTTTGACGGAATACTCCCCCCCATAAAGCCCCCCATTTCCCTTGAGAAAGTAAGGGATGAAAGCTTAGCAGCACATTAGCAACACCCTAAACAAAAAAGCAAAATGACACACAACCTTTATCAGTCATTGCCACTTGTCCATAAATGTAACAAATGAAGGCTGAAGCCAAAGACTTACATTATAAAGTTTTTTTCTTATGGTTCCTTTTAGCACAGATGCCCAAATCGCTTTGTTCTAAACACATGTTCCATTTAACACTATATTCTATTTTCTGCACTATAGACCCTAAACAAATTAAACCATTGTATCAGTTAATATTACACTATTCTTTAAAAAAAAAAAAAAAATGCATTTTATTGAAATATTATTTATGTACAGTGAAATACACAAAACTAAAGTGACATGTTGTTGTTTGCCGTAGAGTCAGCCCTGACTCATAGCGACCCCTCCTTGGGTTTCCGAGGCAGTATCACTACGGAAGTAGGATTGCCCAACCTTCCTTCCGAGGAGTGGCTGGTGGGTTTGAACCGCCAGCCTTCTGGTGAGCAGTCAAGTGCCTTAGGCACTATGCTACCAGAGCTCCTAAAGTGACATAGGTCAATGCATTTTTTTTTCCAGTGCTCCCTCCCCTCTCCCTCTGACCCTGGCAACCAACAAAGAAAATTTCCTTCCCTATATAAACCTTTCCTTGACCCTCCACAACATCGAACTAATACTGTATTTGTCCTTCTGTGATTGACTTATGTCACTCAGCATAAATATCCTCCAAGTTCATCCATATTATGCAGAATATTACACCATTCTTGACATAGTTAATAGACAATGAAGGAGTACGAGGGGGATGGGAGAAAAAGAATAATGGCAGTTTTTAGGTAGGATGAAAATACCAGACACTTATTCCTTACCTTATTAGCACGGATCTGTTTGTATATATCTGTTTGCTGCCGAATTCGATATTCCAAGTCAGAAACATGAGCCTGAAGCCAATTCCAGCGGCTAACAATGGCCGCTCGGTCTGCAGCCCATTTCCATTCTGACCTGCGCCTCCTAAAAGGAAATAAATTGAGTGAAATCCAAGAGAAGCAGTGATATCTGTACAAAATGGGGAGTGGGGGGTTTAACTTCCAAAGGTGCTTACGTTGACTAACTCTACTGCCAGGAAAGACACAAGACTTATATATGTCAGAGGATACACACACTTGGATGAAACCCTTCACATACAGACACTTAGCAAGTAACTGGGTGGCACTGCCTTCTGGTATTCTGATCCTGTGGCAAATAATTTCTCTGAAACTGCCTTAATTTCTTAGGAGATGAAATATTTTCTACTTTAAAATAAGACATATATGAAGAACAGTGATCATTACATATATAATCCAAGAGACTACAAACTATTAAAGCTAATCAAGAATTCAGAAAAGTTGCTGAGTAAAGATCAAGATACGAACCTAATGGTTTGAAAATGTTTTCTACTACAGTGGAAAACATGCCTTTTTGTTTAAAAAAAAAAAAAAAAAGCACTATTCACAACAGTAACAAAAAGCTAAAATTATATAAAAGATCTTCACAAATGGTAATATATTTTTCAGATGACAATTCACATATGTACCTATAAATTCAAATAAATTCCAAATTTCCTAAAATCATGTTTAATGGAAGCTGGCAAGGAGATCCAAAAATGCCCATGGAATAAAAGGACCAACAGCAGAGAAATTCTGAAGAAAATTATGATGGGAACTTGCAGACATCAGAAACTAGATATCAAGACTTAATTAAAAGCTATATAATTAAGGCAGTGTGGTACTGGAACAACGATAGACAAAGAAGACCAAAAGAACAGAATACAGAGGCTCACAACTTACAACTAGATATATAAAAGAGGTGGCATTTAATCAGAGGAGAAAGAGTGAACTACTCAATAAATGGTATTCAAGTGACCAATTCTTTACACAAAGTAAATTTACATGTTCTACTTCATGCCCTAATTTCATAGTTTTATCTTTTCAAATTTTGAAATCTGAAAAATGAACATTAAAATACAGAAGATGATCTTTAGAACTTCAGAGCAGGGAAGGAGTTCTAGATGGAAAGTGTGCATGCCCAACTATCATTCGATTCTGTTTCTAAAATCAAAACTTTACACATCTACATGAGAAGGTTCACTGCAGTAGTGTTTGTAATAGCTGAAAATTAGTCACAATCTAACTCCATTAAAGTAGGGAAACAAATGATTATTAATTCCATTGATGGACTTTTCTATAGCACTAAAAACTAATTATTTAGAACTATATGTATCAACATGATTGAGTCTCAAAAGACATGCTGAAAAGAAAAATGACATAAAAACTAAAAACTAAGCAAACAATAATAAGGATTGTTACAGGAAAGAAGTAAAGGTATAGAAACACAGACCTGAAGCGTAACAAATTCAGGATCAGGGTCCTCATTATGTCTAGGAAGGAGAATGGGGAAGTTGGATTTTAGCTCTACCTACAACATAATGCTTGCCTTCTCTCTCTCTCTTTTTTAAAGATTTGATAGAAATATGGTAACATTTATATAGTAACATATTAACATTCATTAAATGCTAGAGGTAATACTTGATATCTATTCTGCAATAAAAATATTTTACAATCTACCACAAAATTCTTTTTCAAAAAAGGAGAAACAGTCACACTTAGCTCCACCTCCAATCAAGATGTTGTTGTTGTTATGTGCCGTCAAGTCATAGCGACCCCTCCTCGGGTTTCCGAAGCAGCATCACTATGGAAGTAGATTGCCCCATCTTCCTTCTGAGGAGTGGTTGGTGGGTTTGAACCGCCAGCCTTCTGATTAGCAGTCAAGTGCCTTAGGCACTACACCACCGGAGCTCCTTCCAATCAAGATAGCCATACTTAATACTAAAATGCTTCCTATAAATGAATTTTTAATATAGTTCACGTACAGGAGAAATAACAACATAATGCTAATAATAAAAAAGAACAGTATGTCTCTTTATGCTACTAGTAAACACAAATCTAACTACAGTAGAGTCAGAAATGAGTTAATAACATGGAATTTAACGAGTTAATAACATGCAAGCAGCAGCCAGGAAATCAGACTTCATATTGCACTGGGAAAATCTGCTGCAAAAGACCTCTTTAAAGTGCTGAAGAGCAAAATATGTCACTTTGAAGACTAAGATGCACCTGACCTAAGCCATGGTATTTTCAATATCCTCATGTGCATGTGAGAACTGGACAGTGAATGAGGAAAGACCGAAGAAGAGTTGATGCTTTTGAATTGTGATGCTGGCGAAGAATACCTGAAAATACCACGTTGTTGTTGTTGTTGTTATGTTTCGTCGAGTAAGACCCGACTCACAGCGACCCCTCCTTGGGTTTCCGAGGCAGTATCACTACGGAAGTAGATTGCCCAACCTTCCTTCCGAGGAGTGGCTGGTGGGTTTGAACTGCCATCCTTCTGGTTAGCAGTCAAGTGCCTTGGGCGCTACTACCAGACACCCCCATAAAACAAACAAGTCTGTCCTGGAAGAAGTGCAGCTGGAATGCGCCGCTCCTTCAAAGTGAGAATGGCCAGATTTCGTCTCACCTACTTTGGTCATGCTGTCAGAAGGGACCATATTCCGGAGAATAGCATGCTTGGTAAAGTAGAGGGTGAGTGAAGAAGGGGAAGACCTTCAACAAGATGGACAGGGGCTGTGATGATGGGCTCAAGCACAGCGAGGACTGTGAGGATGGCGCAGGACCAGGCAGTGTTTCCTTCTGTTGGACATGGGTTGCTGGAGTCAAAGCCGACTCGATGGCACCTAACAACAACAAATTATTTCTTCCTGTCATGCTATGTGCTTTTTTCCAAACCCTGAATCTTCAAGGAAGCAATATAGTAATAAGGAGAGTCAAATATTGTAAAAGTAATTAAAAACCAAAAGATGATTGATGAAATTAACAGCAATATCCATTTAATGACAGTTTATTCACAGACAAATTTAACAACTGACACAGGCTAGCCAAAATAAAACCTTAATGATGAAAAGCAAAGCAAGGAAAAGATGATTTCTGTCACTCTTGGCAAACTTATAGCACTTCCTCCTCCTTAGTCACCCTTAGTGGACAAGGAACCCTGGCAGTGTCTCCCAATGATCTGATCTCAGCTCATAAGCCTCCTCACCACAGTGTTCCAGGACACCAGGCATTCCACATTGGCAAGATGGGTGAAACCTATCTCTTATCTCTGAATTCAGACATATCTTTAACCAAAAGAATTTTTCTCTTTCTTGCTTAATGTCAAAACACACACACACACACACACACACACAGCCACCAAAACACTTCAATATCTGTTTGAAAGTTTGAGAATACAAAAGGAAAAGAAAATTACTTAAAACAATTCCCTTCCTAAGAACTCTGGAGGATAAATACTTTTTTTCTTTGGTACTAAGGAACAACCCTTTCCAGTTTTCCTGAAGTCAGAAGTAATGAGCCTTTATAGGCATTTTTCTAAATACCTACACAAAACCAAGTCTCTAGGTAATACTTTTGGAGATTGGCTAATAAACTAATTAAAGAAAGGCAGTACTAAGGGAATACTAGAAATCCCTAACTGAAGAACAGACTTATTTTACAAATACATGTGTCATGTAACTGTTTGGAACTGGAAGTGATTTCCATAGAAAGTCACCACATGTTGCTATTCCATAATGTCGCAAAGACCGAGCATCTGCTGAAAAACGGAAAGCTCCACTCTAAGAGGTGAGTCCAGAAAGTATTCTGTGTTCAGAATCCCTAGGTGTACAGTAGAGCTGACAAGGGGCTAGGTTGTGGTCACTGCTTGGTCACAGCCAGCTACCCAGAGCGACCGAGTAGTTGATCCTGAGGGCTTGGGACCATAGTCGCTGGGGACATCAAGCTCAACTGGCATAACATACTATACAAAACATTGTTCCACCTCCTACTTTGGTGAGTAAGTAGCAACTGGGATCTTAAAAGCTAGCAAGCTGCCATCTAGATTCAACGATGGGTCTCTCCTCGTCAAGAAGAAAACCAAAATTAATGGAAACAATCAGTCCTAGCGACTGGTACACCATGCAATCTGCAACCTATACAACTATGAGACCAGAAGAACTAGGTGGTGCCCGGCTACCACTGTCATCTACTTGGAAGGGGATCTATGTAGGAGATCCTGCATAGAGAGGGAGAACAATGTGGAACAAAACGCAAAATCATTTGGAGGAAAAAAAAAAAAAAGAAGGTGGGGACCAGGTTTGCTGGTCCAATAGAGCCTGGTGGAACTACTGAGATTATGGCCCCTAGCTGCCCTTCAGGTCTGGAATTGAACCACACCTGTGGTTGCCAGCCAAACAATGTACAGGCATGTGAGTTAAACATTTACCTCAAGTAGATACATGCCCTGGAGAGAACAATCATGGGAGAAGTAAGGGTTGCTTATGCACAGGGAGACAGCTCAGGGGGCAGGAGAGTATGGAGGGATGGACACTGGGAAGTGGTAACTATGGGGAGGAAGTGGGAGAGGAGCTGTTGCATTGTGGTAAACTGTAGTCAATGACATGAGACAAAGTATATGTGAACTGCTGTATGGAAAGTGAATTTGCTCTGTAAATCTTCGCCCAAATCACAATAAATTAAAAGAAAAAACAAAAAATAAAATGCAAGATTCAGTGGGGAAAAAAAAAAAAGTATTCTGTGTTCAAAATGCCAGCAATATGGGCAGAAAACTGAGCTGTTAGCAAAGGTGAGAGGTGTGTAATTAACAAGTCTGGGGTGAGCTGTGAAGCTGTTACCACACTCCAGTGGCAGAGCAGAACACCACAAAACACTGTTTGTTCCAAGGATAAGAGCTTCACATCTTATGTTTTTTCCTTAACAAAACAATAAGACATACAAACTCAGTTTATCGGAGGTTCCCCCCTAATATTTAAAATACAGGTTTATTACTTCAATAACCTAAGGCTCAAAAATCACAGAAGACACTAATGTAACATCTAGGTAGTGCTTAATGTCATAGGGATTTCTAAAAGAACACAGAGTCCCTAGATTATGATTTGAAAATGATTAAATGTGCTCAGCTATTAAGACTTGATGGCAATGCGTTTGTTTTTTTAACCTATGTTTTACCAAAATATTTGCCTACATACATTGTGGTGAATGCCTAAGAAGATACTCATTTCAACTCATGATTTGAAAATGATTAATGTGCTCAGCCACTAAGCAAACTGTTGAAGGTTCAAGCCCAACCAGAGGCAAAAAAAGTCCTGGCAATCTACTTCTGAATCATCAGCCACTGAACCCTGTAACAGCACAGTTCTACTCTTACACATAGGGGGTTGCCATGACTTGGAACTGACTCAATAGCAACTTTTTTTTTTTTTTTTTTTAAAGAACACAGGATAAGGTTGCGGAGTTATTCTTTAAATATGATGATGATCTGGTTTCTACTGTAGTCATCAATGGTGAAGAGAAAGATCTGGCTTCTAAAATGTGTCTTCAGATTTCGGGGGCTTCTAAATTTTGGGGGTCTTAAGAATAAATTCTAAAACTCTTATAAAAACTTAATTTTCCTGTCTATCATTTGGCTATGTATATTCATTAAAACTGCTTCCAGTAGAATTCATTCTACCTTTTCCTGTTGCTTGCTCTGTGCTACTAATTAGTAAAAAGAATTTTAAATGTGTCTGAGCAAGACATTAAAATGCCTTCTAATGTATTATATTTTGCTGTATACTTCATCTAAGGAGCTCTAGTGGTGCAGTGCATAAGGCATGTGACTGCTAACCAGAAGGCTGGTGGTTCAAACCCACCAGCCGCTCCATAGAAGGAAGATGGGGAATCGACTTCCGTAGAGATTTACCACCCTGGAAACCCAATGGAGGTCTCTATGATTCAGAATTGACTTGATGGCAACGATTTGTTTTTTTAACCTATGTTTTAACAAAATATTTGCCTACATACATTGTGGTGACTGCTTGAGAAGATACTCATTTCAACTCATTATTTTGCTCTTTACTTTTAGAAACTTTTTATTGATGAAGTTGATTTGTCTGTATGTGCTGTATAAGAATTTGCTAAAATTTTGCACTATGAATTATGCTTTTTGGTTACCAAAATGCAGTAAAACACAGTACCAATATTTGCTTTTGTGATTATCATATGAATAGTAAATTTTAAATGTTTCCTGCTATGTACTATTACTTGCTTGCATAAATAGATTTCTTTTATAGGTATGTGAACTGATACTTCAATAATTCTTTTTATAGGGTTAACAGACTGCTAGGAGCCCCGGTGGCAACAGTGGCTAAACACTAGGCTGCTAAACAAAAGATAAGTGGTTTGAACCTACCGGCCGGCTCCATGGGAGAAAGATGTTGGAGTGTGCGTCTATAAAGATTACAGTCAGGAATATTCTATGATGTACTTCTACCCTGCCCTACAGGGTCACTATGAGTCATAACTGATTCAGCAACATACAACAACAGTAGAGTACTACTACATATCCAAAACTTAGAATGTTCTACTGGGTCCAAGAACATATTGTACTTACACGAGCAAAAAATCATTTCCCCTAAAAAAAAAAAAAAAGTTTCTTTATAAGCACGTTTAAACCACAGTGAAACTCCCCCCCCCTTCACAAATTCTGAGTTCTACTTACATACTACTGGCTATCTCAAAGACAAGAGTTCCACTCATAGGCTAGCTCATGTGTCAAACAAAAAAGAAATAGTTTTTGCTTTTAGTTCTTTAAAAGCATCTTGAATAGTATTGTTAATGGAAATGTTTCTCATTCAAAGAGGTCAACACAGGGCCTTTCTTTTCTTCTTCTTTTTTTTAATTGTGATCTGGGTGAAAGTTTACACAGCAAATTCATTTTTCATACAGGAGCTCACGTACACTTTGTCTCATGACACTGACTGCAATTTCCCACAATGCAACAGCTCCCCTCCCACTTCCTCCCCATAGTTACCTCTTCCTGTGTCCTTCCCTCCCATGTATTCCTGCCCAACACAGGGACTTTTATGTAAGATTTAATTTCTCTTAAAGGTGGGGACCCAGACTCCTTTAATCTTACCATAAATTAGAAATTATGTATCAACCTCAAAAGTATCACTGAGATGATGTTTTCTACTGCAGTGACATGATAATAAGTAATGACATGAATCATTTAACTCAAAGATGGATACCATGAATTTTGTTAAAATAAATAAAAATTTATTTTCTGCTAACACAGAAAGTAAAAAATAAAGACCTGCACTACAATATCCCTTACTGCCAACTTTTAGGAAATTAAGAGAAGAGAGTAATATTATGTATCAACTCTTTGGACTCTCTACACCTCTATCTTCAATGTCACAGCCCTGCCACAGACAGCAGAGCAAAAAGACATCAATGTTGGACACTTCCTTTTTCTCAGAGATAAACTACAGCAAAAAACGGAATTATCTAAAAGTGAAACCAAAGGCGAAGGATTAAACCGTGCCCGACACCTAACTTGGTGTTCCCTCTAATTAAAACACTTGGGTTTTATTGGAGTAGCGCTGGGGGATTATACTTCTCATCTCTGAATCTAGAAAAATTTTCAAATCTCTTATTTAAGCAGCAACAAATATGCCAGAAAGACCTGAATGGGAGTAATTCCTCTCTAATTCTGATTTGAGTCTTATACCTGTTCTTTCCTTTTATGTAAACAAAGGTTCTACTAATAAATTAAAAGTGAAATGACTGCCTACACCAACTTAGAAGTTACACAGTACTGTATTTAACCAAAAGCTGGTTGATAAATTATTTGACAAAACATTATGTGCTATTTCCAAGTCAAGGACATCTAAATTTTAAAATCTCCATTATTTAAACCTAGAGAATGAAGTAAATTGAGAAAATCCCAGAACATTCACAGCCAATAGTTGCCAGATTCCCAGAATCTAATGTAAGAGTTGCAAAAGGAATAGACAAATCTTGAAATTACCGAGAGCCATATACAAATATATATACCAGTGTTTACTGCTCAGTTCAAAAGCAGTGTGAAAAGAATAGGAAAAAGAGCAAGAAGATCAGTTCAAACCAAATCCTGACTTTTAGTTACTTTATATGATCCTAGATGTGTAAACGGAAGTACAGCTGGAATGCTCTTTGGAAGTGAGAATGGCCAGACTTCATCTCACCTCCTTTGGTCATGCTGTAAGAAGGGGCCATTCCCTGGAGAAGGATATCATGCTCGGAAAAGTGGAGGGACAACGAAAAAGGGGAAGGCCCTCAATGAGATGGATGGACACAGTGGCTGCAACAACCAGCTCAGGCATAGCAGAGATCGTGAGGCTGGCAGAGGACCGGGCAGGCGGTGTTTCGTTCTGCTGTACATGAGGTCGCTATGAGTCGGAGATGACTCGACGGCACCTAACAACATCAGATATGTAAACTGATAGGTTTCACTATTTATTAAGTGGAAATAATGGCAACATGGGCCTTGGGGGCTGTGAGACTAGAAGGATGGTGTGACACTAACTTCAAAGAAAAACATGTGCATTTGAAAAGAATCATTTATTGAATAAATAGAACCTCAGCTCTCCCTTCCACATCAACTAACCTACCCAAAATAATTTTATCAATCTAATGGTAGTTTGTGAGCTCTGAGGCCGAGTTAGAGTTTGTAAATGAAAGTTTTTGAACTTCACAAAACTTTCATTTACAAAGTTCAAAAGTATGGGTGTTATAACAGGAATGCAATCAATCAACATCAGTTCTTTTGAAGAAGAGGATAAATCAAGAGATGCAAAGAAATCTCTAAGAGGAAAATTCAGGAAACAGAGCTGGTTTCAGTTACCAACAGGAGGCCAGATCCTGAGTTTCTTGAGACTTAGGCTTTATCATGACATAAAAAAGTTCTGCTCAAACAGTAAAACCAAAGCAGCAGATTGGAAAAGACATTCTATTACCAGATACAACCTTCAATATTACCACCCAAATTTACAGACCCAGAAGAAATAAAATACAGAAAAAAAGAAAAAAGACCCAAATTGGCTAGTGTCAAATATCCCACATATTTTAGTTGTAAAATACAGCCCAGGTAGAAAAACTCAGATGAGCATGAGTTAAGAGAAAGTTTGTATTTGTCACTCTAACTAGGTTACATACATCAGCTTTCTAGAGAGATCTGTCATGACAGGAAGCAAATGTACCAGAGCCAACTCTAAACGGCCAGTTCATCCTCACAGGACTCGAAGCTTTATATTTAACCCTTTTGTTTAACCGCTTAGATTGAAATGAGAGTTGCGTATTTAGGGAGGTTATTTCAGCCAAGCATTCAACCCACCATGAGCTCACCTTCTCTTCCCCTTCCTACTTAACAAATATTTAAGCACCTACTATTTACCAGAGATTATAGTAGTCCTGCCCCAGGGTTACAGGTGAGGAGAGACAACTCAGGGACGCCCAAAGTAGCAGGCTGGAAGAGCAGGAGAAAGGGGATTAAAAGCCAGGAAGCCAGAGAGAAGAGCAATCAGCCAAAGGGATTAGGTGAGGAGAGGAAACTCAGGCCCGCCCAAAGCAGCAGGACTGGAGAGC
>NW_006921605.1:21302003-21303773 GCF_000298275.1 Orycteropus afer afer | reverse complement strand
GGGGGAGGCCTTCAACGAGATGGATTGACACGGTGGCTACGATGATGGGCTCAAGTATAGCAGGGATTGTGGGGCTGGCACGGGATTGGGCAGTGTTTCGTTCTGCTGTGCATGGGGTCGCTGTGAGTCAGAAATGACTCGACGGCACTTAACAACAACATAGTAGTTCTGAGGACATAGTGATAACAAACAAGAATTCTGACTCATTAGCTTAGTTTAATGGGGAAGACAGATGTTAATAAACAAATAATCATGTCAAATGTGAGATAAGAGATCATAACTAGGACTTCAAATTTAGACTGGGGATTTGGAAAGACTTCTCTGTGCAATAAACATTTGAACTGAGCCCTCAAAATAAATTAGGATTTGGACAAGTTAAGTGGCCAGAGGTGGGGAGAACAAAAGAAGATATGGATGGTGGAGAGCCATAGTGTGTTTCAGGAAGAAGAAACAGCATGTGTACAGCTTTTGTGGCTATAGCTCAGACAATACACAGGAAGAATACACTTGGGTTGACACTGGAGATAGGGAGGGAGGGTCAGATATGTCGAACCCTGTTAATCTTACGAAACAATATAAGCAGTTCTGCTCCTCAAGTATTTTCATTTAGCTGGAATTTTTTTAAGAAATAAATTTCAAGTGCAGACTAAATAATACTGAACGTAATGTCAACAACCATCAACTCCTGGCCAATCTAATCTCATCCATAACCTCTATTCCTCAACCCCATGGATTATTTTGAGGCCAATCTCTCACATTACGTTATTATATATGTAAATATTTCAGTATGTATTCCTAAAAGGTGAGGACTCCTAAAAACACATATTTATTATTATTATTGTCCGATCAGTTATCAGGAGCCCTGGTGGCATAGTGCCTAAGGCATATGATTGCTAACCAGAAGGCTGGCAGTTCAACCCACCAGCCACTCCTTGGAAGGAAGGTTGGGCAATCTACTTCCGTAATGATATTGCCTGAGAAATCCAAAGAGGGGTCGCTATGAGTCGGATCCAACTCAACGGCAGTGAATATCAGTTATCTGTCCCGGTTGGTCTGTCTAAATTATGATCAAATAAGATCCACACACTTCACTGCATCTGGTTACAACATTTCAAGTTTGCAACAGATTCCTCTCCTTTCACCCACCCCCAATCTATTTGTGGAAGATACAGGGGTATCTGTCCTTTAGAGTTGTCCAACGTTGTGGATTTTGCCAACTGCATCCCTGTTATAACACCCGTACTTTTGAACTTTGTAAATGAAACCTCTAAACTACCATTAGCTTGATAAAACTATTTTCTGTAGATAAGCTGATATAATTTGTACTTTTTAATTTTTACATGTTTAAGACTGAGATACTTATTAATATACACCCAACCTTCAAAGAATTAAGGTATTTCAAAAACTCAAATACCCACATGTCCAACTTTGTCACTAAACGTGGTAAACACACACATATTATATACTGTTAAGCATAATATAAGTGAGAAATATTAGTAATTCTCCCATATAGCCCTTCAGTTCTATTCAGGTAAATCTGCTTGCCATACCCTATATGCAGTCTCCATCCAACCTAAAAATACCCAGGAGCATCTTCTATCCCAAAACCCCATCTTCCATCTATAAAGTCTTCCTAAAGAATCCTATCTCGTAATTCACTGCTTTGCATTCCTTCATGCTCAGCTTGCTCCTCTTATTTTGTTATTTATAATTCCATAATTATTTCCAAGTCATGTCCTACATATATGATTTATCTTCAACTAGATTATC
>NW_006921605.1:21290243-21300333 GCF_000298275.1 Orycteropus afer afer | reverse complement strand
GAAGGAGGATGGAAGTGGCTTACAGCTCTTCTTGGTTGGTACAGGACTAGACATTGAATGTGATCATTAAGATTTGTAACACAGTCATGGCCTCGTTACTGTGACATTTTTTTAAGAACAGTACTTTGGTATGTTTCAAGAATAAGCAAAACGACAAAGTCAATACTGAAAGGATCTCAGTTATTAAAAATACTTCTACTCCAACCAAGAGTAGCTTTTCCAGAGTAGACTAATCGATTTTCTGTCTAATTTTCTCCCTACAGAGTCCATCATTTTAGAACCTTTCAAGAATCAGACTGAGGTTAGAATATTCACATTCTGCATGTGGTATTAATTCCTCCTTCAAATATCTTTAGATAGCTAAATAAGTCCATTAATTCAAAAGTATGAGACTAGTCATTAACTGGAAGCTCTTGTAGCCTGGCACCTAAGGCATCTGACTGCTGACCAGAAGACTGGTGGTTCAAACCCATCAGGCAATCCTCAGAAGAAAGACTGGGTGATCTATTTCCACAGTGATACCACCTCAAAAATCCACGGAGGGGTCACTATGAGTCGGATCTCACTCGATGGCAGTGAGTTTGGTTTTGGTTTGAGTCATTAACTGCTCTAGCTCACTCACACAGAAGACTAGCAAGGAATCACTGTAGCCCTGGTGGTGCAGTGCCTTAAGGTATCTGACTGCTAACCAGAAGGCTGGCGGTTCAAACCCACTAGCCACTCTGCAGAAGGAAGACTGGGTAATCTAGCTCTGTAAAGATCTACCGCTTTGGAAACCCAATATGGGGGTCGCTATGAGCTCAATCGACTCGATGGCAGTGGGTTTGGTTTGGGTTCTATGAGCAGCATGTGACTCACAAGTATCTTACCAGCATCACAACTGAGATTGAGAGAAAAACAATCTTCCTCTCTTCACCATTCCTCAACTCCCCAGCCCTGGGCTCCTTATAGAAGGGTGAAGGAGGAAAATAAGACGATGTACTGACAAGGTATAGGCGGGGAGACTCAAGCACATCTTATTCCTTCAGGAGAACTTGCTTTTGGCTATCTCTACGACAACTGGAGAAATCTTTGTATTTAGCCCATCAAATAAAACGTCAGAAAGCTAAAAGGATAAGAACCACTGGAGAAGTGAACCAAGTCTTAGTGGACCCTTTAAATGAAAGAACTCTCATGCACAGGGTCAACACCAATCAAAGTCATAAAAAATTAAAACTAGAAAAAGTCAGCAAGAAGCATGTTTAGGTGGAAAAACTATTTCTTGAGTGTTCTATATGCAAATTTAAGCAACAGGAATACTTGTGATTAAATAGCTAAAGACTTTAAAATAAGAATGAACATATAAAAAAAATACCAATACCTATAAGCTTCAACTCTAACAGCAAAATTGGCTATCAATTTTTGAAAACCTATCATGTGCTCAAAAACAAAAACTGCCATTTACTCTGACACACATGGGTTAACTATAAGTCTGAATCAACTTGATGGCAACTTTTTTTTTTTTAAATCAGTGCTACACTGGTAGACAATTTACACAATCCTCAATTCTCACAGTAACTGTATTTGAAGGTTTACTATTTCCCATTTTACAAACAGCAGAACCAAAGCTATGCAAAGTTAGTAATGGCTGCCTCTTATTTCAGTCAAAAACCGTGATAGATCAGTTGTATGTAACAGATTTCCTATAGGGAACTATCTGTCCCCTTTAAAGAAAGATACAGCTTGTTGGAAAGAGTATGGTGTTTGGTGGTATCCCACCACTTAGCTAGCCAGTATCACTGAGCCCTAGTTCTTTCATAAAAGCCATTATACTAAGATGTCGCAAGAGATCAAAGAACAAAAGTATCTTACCAACTTCCAACCCAACTTTAGTGAATGTAAGAATAGAGGTGAGTCCCAGGAACCTGCACGAATAAAAAAGGCCTCTAGGAATGCCCTTTGACTGCTCACCAGAAGGCTGGCGGTTCAAACCCACCAGCCACTCCTCGGAAGGAAGGTTGGGCAATCCTACTTCCGTAGTGATACTGCCTCAGAAACCCAAGGAGGGGTCGCTATGAGTCGGGCCGACTCGACGGCAAACAACAACAACAGGAATGCCCTTATGTAAGACACATGCCAGACCACACTTGCAAAAACAGTATTCCAAGCTACTGAGGTTTAGGAACAATGAACCCATCTCCAAGAAAATGAAGTTGAATCAAAAACAGCAATTTGTTAATTTATCAGTTTTTAAAATAAACAGATGAGTTTCTGGTCAAAATACGGTAGTGCAGACTACTTTCTTCCAGCTGACCCCTGCACTAAGCACAACTGTAAATAAACCCTGGAAGTATCCAAGAGGCACCCAAAGAATTTTGAAAAGTAGAAAGACCACCAATATGGTGGCAGGGAATGTAAAATCTCACGTAACAGAAGAAGGCATGCCAGGGCTGGCATTTCCTGACCTCTAATTAAGGTACTTGACTGCTAACTAGAAGGCTGGTGGTTCAAACCCACCAGCCACTCCTCGGAAGGAAGGTTGGGCAATCTACTCCCGTAAGTGGTATCGCCTCAGAAACCCAAGGAGGGGTTACTGTGAGTCAGGTCTGACTCGACGGCACGTAACAACAACAACAACAACAACTCAGTAACAAAAAGAGCTATGGTGGCATATTGTTTATTTAAGGCATTTGACTGCTAACCAAAAAGTCGGCAGTTTAAACCCACCAGCCCTCTGCAGGAGAAAGACAAGGCAGTCTGCGTCCATAAAGATTTACAGTGTTGGAAACCTACTAGGCAGGTTCTACTCTGTGCTAAAGGGTCACTATGAGTCAGAATCGACTTGCTGGCAGTAGGTTTAGTTTGGTTTTTAACTTAGTAACAAGGAGTCCTGGCAATATAATTATTGAACACTTGGTTGCTAATGTGAAGCAGTTAGAACCCACCAGCCACTCTGCAGAAGAAAGATGTGGCAATCACTTATGTAAAGATTACAGCCTTGGAAACCCTATGAGGTGGTTCTACTCTGTTCTACCCATAGGGTCACTATGAGCTATAATCTACTCGATGGCTATGGGTAACCTAGTTACAGAAAGTAGCCCCGACAGGCTCATTGCTCCTCTAGACCCAACAGGAGCACTCCCATAATACCAGGCAAACCCAGCAGCACCTGTAAGAGGGACAGAAAAGGAGCTCTGCTAACAACAGTAAGAGGGCCCAGGGAAGTACTGCCACTCCATTTCTCTCTTTTTATAGCAAGTACTTCTCTCTTTCCATTATCTCCATGCCCATGTTTTCACCCTTACTACTGCACTGAAGCAGGAGAAAGATGTGGCAGTCTGCTCCATAAAGATTTACAGCCCTGGGAATCCTATGGCGGCAATTCTACCCTGTCCAGTAGGGTCACTATAAGTCAGAATCCTCTCGGTGGCAGCAGGTTAACAGGAACTGCGCTGTCAAGGTCACAAATGACCTTGTGCCAGGCCCAATGTCTAATTCTCAGTCCTTCTCATCCTTGACCTATCAGCACTATCTGATACAGGTAAATCATTCACTCCTTCTAATGCTTTCTTCACTTGTCTTTCAAGACATCATATTAACCTCATTTTACCATTTTCTGGGCGCTCTGGTAGCATAGTGCCTAAGGCACTTGACTGCTAACCAGAAGCCTGGCGGTTCAAACCCACCAGCCACTCCTTGGAAGGAAGATGGGCAATCTACTTCCGTAGTGATACTGCCTCGGAAACCCAAGGAGGGGTCACTATGAGTCAGGTGCGACTTGACGGTACATAACAACAACAGCAACAATCCTTTTCTGACCATTCCTCTTAAGACTCCAGCTGCTGAAATCTCTCAAATCTTTTTCTCTAAAAACTTCTTCAGCGATCTTATCTAGTCTCATGGCTGTATCATCTATGTTTCTGACTCTGAAATTCCACTCTCCCAGTCTACTCAAAAACTCCTCCATTTGAATGTCTAATGAACATCCAACTTAGAACATTCAAAACTGAGCCCATGATCCTTCCTCCTTGTCCCTTATACTACTGCTTCAAAGGATGGGTCTCCCTCATTCATCCTTAACTTCAAATACTCACCCCCTCCTTCCTCCCTTACTTCCTTTCTGTGCACCTTACTGTCACTACTTTGGTTTAAATTACCTAGGTTATTTCAGGAGTCTCCCAAATGGCGCCCCGGCTTTCACCCTTGACTGCATTCAGGCTACATTCATGAACATTAGTAGTCAGAGTGACAATGTAATGGTCAGAGCTGAAGGCACATTCCTCGAAACAAGGTGACTACTAATTAGTAATGCATGAAGCAGATACTCTGTCTCTCTAGTTAGCCTTTATGAAGTTACTTATCATTAAGCCAAAGAGTTCCTGAACTATGAACGATGCACTACTTATCAATTTGTCTACTGTTAAGGGCCCAGGATACGGAATTATTTGGAAACAGACCTTCAACATCTCAGCATTTTATACTAGAACATCTACCTGATTCTCACCTTAGTCAGACTGGTAAGAGTTAAAACAATCTTAGTCTTAAATATTTTAAAGAGAGAAGAAAAGATGCTAACTTTCTAAACTAAGATGAAAAATTTTATCCCAATGTTCTTAAGCAGACAACTGTCAAGCTCCCCTGAGGAAGTCTACATTGTTGATAATGTTTTACAAGTTTTTTCCCCTAAGTTATGCATGCCAATATTTTATTACACTCCTATAAGGGTCTCTTAATATACTAATTCAAAGATACACTCTTATATTGATTTAAGATATTTATATTTTATTTTATATATATATATATATATATATATAGTATTATATTTATATCTTATATCTTTTATAGAAAAAGAGAATGGTTCATCATCTTTAAACCACGTACTAAAACAAAAATGATGTCTGGTTAAAAGTCATTACACTCTTGACTGACAGGAGACACTCAGCTGGGTGGGTAGTAACTAGTTTTCCAGAACAACTCTAAATCTCATTGACGCTCATCAGAAACTTGTTTCAGCATTTTAACAGGAATGTTAATTATCCCAGAAAGTTTCTGAATTACATCACACAGAGAGATTCTGTCCAGAGAACAGTTTTTCTTTAATAGTCTCTCTTTTTGATTTAGACATTCTCTAAAGGTCTGTCCAGGAGCTCTGGTAGCATAGCGTCTAAGGCATTTGACTGCTAACCAACCAGAAGGCTGGAGGTTCAAACCCATCAACCACTCCTCGGAAGGAAGGTTGGGTAATCTACTTCCGTAGTGATACTGCCTCGGAAACCCAAGGAGGGTGGCTATGAGTTGGATATGACTCTAAGGCAGTGGCTTTGGTTTTTGGTTTTGGAAAGGTCTGTCCGGGTTAAGGTCTATTTCACTGGGATCATACACTAAAGAGTACTAATTAAGTTTGCTCAATTTTTCTTTTACAACACTTGTTTGTATAAGTAAGAGAAGCAGAATTATTTTAAGTAGCAAAAGGTTTTCTTTCTCCTCTACTACAGATGAGAAAATGGAATAAGGATATGTTGTTGTTGTTGTTATGTGCCGTCAAGTCAAACCCGACTCATAGCGACCCCTCCTTGGTTTTCCGAGGCAGTATCACTACGGAAGTAGGATTGCCCATCCTTCCTTCCGAGGAGTGGCTGGTGGGTTTGAACCGCCAGCCGTCTGGTTAGCAGGCAAGTATAATGATACAGAGAGCATAAATAGTTCTGTATACTGATCCTGAAAGCGAAACAGAAATCTCAGGGGAAATATATACATTCTAGACAAGAACATGATTTTAGAGGTATGTTACAGGGTAGATACAGCTTTGCAGTGCACGATATGTAATTTTAAACTAAATAAGAACAGAAACTTTACTATGACATTATAAATGAAAAACAGTTTATGTGCAGAATACTGCTTCCTCCAAAAAGTATGTTTAATCAAATTAAACAGCTCTAGGAAAACCAACAGATACAATCTTTTCTGAGGGGTAGAAATGCTAAGGCAACAGCAAAATGTGTACACCAAGCTTTTAAAGTTTCCCCTAGGGATCTCTGGGATTATCATGAGGGTGACTACGAAACGCTTTAAAACAATGCTGCTTATAGACACCAGGCAAAACGCCATGGCACAGCAGGAGCTAGGTCTTCAGGGTTGGAAACTACAACAGAAACCATTTTGTTCACATCACATATTCTGATTAGTTTTAGAACTCACATTTAGACTAATTACAGACTCTCAGAAAAACAGAAAGACCCCAGGAATCTGACAAGGCTAATGGGAGAGCAATAACCAGACCTGAGTCTCCCTGAGAGGATTTTTTTTTTTTTTTTTTTTAATTTTTAAAATTGTGCTTTAGGTGAAAGTTTACAGAGCATATTAGTTTCCAATTCTATAGTCTGTAGATAAAGTTCCATAACACTGGTTGGACCCCCCACAATGTGTCAGAACTCTCCCCATTTCTGCCCTGGGCTCCCTGTTTCCTTTCTCCTGAATATTATAGCTTTTCCTGCCTTCCCATTTTTGCTTTTGGGCAAATGTCTTTTTCACTTTATATAACTGATTGTGCTAAGGAACAAGTTCCTCTCAGAGGCTACTGTTTATTTTATGGTGAGAGGACTTTCTACCATCCTAAAATTAACTATTAGCTAATTCAGATTTTGTCAGAAAGAGCTCTGTGTATATATTCCCCAAGGCAAACAGACATAACTGAAAAACCTACTGAACTATTAGTACCTTTTCTATTAAGGCAAAAAAAAAAAAAAAACCAACTCACTGCTGTCGAGTTGATTTTGACTCCTAACAGCTCTCTTGGGTTTCCGAGGCAGTATCACTACGGAAGTAGATTGCCCAGTCTTCCTTCCTTCCAAGGAATGGCTGGTGGGTTTGAACCACCAAGCCTTCTGGTTGGTAGTCAAATGCCTTAGGCACTTAGACACTCAACATAAAAAAGTATGATCAGGAAGAAATACTATTCATTTTCATCCTATGACTCCTCTTTATTCAGCCTCAACCAGTGAATGATTCCCCCTTCACTCATTTAGTATAATGAAATCTAAACTTTACCATTAAAAAATCTTTATTAATAGTTGTCCAAAATCTCTTCAATTATCCAATATGGTACCAAAAATTTTTCTAACAGTGAGTGAAAGTTGCATTTCTTGGCTCTTTCACAGCTTTGGTACCAGGGAATTATTTTACATACAGAACAGAAATCCAGAGGCTCATAGTTTCTGAAAGAATGCTTGAAAATATTCTTTCAAATGGCAAAACAATCAAAGTAACAAACAGTAATACTGTACTAATGTCTAAAACTACACTTCCTCAAAGTGTAAACTAGTGTAGCCAACTATAAAAAAACAAACTTTTATTATGGTAGTTTTAGAACTTAGCTGCTAATTCTTTAACACTCTTCCTGTTGGGATGTGAAGTTCTTTCTGTCTCTTCCCCTTGAATCTGGGAGGGCCTGTGATCACTTCGGTCAGTAGCATATACTGGCAGTCATATTAGGGGACTTCCTAGGCCGAGCTATAAATGAACATTCAGTTTCTACCTTGTTTGCTGCAGGCACAGAGATGCCAATGTAAGAGGTGTGACAACCATGAGGCCACCATGCTGTAAAAGCCTCAAGTAGGCACTTGGCCAAGTGTCCCAAACTGAGTCTAGCCTTCTAGTAATCCCTGCAAAGGTGCCAGACATGTGAATGAAGAAGGCTTCCTGGAGGTAGACTTTCTAGTCCCAACTATTACAAGGCCCGGCCTGATCTCAATCTTCCCAGCTGAGGCTCCAGCCATTCGAAATGAAGATAAGCCATTCCCACTGTATCCTGAATTCTGACCCACAGAATCTATAAGAATAAAATGGCTGTTGTCTTATGTCATTCCATGGAGGGTGCTCTGTTCAACAGCAGTAAATAACAGAAACAGTCCTTATCTATAAAGTCGAACACCTGCATACTTTACCACCCAGTAATTCTATTTGTTGGTATATACCTCTAAAAAACTTTAGCACACAAAATCGGAAGAATGCTCTAAATAACAGCACTGGATAGAAAAACAAGCAAACAAAAACCCTGGGAAAAAACACCAAATGCACATCAATAGGGAAATGGATAAATAATTTATGGTATATTCACTCAATGTGACAGGGAAAATGAAAAACAACAGCTACGTGGATGACCCTTAGTAACATAATACTGAGAATCCCAATCCCATAGATAATTTATACTTTTATAAAGTTTAACTATAAGCAAAAGTAAAAAATAACTTTTTTGGCAAATTAAGTTACCTTGATACAACTGTAGAGGAAAACAGCAAGTAAAGAATGATTCAGGAGAGTGGGTGGGAGGGCTTGGAAGCCACGACATGGGGATGAGCTTACAGAGAAATTCCTGGAAAGAGCTATTGCCCACCCGGGCAGCACTGTCACAGGTGTGTAAGATTTTAAAAATAAAGTAATGCATGGACCAGTGCAAATTGTATCACAATCCCAGGAGGCCAATTAAAAACAAAGAAATGTACATATAAAATAGGTGCCTAGATACAGAATGTCCCAAAACTAAATGTGCATGCCTAAAAAGTCAGTCCAGAACCCTTACTGAGGATTAGTTTATCTATATGGCCAAATTCCAATTAAAATTTCAGTTATTTATTTAGAGAATCTGAAAAAACTGATAGATTTGACTATATAAATTTAAAGTGTCTATAGGGAACTCTGGGAGTGACGGCACATAACAATAACAACAACAACAATAGGGAACTCTAGTGGCGCAGTGCCTAAAGCACCTGGCTGTTAACCAGAAGGCTGGCAGTTCAAACCTACCAGCCACTCCTCGGAAGGAAGGTTGGGCAATCTACTTCCATAGTGATACTGCCTTGGAAACCCAAGGAGGGGTCACTATGAGTCAAATCCACTTGACAGCAGTGAGTTTGGTTTGGTTTTTGGTATATTCAAACAACATACTAATAAAAAGCCAAGAACTATAATTTGCACCTTAAAAAACCTGTTAAAAGCAAAAACCCCTTACAAATACAAAGAACAGGTTCTACATTACTAAATCAAAGCAAAAAAAAGAAGCATGTCTATCAAATTAAAAAGTCTTTAAAGAGTCTATGTAGTATCTGCTAGGTTTCAAGGACACACTACTGATGAAAACAGTTTCATACCAGAGAACACTATAATGTTTATCAAAGCATGAAATTCAGATGCCTTCCCCAAATCTCTATGTTCTTAAGCTAGGACCTGAAAAATTTCCACATCTAGAAATGTAACCCAATGACTTGCAACGAGGTAAGCTTTCCTCAAAATGTTTTGAAATTCCTACAAAAGAAATCACAAATTTAAATTGTTAAATGGAAACCTAATTTGCTGTGTAAACTCTCACTGAAACATAACAAATTTTTATTTGAAGAAAAAAAAAATTAGAGTCACATTCTGTAGGTTGGTTTTATTCGCTTGTAGTTGAGTTTTCTTTGGCTTTCACAAGCATGTCAAAAAAAAATTTTTTTTTTTCCCCGATTAGTTGCCAGTACCTTAAAATCTATTACATACACAGACAAATTCTGCCAACACTGGATCTGCAAAGTCACTAAATGACTACTAGCTCAACAGCAGCTGATCACTTCAGGTGTGAAACATGATCTGCAGTTCATAATTATCCCTAACCTGTACACAGATGGGTAGGCAAGCTGAATAATCTAGTATGTCTGGACAAAAGGGAATATATTCATGATCATATATGAGCTTTAAAAAAAAAAAAAAAAAAAAAACTCACTGCCGTCAAGCCAGACCCGACTCATAATGACCCCTCCTTGGGTTTCCGAGGGGTATCACTACAGAAGTAGCTTGCCCAATCTTCCTACCGAGGAGTGGCTGGTGGGTTTGAACTACCAGCCTTCTGGTTAGCAATCAAATGCCTTAGGCACTACACCACCAGAGCTCCTATATATAAGCTTGGCTTGGCAGACAGTATATCTACATGTGTATTTGTACATGCTATAACAATATCGGGAGCTCTGATAGCATAGTGCCTAAGGCACCTGACTGCTAACCAGAAGGCTGGCGGTTCAAATCCACCAGCCACTCCTCGGAAGGAAGGTTGGGCAATCCTACTTCCATAGTGATACTGCCT
>NW_006921605.1:21285408-21290143 GCF_000298275.1 Orycteropus afer afer | reverse complement strand
GAAACCCAAGGAGGGGTCACTATGAGTTGGGCCGACTCAACGGCAAATAACAACAACAATAACATAACAATATCCATATAAGAAACGGGGCACAGTTATGATAACTTCTTAGGCACAGTCAACTACCCTGATGGAGTGAGTTGTTGGACCTGTGGGCTCATGACCATAGTCGCAGGGGACATCAAGCTCAATTGGCAATACTACACAAAAACACTGTTCTACAATCCTACTTTGGTGAGTAGTGACTAGGGTCTTAAAAGCTTACAAGCAGCCATCTAGATGCAACAATGGGTCTCTCCTCATCCAGAGAAAGAAGAATGAAGAAAACCAAAGATGCATGGAAGCAACTAGTCCAAGGGACTAGCAGACCATGCAAACCTCAGCTGATATGACCTTGAGATTAGAAGAACTAGATGGTGCCTGGGTACCACTGTCAACCACGGAAAGGGATCAGTGCAGGATAGAGTGGGAAAACAATGTGGAACAAAACCCAAGATCATAAAAAAGACTAGACTATGGCCCCTAGTTACCCTTCAGGTCTGGAACTGAACTCACTCCCGTGACTTCCACCCAAACAACAGACAGGCATATAAGGTAAATATTTCGTCAAGTAGATTCACTCCTTAGAATGATCAATCATGGGAGAACATGAACAGAAGGGCAGTATTTGCATAGGGCGATAACTCAGGGGGCAGGAATACACAGCAAAGAAAGGCAATGGGAAGAGGTAACTACCAGAAGGAAGTGGGAAGAGAGCTGCTACATTATGGGGAATTGCAATCAATGTCATGAAACAAAATGTGTATGAACTGCTGTACAGAAAATGAATATGCTGTGTAAACTTTCACCCAAATCATAATAATTAATATATAATATATATATACATTTTCCCAATTTATAAAGTTGATTCATTTATATTATATGCCTGACCTTCTGAGGCTGTCTCAGTTGGAAACCCTACACTAGAGGTAAAACTTTAAACTTCATCAGAACCCACTGTGGGGCTTGCTAAACACAGACTGTTGAGACCCCACCTCCAGAGTTTCTGACTCAGTAAGTCTAAAGTGGTTAGGTGCCAATGATTTGTGTCTGACTCCTAGCGATCCTACGTACAACAGATCAAAACACTGCTGGTCCTACTATTTGTGTCTGACTCCAAGCGATCCTACGTACAACACATCAAAACACTGCTGGTCCTACTTCATCCTCACAATCATTGCTAAGTTTGACCGCAGAGTTGCAGCCACCATGTCAATCCATTTCATTGAGGGTCTTTCTCTTTTTCACCGACTCTCTACCAAGCATATTCACTAGGGATTGGTCCCTTCTGACAGCATGACCAAAGTATATGAGACGAACTCTGGCCATTCTCGTTTCTAAGGAGCATTCCAGCTGTACTTATTCCAAGACAGATTTGTTCATTCTTCAAGCAGTCCATCTATTTTCAGTATTCTCTGCCAACACCACAATTCAAACACATCAATTCTTCTATGGTCTTCCTTATTCACTGTCCGGCTTTTACATGCATATGAGGCTACTGAAAATACCATGGTTTGGGTAAGGCACACCTTAGTCTTCAAAGTGACATCTTTGCTCTTGAACACTTTAAAGAGGTCTTTTGCAGCCGATATGCCCAGTGCAGTATGTTGTTTGACTTCCTGACTGCTGCTTCAATGGGCGCTGATTGTGGAGTCAAGTAAAATGAAATCCTTGATAACTTCAATCTTTATTGTCATGTTGCTTACTGGTCCAGTTGTGAGGATTGTTGTTTTCCTTATGTTCAGGTATAATCCACACTAAAGGCTAAAGTAAGGCCCCAGAACATAAATTCTGAACAAGTCTGCAGGTGGTGCTGATGCTGCTGGTCCAGATTATCACTCTTAGGGACCACTGCCTTAGACTCACGAAGCTTCTTCACTGAGTCAGAGAGTGGCCCTGCTTCCCGTGTATCACCCAATTACAGAACTACTCTTGCCCACAGTGGACTTTAGAAATTTTGGGGTAAGTTTTTCTACATGTCCTATTGCACTACCCTTGCTACTTCATCTTCTTTCTATGAACGTCTTTTAGCACTGATCACTCTGTAATTATATAGTTAAACGTAAATCTCTCTTTCTCCCATCTGCAAATTTTGAGCTTCAAGAAAAGACAGAATCTATTCATCTTTGCAACCCTAGAACATAGTCCAGTGTTTGCAACTCAGGAGGCACTGAACAAAATTTTGCTGAATGAATCAGTCATCTTGGAGATGATAAATTTCTGAAGAACAGATTGTGCATCATACACATTTCCTAACGCATACAGCACAATGTGGCTACTAAAGTACTGAGTTAGAAAATTAAAATTTACCTTTGCTATAACTAAAAAACCAAAATGTTATGAAATGGCACATATGTATTTAGAAAATAACCCTAGGGAAAGTATCAGAATTTTCAATGTTAGCTGGGTAATAGGATTGCCAGTAATTTTGTTGACTTTCTATGTTTTTAAAATATCTCAATACACATTATTTTGTAATAAAAATTCTTGTAAATAAAATTTTCTTTTTAAAATTTCCAGTAGGGAAAAAAAAACACAAATTATCCTAACACTTTTTTTTTCACCTCCAAAAACATACACAAATATTAACTCTCATCATAAATTAGACCTCATCACAAAAAACAACTTTCAGTTAGAGACTAGCTCTATTACATATCCTCAATACTGTGATTGTTTCTGCCCCCTGCAAGTTTCCCTCCTACAAAAAAAATTTAAAAAATTCTAAAGCTGAAAATCACCTATCTGAAAGTAACAGATCTTATTCAAAATATCTTGAAATTCCTGGTAGTATCTGTTTCTCAATTATAGAAGGAAGCACAGATATTCCACATTAATAACAAACACTAGGCAACCACTGTGTGATTCTAACTGTGTGAGATTATGATGCAGAGAAATTACTTAATATGGCTCTTCTAGCCATGATCTTTGAGACATGCACCAGATGACTGAGTGGGACTATGCAAACATGAGGTGCCTGTAGCCCACCAAGGGTAGTGGACAGTATCATTAATGTAAATGATAATACACCTTGTGTGGGTGGGACCACACAAATAAAGCATATGGAACCCTAATGCGGGGATTGGTTAATTTTGCCATCTCACTAGGCTTAAAATGAGATGGCAAAATTAACCAATCCCCACATTAGGGCTCCATACGCTTTATTTGTGTGGTCCCAATTCTGCCATCTCACTAGGCTTAAAATGGGGAGCTCTGGTAGCACAGTGGCTAAGGCACTTGACTGCTAACCAGAAGGCTGGTGGTTCAAATCCAATAGCCACTCCTCGAAAGGAAGATGGGGCACTCTACTTCCGTAGTGATACCGCCTTGGAAACCCAAGGAGGGGTTGCTATGAGTCAGGTCCGACTCGACGGCACATAACAGCAACAACACAGGCTTAAAATGAGCCATTCCACAGTCAAAAGGGGAATCTCAAAATCATCAAGAGAGAATACCCAGTAGCGGAGCATGTATCCCTGCAATGAGACGTCAGAGAGACAGCAGCAAAAGTGCAGCAGCAGAGGTAGCAGAAACCAAGAGACAACAGTGGGCTTCTGGTGGAGTGGAGGTGCTTCTCTGAGCACTTATCAGCAGAGCTTAAAGAGCTTTTGTAACACTTGCCTGAGCAGAGCAGAGGCCGGGTCAAAGGCCAAAGAGAGATGTGTCTGCAAGCAAGGCTGAGAAGAAGCTGTTCTTATTGAAGAACTGTGTCCTGGGTTGTTTCCGATCCTGAATTGTAATCTGTTACTTCTCTAATAAACCCCATAATCCTAGAATTGTGTGAGTTCTATGTGGCCATTGCAATGAATTATCGAATACAGCAGAGTAGAGAGTGCCGTGGGAAAGACGGTTGGTGTCATAAGTGGTCAAAAAGAATGAAGAGTGGTGGCATGTCTGCCCTCTACCTTGGGGTCCTATGACTCTGATGCGCTCTCCCCCTTGTGAAGACAGGAGGTTAGAGAATGCCACTGCCACGCCCTTTTGGCAGAGAGAAACAAATTAAATATACAGCAGACCCCACCCTTAAGATGAGTTAGCAGTCAAACAAAATGACATGCTAATTCTGCTTCAAAATTCAACCTCTACATAAAAAAGCATAAAGATGCAAAATAAATGTAAAACACACACAGACAGAGAGAGAGAGAGAGATTAGGAGAAGTTCTAGGGAAAGTCATTTTGTTTGTTTTAATCAATAGATTTTGGACGAGAAATAAATGTCTTAATGTTAAAAAAGAAAAAAAAAAGCAAAGCATAAAGATGGAAAGTCAAGAACCTGTTACATATAATCCCTGAAGGGACCAATGGCAACATGGAGTCATAAGGAATGCCTAAGTGACCCTGCAAAGCAACAATGGCAAGAATGAAATAACCACCGAAACAGAAGAAAAATTAAAGATGAGTGAAAATGTTTTTAAATCTATTGCCACATATGGTTCTGCTATTCCTTAAACACATCATTTAATACTGTTAAATCACTAACTGAGCTCCAGTATACTAGCTATACCTAAGACAAAAAGAGGAGAGGAAACTCAGGCCCGCCCAAAGCAGCAGCATGGGAAAGCAGGAAAAGGGGATAAAAGCCAGGAATCCGGACAGAAGAGCAGTAAGCCCCAGGGATACAGGTGAGGAGAGACAACTCAGGGATGCCCAAAGCAGCAGGCCAGAAGAGCAGGAGAAAGGGGATTAAAAGCCAGGAAGC
>NW_006921605.1:21274926-21280918 GCF_000298275.1 Orycteropus afer afer | reverse complement strand
CTGGCGTGGGATCGGGCAGTGTTTCGTTCTGCTGTGCGTGGGGTAGCCTCAACGGCACTTAACAACAAGACAAAAAATTAAAGTAAGAATGCTGTGAAGGGGGACAGTATTTACTTTGTCTAAGGAAATAATTCAGAAGTGACTTGGCAGTTAAGTAGAATGGAAAGAGGTCTACTCTGAACATCTAATAGGTATGAAATTATGCTAAAAACAGATCTAAATTAGAAATGGGAAAAAGGAAACTTGACAAGCAAAATAAGACAGGCCCCTGGCACTGAACCAAAGACCAAGATCAGAGAAAACATGACTGCATAAATTGGCATGATTGATGTGTTTAATATGTAACACTAAAATAAATAAATAAAAAGGGCTGAATTCAAAAAGAGAACAATGTTCTAGCATCTTAGTATCTTTAACATAGTGACATAAACTTAACTCTTCATCTTCTCCTCTTCCTCAACACCTTCATCCATTAGCTCAGACCAAACACCTTCTCTCTTTCATAGTTCACCAGTATATCCTACCTGCTCTGCTTTCCAAATAGATCCAGAACCCAACATCAGTTTTCACAGTCTCTACAACCACCACTACCACCAGCACCAGCAGCACCACCTTTCTCGGTAGGATGTTACTCACATCCTTGCTTCTGCCCACAGCAGTCAGTGTGCCTTTTAAACTAGGTCAGATTATTTTGCACCTCAGCTCAAAGAAGATACTGGCTTTCCACCTCAGAGTAAAAGATGCAATTCCTTCTAGCTCCTACACAATCTGTTTCCAATCCCCGTTTACCTTGACTACATATGCTACTATTTCCCCTTCACTCATTGTCATAGTCATGCAAACTTGCTTGCTGTAAGAATACTCCAAACAGGTTCTGATCTTGGGGGTTTTATACCTACTGTTCCATGTGCTCAAAGTGCTATCCCCAGATATCGACAGAATTCACTTCATGACTTTACACAAGTATCAATTTCATAGTTAGGCCTTCTCATTCTGATTTAACTGTACCCCTTCCTTCTTCTCTATACTTCCTATCCTCTTTTCCCTACTTTCTTTTTTTCTCCATAGCATTTAGTGTCATCTAACATGGACTCTGTAGGTGGTACTAACAATTAATGTGCATGACTGCTAACAGAAAGGTTGGAGGTTCAAGTTCACCCAGGGATGCCTGGCAATCTACTTCCAAAAACTTAGCCATTGAAAACTCTACGTAGCATAAAAATGTATGAGTATGAATATGTGGGTATATATGAGTGCACACATGAAGAAGTATCTACAGATGTATGTTCATACAGATATGTGTGTACATGCATGCATATCCATATATATAATAAACCACACAGGAGACACGGTCATGAACATTTCTTAGATATAATCAAATTCCTCATGAGATTGGTTTTCTGAGTTTGAAGTCTCAGAACCATAGTCTCATGGGACAACTCAATTATCTGGCATATAGTTCATAAATCCTATGTTCTACAGTTCAATATGGCAAGCAGTGTCTGGGGTCTTAAAGCCTGCAAACGCCTATCTAAAATATAACTATTGTTCTCTACCTGTCCAGGACAAAAGAGAAAGGCAGAAACTAAAGACTCAGGGAAGAAAGTGGTCTAACAAGACTAACACTGTACCCTGAGAGCAGAATAACTACAGGGTGCCTAGATACCACTACTGTCTGTTCTGATCAGGACTACAGTAGATGGATCCTTACAGAACAGGAGAAAAATGCGGAACAGAACTCAAATTCTTAAAATGTTCAGACTTAGTGGACCAGTCAGGAGTAAAAGACTCCCCAAGACTATCACCATGAGACATATGTCAAACCCTGAAGTGAAATTATCTGTTGAGGTCACCTTTTGCCTAAATCACAGATTCGCTCATGAAATAAAGGTTATTACCCATGCATAATGAGTTTCTTCAAACAATCATCTACAGGAACAGACATCTACACACTTATATTCAATGCAGTATTATTCACAATAGCAAAAAGATGGAAACAACCTAAGTGCCATTAATAGCTGAATGGATAAACAAAATGTCACAAATATACACAATGGTCAAAAATTACTAAAAAGCCAAGATAAGAAGGGAGCAGGGAAACTAGAGCAATGGAAATGGTACAATTAAAATGGAATGAATGCAATTGTGAAAAATGTAACCAATACCACTGAATAATCTGTGTAGAAACTGTTAAATGGGAACTAATTTGCTGTGTGAACTTTAAGCACAATAAAATATTTAAAACAAACCAACCAACCCTACAGAGCAAAGCTGTACTCTGAACACACATGGGGTTGCCATGTGTGAAGTCTGTGAGAGCTGGAACTCAATGAAACTGCCTTGTTTTTCTGGGTCTTGCAAGTCTTCCACCTTTCCCATCAGTCTTAACTACTTTTTGTTATTGCTATAATTGCTGAGAATATACACAGCAAAATATATACCAATCCAACAGTTTCTGTATGTACCATTTAATAACACTGATCACATTCTTCAAAGACCATTCTCATCCTCCTTTTCTGGGTATTCCTCCCTCATTAATATAAACTCACTGCCCTCTCCAAGGTTCCTATCTCATCTTTCAAGCTGTTGTCAATTTGATCCCATTTAGTTAAAGAGCACAATGCTCAAGGCAGACATTCTTTACTAGTTAAGCTGTTTTAAGGAGACTTCAAGGGCTATTTTTGGTTTAAGGTTTATCTGGAAATGTCCTGATTTTGCCATCACATTTAATGGACAATTTTTCAGGGCATGTAATTCTCGATTGGCATTTTCTTTTCTTTCAAGGTTTTATATGTGTTATCCCATTGCCTTATTACATACATGGCTCCTGCCAAGAAATCAGAGCTTATTTTCTTTTGAAGTCTGCAACCCTATGTGGGGTTCACCGAACTTCCTGAATATGTATGTATCTTCTCATCTTTCATCATAGTAAAGAAGTTCTGTTCCAATAAATTTTGGACTATTTTCTGCATTTGTATTTCTTTCTTCCTGTTCTGGAATTCCAATCATACTAAGTTACTCCTCTTGATGGTGTCCCACATAAATTTTAGGCTTTCTTTTCTTTTATTGTTGTTGGTGTTGGTTTTTCTGATTTTTCCCTTAACAAAGTAGTATGAAGAGATTTGTTTCAATCTCAATATTCTGTCTTCCACTGATTCAATTCTACCCCTTTGCCCTTTCAATGTGTTATCTATTTCTGAAATCTAAGTATTAATCTTCCATATTTCTATTTGCTGGTTTTGTATGCTAATTTTTCATTTATTTTGTCAATTTGTTCTTGTACTGTTTTCCTGAATTCTTCTAGAGAATTCTGTGTTTTCCTTAATTTTTTCAGTGTTTTCCTCCATCTCTTTCGCAATCCATTGACGGTATCTTAAGTATAATTCTTTTGAAGTCTTTATCAGGAAGTTTCAATGCCACTTTTTCTTCAGGGAGATATTCTAGCTCTGTAGTTTAATACCTTGCTTGTATCACTTCATCCTGCATCTTTCTGCAAACCAGGATTGTCAGTTGTCTCTAACACACTATGATGTTGCTGTATTTGTATTTAATTGGTGAATGTATGTTTTTGTGATTTGTCCAAGGCCCCCTCCCTTTATTTTATTTTGATATATCCAGGAGATCAGCACTGGATATATCATTAGTTGGGCACCACTAAGGCATTCACCTCCTGTCTCCTAATGAGTGTGACAGATGATGAGAACCTGTGCCCAGATCTCTGTTCGCTGTTCATGTAGAGCAGCTCAGGGCAGGCTGGGCTGGTACTGACCACCATCTATTATTGAACAGTAGAAGTAGAAAGCAGGTGGTGGCCCTTGCCCAGTGGTTGGCGCTGCAGCAGATGCACATGTGACTGGTCATGTAGTCATGGTTGCTTTCTGGGCACCTGCCACCACTGTGGATGCCTGTAAAATTCTTGGCATGCAGAGATGATTATCAGGTTGTTTCCCAATGGGAAAGGCACTCTAGTGGTATACCGATTAAAGCATTTGGCTGCTAACTAAAAGGCCCATAGTTTGAACCCACCAGCCATTTCATAGGATAAAGAGGCAGTCTGCTTCCGTAAAGATTTACCACCTTGTAAACGATATGGGATGTTCTGTTCTGACCTAAAGGGTTGCTATGACTCAGAATCAATATTCAAAATGCTATCAGGCCAGTCAACAATCCACAGCTCTATGTGTCTCTTTATTTGCCATTTTAATGCAGTTTCTACTACTAATTGCTATTTAATCCACTTCATTATTCTTCCCTTCAAAACTCAGGGTTCCAGGATAATCACCTGTATCTGCTTCAATTGGTTTCTTGTTTCTTTGTTATATAGGGTCTGGGTAGCTTGTATGCCTATTCCACATCTTGCTGGAAGTCCCCTGGTTTAAGGTTTAAAGATGATTTCAGAACAATAGTTTCTTGAGTTCATCTAACCTTTATGGCTCAAGAAAGTCTGGATTCTATCAGAATTTCAAATTCTTTTCTGCATTCCCCCACCTTTGAACAGAATTCTTCTATAGCATCTTTTATCAAAATGTTCAGTAATGGTAGCTGGGTACTATCCAGTTTTTCTGGTCTCATGGCAAAGAAAGTAGCTGTTCATGGAGGCAATTAGCCACACATTTCATATCCTCCTTCTATTCCTGACTTCTATTCATATCCTGTGATGGTTATGTTTGTATGTCAACTTGGCTAGGCCTGGTTGAGTGGCTAGGCAGCTGGATGTAGTATTCCTTATGATGAGACTGGCAATCAATTCCATGGTGGAATCTACTGGGAGCAGCTGAGTAGCTGCCTTTGGGTATGTGGTCTGCTTCCTGTATATAAGGAGAAGCTTTGAGAATGTTCTCTAGCCTATGGCATGCTTGGACCGTGCATGTAGCTGTGTCATTGCTCAGCAGCCTGCTATGCTCTGCCGACCCTGGGACTTACAGTGGGCTTAAGTTAATGGCCTGCCGTGTTACGGTAACATTGGGACTGTGCCTTTTTACTTGTCAACCTTGGGGCTTCTCAGTCTCAGCAGCTAGTAGCTGTCTGAGTGAAGAAATGCCTCTAGCTCCAGTAGGTCAGAAGTAAGAGGCAAGGCTGGACCCCAAGGTTGAGGGGCTTTCATCCAGCCCCTAGAGCCTGGCACTTTGCACTTGGACTTAAAGCCTCCAAATTGTAAGAATAAATTCCTGTTTGATAAGGCCATCCCATTGGTGGTATATATTCTTGTCAGAGCAGCACTAGGTAACCAGAATAGAATTTGGTACCAGGAGTGGGGTGCGCCTCCGACAGATACCTAAAATGTGGAACCAGGAGTGGAGTGCATCCTTGACCCAAGACCCTGACAGAGAGACCCCGGTGTACGGCATGACAGCAGGACAGACGGCAAGAGACTGGCATGAGAGACGGCAGGAGCAGAGCCAAAAGAACCGGCATGAGACAGCAACAGTCTTACCAGTCCATGGAGGGGAAAGCTTGATGCCTTTGGTTAGGTGGCTTCTTGGCGGAGTGGGTTGCCTTGGGGCATTAATTGGTGAAGAGACCAGTATAAAATGGAGTAGCAGGTTGGCCGGCCCACCCATACTCTCCTTCCTCTGTTCTTCCAGGAGCAGAAAGACCAATGTTTGTGACTTGAATGGCGGCCTGCAAGCTTTGAAGACCACAGGCACTACCAAAACCCAAATCCCATTGCCAGTGAATCAATTCCAACTCACAGCAACCCTATAGGACACAGTAGAACTGGCCCATAGGGTTTCCAAGGCTACAAATCTTTATGGAAGCACACTGCCTCATCTTTCTCCCACAGAGTGGCTGGTGGGTTCAAAATGCCAACATTTTGGTTAGCAGCTGAATGCTCTAATTACTATGCCATGAAATCTCCTTAAGAGGCAGAACAGAGTTCCGGCAAGATGGCAGACTAGGCAGAAGGACTGCACAGACCCTCTTCAACAAAGAAAAGGGAAACCAATTAACACAGACACAGAAGATAATCTTGGACTCCCTAAGCCTTGAA
>NW_006921605.1:21246661-21272236 GCF_000298275.1 Orycteropus afer afer | reverse complement strand
ACTGTGGTCAATGACATGTGACAATGTATATGTGAACTGCTGTATGGAAAGTGAATTTGCTCTGTAAATCTTCACCCAAATCAAAATAAAATTAAAAAAAAAAAAAGAGGCAGAGCAGAAGAACTAAGTATGTTACTAGGCCAATTAACTTGTACATCTCATGAAACCATAACTTCAAACCTCCAAGCCAAGGAACTAAATCTCATGAGATTTTTGGTTGTCCATAAGCAGCCTCAGCAGGTTCCCCCCCCATTGTTGTAAATATATATGTCACGCAATTTTTACCAATTCAACTTTTTACAGGTGTACTGTCTACTGGCAGCAATTACGATAATGGGCCATGCAACCCTATCCTTTATCAATGTGGTATTTCCAATTTCCATTAACCCCCCTTTCTCCCTTCCCTCCTGCCCCAGTAACTATTAATACAGGCAGTCCCCAGGTTGGAGGTCAGTCAGAACAGGTGTATATAGTTCTTATTTGACCTTACTTTAGAGCAAGGGAGCTCTGGTAACATAGTGCCTAAGGCATTTGACTGCTAACCAGAAGGCTAGTGGTTCAAACCCACCAGCCATTCCTCAGAACGAAGGCTGGGCAATTCACTTCCGAAACCTTGTCAGTGACTTAAAAGCTGCAAGGGCAACAAGTGAAGGTGACTGTGATGAACAATCTGTTGACAAGGGGCTGGTTCAAGGGCAAATTTACATAACATTAAAGCAGGGCTTTCAACATAGAGCTGGCTTTTTTTCAAAGATGGTCTTTCACAATCCTGCCAAAGTTCCCATCTCACAAATCAGGCTCCTGAAAGGGCTCACTACACCTCTTCTGAGTTTCCCATTTCAGGGCTGTGACCTGTAATTTTTCCAGTTCTGGTTACCATCACAAATCACCCAATTTGTAAAAATTCAGATCTGTTCCTGTTTTGCTTAGTTGGCCACGACAGAATTGGTTCAAAGTCGTTATTATAGGGCCAATATGAGTCTGTAACCTGTGGTCTGCCTGTAACCTAGTGAGTGTTACCATTTTTCTATCACTCGTTTTAGTGGATAATTTAATTTTCCTTTTCTAAAATGTTTCTGCCTCACACACGTTTCAGATTTCATAGGCTTAGACTGTATATATTCTACTCCTTTACTGTCTTGACTTCCCACTAGAAAATAAAGGCAGGGATTTTGATCTGTTTTGTTCTCTACAACAACTAGCAAGTTGGCCTTCAACACTAAGAATTTAGGAAATACTTACGGAATAAATGAAAAATTATGGAGTAGTGGCTCCTAAAGGTGACATAATTGAGTACTGTGAGAAAATTAAAACTTTAGAATGTAGATTATTAGTATGTACAATCTAAGTGGACAAAGTGTCAATCTTAGTAATTCAGTGACCAATTCTATAAAAATGAAAGTTCCTTTATCCTTTCAAAGGCTAAAGTTCCTCTATCAGAAAATGTGTGAGAGACTGGGCTTCTGCCCTCATGGGACTTCCCATTTATTTTCTAGTCCATAACACTGCCACAAAGTGTATTAGATGGGAAGAGATTCTTGGACAAGGCACACAAACATATTTAATATTTAGGTTGCTATCATAAAGACAAAGGAGCTTTGGTGGCACTGTGGTTAAAGCACTGAGTGATAACCAAAAGGTCTGCAGTTCGAACCCACCTTCCTCCGTGCAAGGAAGATGAAGTAGTCTTCCATAAAGATTTATAGCCTAAAAAATCATATGGGGCAGTTCTACTCTGTCCTATATGGTTGCTAGGAGTCAGGATTGACTCAGCGGCAGTGGTTTTGGGTTATCATAAAAACAAAGATGCATTTAGCCCTGCTGTTGCTGTTATGTGCCATCAAGTCGGACCCGACTCATAGCGACCCCTCTTTGGGTTTCCAAGGCAGTATCACTACAGAAGTAGATTGCCTAACCTTCGTTCTGAGGAGTGGTTGGTGGGTTTGAACCGCCAGCCTTCTGGTTAGCAGTCAAATGCCTTAGGCACTATGCTACCAGAGCTCCCTCATTTAGCCCAATGCATCCTGTTTTGCAGTGTGAATGCCGCCAACCCCCCAACACACACCTTAAGTAGCTTCACTGAGGTATACTCTAGAATATGAACTTTTGAGGCTGACCTGAGTTTGCGTTCCTACTGGCACTGATTAGTTGTGTGACTTTGTTCTAATTGCTTGGTGTCTAACAGCCTTGGAATAACATCATTTTTATTGTTGGGATTGTTACAAAGATTAGAAAATAATTTGTGTCAAGCCCTTCAGGTTTCACTAAGTAATAGCTATTTTTAGCATTACTAATACTAGCATGCAGGCTACTCATCCTTCTGTCCTTTTGGGGTTTTTCTGAAGTAAACTGAAATGCACAGCATTGATGGTAGATCTGCCACTTACAGAACACATTCACACTAATTGATCTGAAAGGCATATTCTTTCATCTTTTCCTATCATTTAAATCAGTTACCTTTGTGCTGATTTCCACTCATGGCAACCAGAGACCTAGTTGTATTGTTATAGAGCTATCTCCTCCTTCTCCTCTGCCCATTTTATAAAAGGGGTCCTCTATTTCTAAACTTCCTTTTAATTGATTCTCCTCATTTCTCAGCTAGTTGATCTTACAACACTTTTGTTATGAATATGATTAGACGTGTTTCCTATTTTGCATTCATTCCGCTAGACCACACTGCTTTTCTTTGTCAAAACTAAAATCTTTTGACAGTTAAAGCATATTGGGTTCTGGACAATTTCTTTTATATATATATTTTTTAATTTTTTTATTGTGATTTGGGTGAAGATTTACAGAGCAAATTCACTTTCCATACAGCAGTTCACATATACTTTGTCTCATGTCACTGACCACAGTTTACCACAATGCAACAGCTCCCCTCCCACCTCCTTCCCACAGTTACCTCTTCCCAGTGTGGGTTCTGGACAGTTTCCAGGGGCATTATCAGTGGAATATGTTGGCAAATAAACTAGAGGGAAAAGGGGCTAAAACCTGAAGATATTTTCCTAATAAAAACTGAACTCCGTATCCTCTACTTTGTATTAAATGAGTTTTAGACTTCATTTTTCCAAGGTCCTTGCCTCCAAAACATGTAAATTCACTAAAAACAAATGTGGAAATAACCCAGATACATACACCTCCCTAGGTTAAGATGAAAAGATATGTGAAAATGGTTCTGGCTACGTTATTCCACAAGAAGTTCCCACCAATATAAAATATGTCCTTCAAAAGTGAGTCATGGTCTTTAGCCAACCTCTAAGTAACACATCCACTCACAATTATTATGCTGATAAAGAACAGAAAAAATTCAAAAGCCAATTCATATCTGGCCCTTTATCAGACTCACCAACTGGGCCTACCTAAAGGTCAGGCAATTCAGAAAGTCAGTAGCAACCATATGTAACAAAGTATCTTTTACAGAAGAGGACCTCCTCCTTCCCTGTAAGAGTTTTCATCCCTCACAGTTTCATTAAGAAGGCCAATCATGACTCAGCAACAAAATTTTCTGAAAAGTTAATTCAATTGTGTTTTCTCTTCAGTTTTCCTTTGCCAAGATGATACTAAGTTTCATCTATGAAACTAAGGGGGGTGGGGAAGAGCTGGAAAACTTAAATTCATGATCTTCAAAATGGCATCAAATTACAGGATAAGAAAAAGTAAAATGCTGGTCACTAAACACAGCCACAGGAGCTCTGGTGGGGTAATGCCTAAGGCATTTCACTGCTAACCAGAAGGCTGGCGGTTCAAACCCACCAGCCACTCCTCAGAAGGAAGGTTGGGTAACCTACTTCCATAGAGATACTGCCTTGGAAACCCAAGGAGGGGTCGCTATGGGTTGAATCCGATCCAACAGCAGTTTTTTTTTAAAAACACACACACACACACACACACACACACACACAAAAACACAGCCATCTAATTATAAGGCATTTCCCAAATCAATTATGAGTGAAATTGCCTTATGTTCACATGAGTTGAGAGCCCATTTAGCAGTTAACATTTCATCTACACTCACATATGAATTTAAAACAGAACAAAAACTACATCAAAAATACAAAAAGTCCTTCCCTAATCCTCGGAGGGAAGGTTGGGCAATCCTACTTCCATAGTGATACTGCCTCGGAAACCCAAGGAGGGGTCGCTATGAGTCAGGGCCGACTCGACGGCACATAACAACAACAACAATCCTTGACTGTAGTCTTCAGTATGGCTTATACCTCAACATAAAGAAAACAAAAATCCTCACAATTGGACCAAGAAAAAACATCACGATAAATGGAAAAAGATCTGAAGTTGTCAAGGATTTCATTTTACTTGGATCCACAATCAATGACCATGGAAGCAGCAATCAATAAAGTAGATGTCATATTACACTGGGCAAATCTGCTAGAAAGACCTCCTTAAAGTGTTAAAAATCAAAGATGTCTCTATGAGGACTAAGGCACGCCTGACCCAAGCCATTGTATTTTCAATCTTCTCATATGTATGCAAAGATTGGACAATGACTAAGGAAGACTGAAGAAGAGTTGATGCCTTTGAATTATGGTGTTGGCAAAGAAAACCGAATATACATATCATGGACTACCAGAAGAACAAACAAATCTGTCTCAGAAGAATTCTTACCTAGAAAATAAAATATAACACCAGCTTGTTCCTCTTTTTCTCCTCTCATCATCATCTATCAGAAGCAAACTCTGCACAAAGAGCCTGTGGATTCACTGCATCATTTCAGGGGGACAGAGAAATGAAATACCTGTCCCTCAGCTGCAAAATAAACGTATTTCTGTAAGGAAATCTATAAAGCACTAGGGTAATGAAAAACCTTAGTAACCTGGCACACCTTCCTATTCTCCTGAACACATTAAGAAAGCCACAATTTGTTTTTCAATTATACTCTGAAACCCTCCATCCTAGTTCTGAAGGACAAGTTGATCTTCATCTCATGTGGATGTTCAAACGGCCACAATTTTAAATATCAGAGAAGTTACAAAATCCCTATATATGATTAGGGATATCTTAAAAAGAGGGGAAATTAGTCTGGTTTCTGCACAGATTTAGGAAGTCCCTTTCACGATAAATTAGTTGGCCATACAAACTGAAAGGAGGATAGGAATACAAATACAATATGGGTAGCATTTTAAGAAACAGTATTAGGTTGCCAGTGCTACAAAATTTCCCTTATATTCAGTTTCTGGAAACCTGAAATCAGAATATATAAGACCTTTTCATTTCGGCTTATATCTAAGATCAGCTAATCAATTAGTATTTTCCTCAGTAAAATTATTTCATTACTGTTTGTTTTATTTTAATTGCATAACAGCAGCTAAGTGGTAAGAAACTCAAATGCCATGGTGGGAATACTCAAAATTAACTGATACAACCTATGCATTCAACTTGAGTGTGTAACCTGTACCGGCTAAAATTATTACAATGGCAATCCACCATCTTCATCATCTGAGCTATTATAATGTGAACAGCATCCTGCTGAACATTACTTGACAATCCAAAGACAGAGTCCATACCCTCAAGAAGCTTACAGATTTGATTAAGAAGATATGGCTGATGAGCAAGACAGCAATAAAATACACAGTAAGAGCCTCAATCAGGCAATAAACTAAGTTTTGAGTATCAATTCCCAAGCCTGGGGCCTCAGACACAGTAACAACAAAAAAAAAATTGTTGGTAAGCCAAATAAATAAGAAGTACAATTGTTGTTGTTAGATGCCATTGAGTCAGCTCTGACACATAGCGACCCTATGTACAACAGAATGAAACACTGCCCAGGGTCCTATGCCAGCCTTACAATCCTTGCTATACCTGACCCCATCGTTGCAGCCACTGTGTCCATCCATCTCATTGAGGGCCTTCCCATTCCTCGTTGACCCTCCACTTTACCAAGTGTGATATCCTTCTCCAGGGAAGAATTACAATTAGTATTAGGAAAATCCTAAAAACGTGAGGAACTAAGTTGGAAGCCACTAACCTGCTCAAGAAAAAAAACACATTGGGTTGTTTACGTCTGTGCAAACAGGTAAGGGCAGTCTCAGCTGTCATCTACTAGCTACTGAACTTGAACAATTTACCCCCACACCCTGCCCCAATGCCTCAGTTTCTTCATCATTAAAAGAGGATATACCCACTAATTATCATGAGAACTAAATGAGCTAATGTCTATAACGGACTTTGCACACAGTTCATCTCAGATAATGGCTATTATCACCCCTACTGTTAGACAAGGGCAAAATCCTAGAGCTGGCCAGGCCCTTCAAGATTGTGCAATCATCCAGTCCAAGGGTTCAAGTGTTGGTTCTCAGACAAGTAGCATCAGCATCACCTGGGAACTTTAGTTAAACACTTACATTCTAGGGCTCATATCTGACCTGCTGAACCAGAAACTTTAAAAGTTGGGGAAATCTGCATTCCAGGTGACTCTGATGAGTGTTAAAGTTGGAGAAACAGCGCTCTAGTCAAATCCCCTACTTTACATATTAAGAAATAGAAACCTAAAGAGAGTAAGTGAGTTCTCCAAAATAATAATCACAGAGACCATTTAGGATCTATTATACGCCAGGAGATTATGGATAACACTGAGAAGAACAGGAATTTCAAAACATGTACTTGTGCTCATGAGGAACCTATACACAGACAAGGAAGTTGTCATTCGAACAGACAAGGGGACTGCATGGTTTAAAATCAGGAAGGGAGTGTGTCAGAGTTGGATCCTTTCACCACACTTACTCAATCTGTATGCTGAGCAAATAATCTGAGAAGCTGGACTATATGAAGAAGAAGGTGGCATCGGGATTGGAGGAAGATTCCTTAACAACCTGCGATACGCAGACGACACAACCTTGCTTGGTGAAAGTGAAGATACTTGAAGCACTTGCTGATAAAGATTAAAGACTACAGTCTGTAGTATGGATTACATCTCAACATAAAGAATGTGAAAATCCTCACAACTGAACCAATAAGCAGCAGCATAATAAATGGAGAAAAGATTGAAGTTGTCAAAGATTTCATATTACGTGAATCCACAATCAACACCAATGGAAGCAACAGTCAAAAAATCAGATGTTGTACTGCACTGGGCAAATCTGTTCCAAATACCTCTTTAAAGTGCTGAAGAACAAAGATGTCTCTTTGAAGACTAAGATGCGCCTAAAATAAGCCATGTTATTTTTAATAGCCTCATATGCATGTGAAAGCTGGACATGAATAAGTAAGACCAAAGAAGAGTTGATGCTTCTGAGATGTGGTGTTGGCAAAGACTACCAGAACTAACAAATCTGTCCTGGAAGAAATGAAGCTGGAATGCTCCTTAGAAATGGCCAGACTGTGTCTCACCTACTTTGGTCATGTTGTCAGAAGGGACTATTCCCTGGAGAAGGAAATTATGCTTGGTGAAGTGGAGGGTCAGCAAAAAAGGGAAAGACCCTCAACGAGATGGATCGACACAATGACTGCAACGATGGGCTCAGGTACAGCAAGGACTGTGAGGCTGGCACATGAGTGAGCAGTGTCTAGTTCTGTTGTACACAAGGTTGCTATGAGTTGTAGCCAACTCGACAGCACCTAACAACAAAAACATATGCCAAGAGAAATGGAGTCCAGCTTGGCTATGAACCAAAAGGTCAGGGGTTCACTCACAGCCACTCCCCAGGAGAAAGATGTGGCAGCTTGCTTCCATAAAGATTCCTGCCTTAGAAACCCTCTGGGGAAATTTTACCCTTTAGGTAGTGTTGTTATGTTGAATCGACTCACTAGCAGAAGGTTTAGTATTTTTGGTTTTATATGCCAGTAATTATGCTGTCACATTACATTTGTTCTCTTAGGTCCTCACAACAGTTCAGCAAGGTCCTCACTAAGTAGAATAAAAACTGAGGCTTAGCGCAGAGTAATAATTAGTCATCAAAGATTACTCAATCATTAAGTTATTAAGCGGTAACACCAATATTCAAACTCAAGCATGTGATCCCAACCCTTGCTGGAACCATGACTACTTACTGCTGTAAGGAAGCAGCACTGAAAGCACCCCAAGACTTTCCCACCCCAACGCCACAGTATTTCCATTCTGCCACACTATCTGAGCTATTTGTTTATGAAATATAACCAGAATTTACTCTACTTTAAGCAACTCTCAAAACAAAGAAAGTAAAATGGTCTTCATGCCAACTAGAAAGGAAGGACATGACGGACTATAAAAGTAGTTATGGCATACAAACACAACACACAGAAGTCAAAATATGGAGAAACTGGTATGAGATAGGATAATTTTATAGGTGTGGAACAACACACCAGTTGCTTTGTGTGAGGAAGATGAAGCCTTGGAAACCCTATGGGGGTCACTATGGTTCAGAATCAACTCAATGGCAGTGGGTTTGGTTTTTTGGTTTTGGCCTTGTGTTAAGCACTGAGCTACACAGTAAACACACTAATGGAGCTTACATTTCAATGGGTAAGAAATAAAACAATGAAATAAGTGAATAAACAGCATAATTATAACCTGTGATCAGTGTTATGATGGAGACTAGGTGATGGACGAAATAACCGGGGAAAGTCACCTTGGAAAAGGTGGTCAAGAAAGGCACCACTGACATTTGAGCTGCTTTCTGAAGAAGAGATTAAAACCAAGCAAAGAGCTGAGGAGAGGGCATTAGAGACTGAAGAACAGGATGTACAAGTGCCCGGAGTTGGGAAAGATCTCTAATGGTTCAAGGAAAGGAGGTCAGAGTACCACAAGGCAGAGAACAGTAGGAGATAAGGCTGAAAAACAAACAAGCATGTGATGTCTTAAAGGTTATGGTAAGAAGTTTAGATTTTATTGTAAGAGCTATGGAAAATTCATGAAGGTTTTATTAAGTAATATGCTTTTAAATGACCACTTAGGCTGAAAAATTAAGAACTTGGGGGGAGTTAGGAGGTTGTTGTAGTGGCTCAAAGAAAGCTAATGATAGCTCTGGAGATGATCCGAACTGTATTTCGGAGAGAGAACCAGGAAGTTTGTAGCAGACTAGAAGTGAGTGACCAATTAAGAGTAATCAAAAATCAAGGTGTACTCTCTAGACTGTGTTACCACTTACTGTAATGGCAAAGACCTGGGGAGGGGGTATGACTGTAATGAAATAAGGTGGATTTTGGCAGGGGAATCAAGAAATCCATTTTAAACATACTAATTCTGAAATACTTACAAAACAGACAATTGAGTAAGAGTCTAAACTTCAGGTAAGAGAGAGAACTGTGCTGAGGATACAAATTTGGGATTATCAGTGTATGAATGGTACTTAAAAGATGGGACTAAAGATCACCCAAGAAGAATATAAATAAAGGAAAAGGAAAAAATCAAGAGCTAAATACTGAGGTATTTTAACTTGATACAGAAAGAAGTCTACGGAGGGGCCAAACAAAACTCACTGCAATCAAGTAACTTCTGACTCACAGTGACCCTATAGGACAGAGCAGAACTGCCCCATGGAGTTCTCAAGACTGTAAATCTTTATGGAAGATGACTACCCATCTTTCACCCATAAAGTGGCTGGTGGGTTCACACAGCTGATCTTTTGGTTAGCAGGCGAATTTCTTCAACACTGTGCCACCAGAGCTCCTGCAGACAGGGCAAAAAAAAAAAGAATATAATCCTGAGACTATTGCTCTAAGTCACCCTTCTAACATGGAACTGAAGCCACTCCCCAGAGGCCACCTCTCAGCCAAATAATAGACTGGCCTAAAAATAGACTATAATACCCGTGAGGAATGTGGTCCTCAGAACAAACAACTATACGAGACCAAAAGGCCAACATTTGCCCAAAAATAAGGATGAGAAGGCAGGAAGAGACATGGAAACCAGACGAACAGAAACAGGCAACCCAGGGTGGAAATAAGAGTGCTGACACTGTTGGAGATGGCACCTAATCCAACAATTCCTGTATGAATTACTGAACGGAAAACTACTACGGTGTGTAAACATCCACCCAAAGCACAATAAAATATTTAGAAAAGGAAAAGAAAAACAGCATGCCATCTTCTGACAATGAAGTAAGTTTTGGTTCATGTCCCCTTTACGTATCTGGATCTATCCAATAATTTTCTGATCTGTAAGTCAACATCCAAAAAAAAAAAGAAAGAAAGACCTGTTGATATCAAGTCTATTCTGACTCGTGGCAAGCCTATGTGGCACAGAAGAGAACTGCTCCACGGAGTTAACTTGGCCTACTCCACAGGAGAAAAGACCTGGTGATCTGCTCTCATGAAACTCACAACATTGCAAAGCCTATGGGGCAGTTCTACTCTGTCCCACAGGGTCATTGTGAGTCGTAATCAACTTGATGGCACACAACAACCTTTAGAAACAATCACCAGGTCTTTCCTTCCATGGAGCCCATGGGTGGGTTCAAACCACCAAGGTTAGTAATCAAGGGCAAACCATTTGCACCACCTACAGACCAAGTCAAATATCATCTGGCCCCAATTTCTACTCTTTTGTCCTTTCTACTTATACAGCCTTGACCTTATGCCTTGCTTTCCATGCAGAAGACCTGGGTTCAGCTCATGCACAGTTACCTCTCAATCTATCAGTGGAAGCTAACATGTTGCTATGATACTGAAAAGGTTTCAGAAGAGCTTCCACACTAAATGGACTAAGGAGAAAACCCCTATGAATCACAACAGTCCAATCTGCTACCAATCAAGAGGATGGCACCTCAACACCAACACCAGCCTCATTCCTTTACATCTTTTTGAACAACGAAGGAGGGAAGGGGTGTGTGTGTGTGGGAGGGGGCAGAGACAGAAAACATAGCAAAAGGTCCTTTTCTTTTAAGTAAAAGATTCTGAAATATTTACAAACATTATGCTGTATGGAATTGGCTTCAGAATAATTGAGGTGGCATAAGTCTAGATACAGTAGAATAGCTATGAACTGATGGCTGTTGTGATATATATCAGGGCTTCTCCTCTTGTATGTTACTTTTAAATTTTTCTACATTAAAACATAAAAGAAAAAGTTGGTAAGCACTAGCCCATGAGAAACTTCTAGATTTCACTGATAGTAACGAGAGATATAATCAAGGATCCACAGGTTTGATCCAGACAGTCTAGAGGACTCAAAGTATACCAACAGACTAAGAATAAAAAGGTGTTTTTTTTCCCCCTTAAACTAGATATTCACAGTTATGTTAAAAATGTCTCACAATGCTTAAAGTCAGGCACAAGTTTACTAAAACAAAAAATAACTGAGCAATTCTTCAAAGGACTATGGCAAACTAGGCTGTACTCATCATTTTCATTTCTTAGGGAGCTCTGGTAGCATAGTGCCTAAGGCACTTGACTGCTAACCAGAAGGCTGGCGGTTCAAACCCACCAGCCACTCCTCGGAAGGAAGGTTGGGCAATCCTACTTCCGCAGTGATACTGCCTCGGAAACCCAAGGAGGGGTCGCTATGAGTTGGGGCTGACTCGATGGCACATAACAACAACAACAACAATACAAATATTTGCTTTTAATAAAATTTCATTATTTTGAGGATCTTTTACATTAGCTTAGGAAACTACAGAAACATCTGTAACTGAGAAGGCGTCAAGTGCTCCTACCCTAGCTTAAACATCACTCATCACCACACACATTCCATGCCAAGGACTAGGCACAATGGTCATCAAAATGGAGATCTGGCAACATCAGAACTCACATTTAAATTGATTTCCTCAAAAGGTAGGTACATGACACAAACTCAGTAAGTAGTCTGGCCCAACGGCCAATCCCTCCTCATTTTCTCCTGGCGTTTATCAACCAAATTCCCAGGACTTTCCTATTGCCAACCCTACCCTGATTCTGTGCCCAGAAAGCTCCATAAAGATTCAAGAAGAACCAAAAAGAGAAAGGGAATCCTTTATTAAATATACAGTGTCCTTCTTCTCAGGGTTTTAAATTAAATGAAATCAAAGGGAGTAAACCAGAAGTGCAAAGCACTAATGATCAAGAAGGCAAAGCGCAATGCAACTTACCTACTACTGTGGACAAGTATGCCAAAAGCAACACTTCCTGGAATCTGTGTAAATTTAAAAACAAAGCCCAAATGACTGAGGTTTAGTTTGTCATGGTTACTTTTACTTTCTCCCTAAAATGTATGGTCTGGACGTTGTGTCCTTGGAACAGCAGCAAAACAAAACAAAAAAAAATGTTAAACTACAATTTTCTAATTATTTCTAGATGAAAATACTTCCTTCTCTCAAGCATGAGCATTAACACTCATTTTCTGTGGTTAGTGGAGGGAGAAGGGCAGGGCAGTGCTGGAGTTTAGTATGACACCAGAACAGAGAGCAGATGTTAAGCATCAGAAGACAATCAAACTGTTCTCCCAAAACACTGGGCTTCTCTCTTCTTCTGGACTTTTGTTCACACTTACTTCCTTGACTTAACTCTCTCCCTTGGCACTTCTTCCTTTCTACCCTACTCATCATTATTTTCTAGCCATCCTCATTTTCTCTAATATTTAATAATTAAAACACTAGTTCAGCTAAACATTCTCATAAAAGACAAAAACTGTGGCAACAAACCTCTAGGATTTAGAGAAAGGAACATATATTGTCTTTGAGAACATATACTTAATTCTGCCTCGTATTTATCACATACAAGTATGTATTTATACAACTGACTTAACATTCCTAGACAAAAATTTACCTATAGAATGTTATCCTCAGAGCCAGCAAAATTCTCATACTGAGCAGACACTCAATATTTACCAAGACAAAAAGGCAGATTCACCACCCCCTTGATAAACAATCACCATGAAAGTTTTCAGTGTGCACTTAAATAATCTGACAACACAGCTTCCCTCTTCCTGTTTTGAAAATTGCTTCACAGGAATGACTCATCATCCTTCAGTGGAAAAATTCAGACAAAAAGGTGTCTAAAGTATGTTAGAATTAGCTCCAAAGCCCTCTAGCATGCCCTCGGAAACGAACAGTGTAAGGCAAGGTTAGTTAAGTGATCTGCCGAGGTCAGTCAAGCCAGTCGACTCATAGTGACTCCATGTGTGCAGAGCAGAACTGCTCACAGAGCTTTCAAGACTGTCATCATTCAGGAACAGATTGCCAGACCTGTCTTCCAAGGTACCTCTGGGTGAGTTTCAACCACCAACCTTTTGGCTAGTGGTCTAGCACTTAAATGTCTGAGCCACCTAAGGACTCCAGGAATAGAACCTGTATTTCCTGATTCCTGCCTTGAGTTCAGGAGACACTGCTTCCACACATGCAAAGCAAATGCCTGCCTTCAGCTCCCCTAAATATAGAGCCAGTCTGGTTGTTTCACTATCTATTTGGCTAAAGGTTCAAAGTACTTTAAAAATACTAATCCCAATACAAATATGAGGTGGCTATTCCTAATCTGGAAGCCCTGGGTGGTACAGTTAACCTGCTCAGCTGCTAACCAGCCAGAGAGGCTTGTGAATCTACTAAACAATCAGCTACCGAAAACCCAGTGGAGCACAGTTCTACTTTGACATGCATGGGGTTGCCACAAGCCAGAGTCTGTTTGAAAGCAACTGGTTTTTGGTCCTCATTTGATCAAAGAACCATGCTTGACAACAAGAACTGGAGTCACATGATCATCATAGTAACCTATCAACACAGGTACAGTCTACTACAATATTAAGAGAACTCACAAAGTAACATATATACAAGAACATCCACAAATTTTACTCTTTACCAGGAATTCCAGGATTTTTTTTGTTGTTTTTATGTGCCGTCGAGTCGGACCCGACTCATAGCGACCCCTCCCTTGGGTTTCTGAGGCAGTATCTCTACGGAAGTACATTGCCCAACCTTCTTTCTGAGGAGTGGCTGGGGGGTTTGAACCCCCAGGCTTCTGGTTAGCAGTCAAATGCCTTAGGCACTATGCCACCAGAGCTTCCATTAGTTTTCTATTTTTAATGAGTATTAAAGATCTGTCCTGGAGGAAGTGCAGCCAGAATGCTCCTTTGAAGCAAGAATGGCCAGACTTCGTCTCACCTATTTTGGTCATGTTGTCAGAAGGGACCATTCTCTGGAGAAGGATGTCATGCTTGGTAGTGTGGAGGGTCGACGAAAGAGGGGGAGGCCTTCAATGAGATGGATTGATACGGTGGCTGCGATGATGGGCTCAAGTATAGCAGGGATTGTGGGGCTGGCGCAGGATCAAGCAGTGTTTCGTTCTGCTGTGCATGGGGTCGCTATGAGTTGGAAACGACTCGACGGCACTTAACAACAACAACAACATTAACTTATAAAAAAGGGAAAGCACAGAAAAGAAAAACTAGAACATAGCTCCAGAAGAACTAGAAGTCTTTCCTTCCTTCCTTCTCTATTTCCTAAACCTAAAATGATGCCAGGACCATCACAGAAAAGCAGTACTTACTTACCAAACATATAAAGAAAAACCTCTTCAATCTTTATTAAAGTGAACTCACAGTATTGCTATTATTTTCAGTCCTCTTACAGCATTTGCAAAAATTTTTGAAACCAAGTTTAAAATCTTTCATAATCAAAGAAATATATAATGCCTAATGCCATTTGGAGGAGCTCTGGTAGCACAGTGGCTAAAGCACTTGACTGCTAACCAGAAGGCTGGCGGTTCAAACCCACTAGCCACTCCTCAGAAGGAAGGTTGGGCAATCCTACTTCTGTAGTGATACTGCCTCGGACACCCAAGGAGGGGTCGCTATGAGTCGGGGCTGACTCGACGGCATATAACAACAACAACAACAACAACAGCAACAACAATGCCATTTGGATACTGTGCCAAATGTAAATAAATTATATTTAATTATAGACTAGTTCTCTCAAATCTAAACTGCTCATTTTAAAATTTTCATTAGTAATCCTCTTTCCTTTTTTCTTTAAAATGTATTTCTCCACCACGGTTCCTTGACCTTGTTGCTTACCTACCTAGATGGGCACATGGTTACCACCCAAGCATTCAATGAATTGCTTATCATGTACTAGTCAGCACGGAGAAACACACAGAAAACCCAGCCTTTGGAGTAATACAAACCTGGTTCTAGCCCTGTTTTTAACCACTTACTCAGCCAGTGACACTAAGTCACTTAATATGTCTATTACTCATTTTTCCAGCATGAAAAATGTACATAAAATCATAGTGTTGAGAAGCATTAAGTGAGGCTTTGTTTCCTTCTCTCCGCCCTCTCTTCTAACAGCACCTTCTAAAGATGGAAAATGCACTCCCCCAACAGAAAGCATTCTTAGAAAACATGACCCTAAAAATTACTAACATTAAAGAAAACACCTGGGGTACCACCCTAAAAACTGCCATGATGATTTAAGTGAATGAGCATACTTAAAAGAGGAAAATATTTTTTAATTTCTATTTTTTTCACTACCAAAGAAAGCCTGTAAACATTTTAAAAGTATTAAAGTAATAAATGAAAGTCAACATTCACCTTCCCTCTATCCTATTCCCCCATCCTTCAAAAATAATTACTGTTAATACTCTGATATACATATATCACCTATATAACAATGCAATTTTTTTTTTTCTCAAAAAAAAAAAAAAAAAGAAAAACCTCCACAGCTAAAATTATGTTCCCATTTTTAAACACATGCTGAGGAAAGAACAGGTTTTTCAACAAACAGTGCCAGGACAACTGGAATGAAAGAATTTGGACTTCCCACTTCACGACACATACAAATTAATTCAGTGGATCCCAGACCTAAATGTAAGAGCTAAAACTATAAAAGTCTAGAAGAAAACATAGGAATAAATCTTCATGACCTTGGGTTAGGTAGTGGCTTCTCAGATATGACATCAAAAGCAAAAAAATTAACTGGGTTACATCGAAATTTTAAATTTTTGTGTAAAGAAGACCATCAGTAAAGTGAAATGGGAGAAAATATTTGTACATCATGTATCTGACAGGGGACTTGTATCCAGAATGTATAAAAAGTTCTTACAACTCAACAAGAAGATGAAAAAGAAGGATGAAAAACAAAACAAAACAAAACCCAATTTAAAAATGTGCAAATGATGTGAATAGACATTTCTCCAAAGGAGAATATAAATGGACAATAACCACCTGAGTAGATGCTCACCATCAATCATCAGAGCAATACCAATCAAAACCACAACGAGATGCCACTTTGAACCTCACTAGCATGGCCTATGTGTTGCTGTGTGGCTAGAGGCTCAGCCACCACCATTGCAAGTAACAGCAGGGTTACCCACGATGGACAGGTTTCAGCAGAGCATCCAGATTAAGAAAGACTCGGAAGAAGGAAGGGGCCATCCACTTCCCAAAGAATTGGCCTGTGAAAACCTTATGAATAGCAGTGAAACAATTCTGATATATTACTGGAGAGCTTTATGAACAGCCTTGAAACACTTTCTGTAATAGTGCTGGAAGGTGAGTCCCTCAGCTGGGAATACACTCAAAATACAACTGAGGAAGAGCTGCCTCCTTGAGTCAGATCCGACTCAAGGTCAGAGTAGAGCTGACCTTAATGATGTGGGTGGACTAAAGCTTTTGGGACCTCCATTGCTGATGTGGCACGACTCAAAATGAGAAGAAACAGCTGCACACACCCACTAACAATCGGAACATGGAATGCATGAAGTATGAATCTAGGAAAACTGGCAGTTGTCAAAAATGAAACGGAACAAATAAAGATCAATATCCTAAGCATCAATGAGCTGAAATGGACAGGTTTTGGCTATTCTGAATCACACAACTATACGATCTACTATGCCAGGAATGACAAATTGAAGAGGAATGGTGTGGCATTCATCGTCACAAAGAATGTTTCAAGATCTATCCTGAAGCACAATGCTGTCAGTGATAGGATAATATCCATATGCCTATAAGGAACACCCGTTAATACTACTATTATTCAAATTTACACACCAATCACCAAAGCCAAAGGCACGGAAATTGAAGATTTTTACCAACTTCTGCAGCCTGAAAATGGCCAAACATGCAATCAAGATGTGTTGATTATCACTGGTGACTGGAATGCAAAAGTTGGAAACTAAGAAGAATCACCAGTAGTTGCAATATATGGCCTTGGTGATAGAAATAACACTGGAGATTGCATGACAGTATGGTACAATTTTGCAAGACCAACTATTTATTCATTACAAATATCTTTTTTCAACAACATAAATGGTGGCTATATACATGGACTTCACCAGATGGAGTACACAGGGATCAGATCGACTGTGGCAAGAGCTGATGGAGAAGCTGGAAATCTTCAGCCAAAACGAGGCCAGGAACTGACTGTGGAACAGACCAACAGCTGCTCAAATGCAAGTTCAAGTTGAAGCTGAAGGTAATTAAAATAAGTCCACAAGAGCCAAAAAAAATATGACCTTGATTATATCCCTCCTGAATTTAGAGACCATCTAAAGAATAGATTTGATGCATTGAACACCAATGATCAAAAACCAGAGGGACTGTGGGATGACATCTAGAACATCATCCATGAAGAAAGCAAAACATTATTAAAAAGACAGGAAAAGAAGAAAAGATCAAAATTTGCCCTTGAACAGAGAGTAGCTAAAGCAAATGGAAGAAATGACAAGATAAAAGAGGTAAACAAAAGATTTCAAAGAGCAGCTCCAGACAACAGAGTAAATTATTATAACGTAATGTGCAAAGACCTAGAGTTAGAAAACCAAACGGGAAGAACATGCTCAGCATTTCTCAAGCTGAAAGAACTGAGGAAAAAATCCAACCCTCAAGTTGCAATGTTGAAAGATTCTATGGGCAAAATAGTGAATGATGCAGGAAGCATCAAAGGAAGATGGGAGAAATCACAGACTCACTGTACCATAAAGAATGGGTTGATGTTCATCCATTTCAGGAGGTGGCATATGATTAAGAATCCGTGGTACTGAAGGAAGTCCAAGCTGCAATGAAGGAACTGGTGAAGAACAAGGCTCCAGGAACTGATGGAATAGCCATTGAGATGGTTCAACAAACGGATGCCACACTGGAGGTATTCACTTGGCTATGCCAAGAGATGTGGAAGACAGCTACCTGGCCAGTTGACTGGAAGAGATCCGTATCTGTACCAATTCAAAGAAAGGTGATTCCACAGAATGTGGAAATTATTGAACAATATCATTAATATCATATGCAAGTAAAATCTTGCTGAACGTAATTCAAAAACACTTGCAGTAGTATATTGACAGAGAACTTCCAGAAATGCAAGCTGGATTCACAAGAGGGCGTGGAATGAGATATCATTGCTGATGTCAGACAGACCTTGGTTGAAAGCAAAGAATATCAGAAAGATGTTTACTTGTGTTTTATTGACTATGTAAAATCATTCGACTGTGTGGATTATAACAAATTGTGGATAACATTGAGAAGAACGGGAATTTCAGAACACTTAATTGTGCTCATGAGGAACCTGTACATAGACCAGGAGGCTATCAGGAGTGTGTCAGTGTTGGATCCTTTCACCATACTTATTCAATCTGTATGCTGAGCAAATAATCTGAGAAGATGGACTATATGAAGAAAAGTGTGGCATCAGGATTGGAGGAAGACTCGTTAACAACCTGCAATATGCAGATGACACAACTTTGCTTGCTGACAGAGGATGATATGACGCACTTACTGATGAAGATTAAAGACTACTGTCTGCAGTATGGATTACACCTCAACATACAGAGAACAAAAATCCTCGTAACTGGGCCAATAAGCAGCATCACGATAAATGAAGGTAAAACTGAAGTTGTCAAAGATTTCATATTACTTGGTTCCACAATCAACACCAATGGAAGCAGCAGTCAAGACATCAGACAACGTACTGCACTGGGCAAATCTGCTGCAAAAGACCTCTTTAAAGTGCTGAAGAGCAAAGATGTCTCTTTAAAGACTAAGGTGCAGCTAACCCAAGCAATGGTATTTTCAGTTGCCTCATACGCAAGTGAGTGCTGGACAATGAATAAGGAAGACCAAGGAAGAATTGATGCTTTTGAGCTGTGGTGCTGGTGAAGAATGCTGAAGGTACCATGGACTGCCAAAAGAATGAACAATCTGTCCTGGAAGAAGTGAGGCCAGAATGCTCCTTGGAAGCGAGAATGGCCAGACTTTGTGTGACCTACTTTGGTCACGTTGTCAGAAAAGATCACTCCCTGGAGAGGGATATCATGCTTAGTAAAGTGGAGGGTCAATGAAAAAGGGGAAGGCCCTCAACAAGATGGACTGATACCACGGCTACAACAATGGGCTCAGGTATAGCAAGTATTGTGAGGCTGGCACAGGACCAGTCAAGTGTTTCGTTCTGTTGTACACAGGGTTACTATGAATTGGAGCTGACTCAACGGCCCCTCACAACAACAGCATGGCTATACTATGGCCATATTGTTGTATTATAGCCAACTGTTGGCAAAGATGTGGAAAAACTGGTAAATTGACTGACTGCTGGTGGGAATGTAAAATGATGTAACTGCTTTGGCAAAGTCTGGCAGCTCCTCAAAAAGTCAAACAAAGCTATCATTAAAAAAAAAAAAAAAAACTCCCTGCTGTTGAGTCGTACCCAACTCATTGCGACCCCTCCTTGGGTTTCCGAGGCAGTATCTATTTCTGTACTGATAATGCCTCAGAAACCCAACGAGGGGTCACGATGAGTCAGGTCTGACTCAATGGCACATAACAACATCATCATCATCACTACAGAAGTAGATCGCCCAATCTTCCTTCCAAGGAGTGCTGATGGGTTTGAACCACCAGCCTTCTGGTTAGCAGTCCTACCAGAGCTCCTAAAGTTATCATATAACCCAGCAGCAATTCTACTTCTAAGTATATACACAAGAGAATTGAAAACATAGGTCTACCGAAAAACATATACATGAATGTTCATAGCAGCACTAATTCATGTGGAAACAACCTAAACAAAATGTGTCATAGCCATATAATGGGATATTTGGTCATAAGAAGGAATAATAATAAAAAAAAAAAACCTAATATATGCTATAACATAGATGAACACTGAAAACAGTATGCCAAATGAAAATAACTCGACACAAAAAGCCAGATTCATGGCCACATATGATCCCATTTACGTTAAATGTCCAGAATAGGAAAATCTGGAAACAAAAAGATGAGTAGTTGCCAGGGGTGGGGGAAGGGATAAATGGTGAACAACGCTAATGAGTACAGGGTGTCCTTTGGGGGTGATGAAAGTGTTCTGGCATTAAACTGTGCTGCTGGTTGCACAACTTGGTGAATATACTCAAGACACTGCAATGTACACATTAAAAAGGTGAATTTTATGGCATGTGAATTAAAAATTTTTTTTTTTTAGTTCTGCATTTTGTCACACCAGATGTAAATTGGTACCTGGCTACTTACGATATGGCTTAACATTAAAGTGTCTAAGTTTTCACAAAGAAAGGATTCTACAAACACATTTAAAATAATTGGAAATGTAACTATGTTCTACGTAACTATGTTCTATTTGGCCTAGTTTTATTAATCAATAAATTTCTAGAGTATATCAATATAAGAAAAAAAATTATAGACTGTGGTGATGTTTACACAGCTTCACAGATAACGAAAAATCCATGAACCATATATTTCAAATGGGTAATATATATAGTATGTGAGTTACATATGTCAATTAAGCTATTGGGAAAATGGCATGGCAGAGGCATCTGACCTCTTCTAATTTCATGAGAGGCAGAGAGAATCACCAACAACCCAAGACTGATATCTATGAGAAGGAAGGTCAAACTAATTCAGACACCCACCATCCCTCCCATTTACTCTCGACTCCACTTCTGGGTGCAACAATTAGTTGCAATGGCCACACAGAATTCAGACAATACTTGTGATTGTGGGTTTATCAGAGAAGTTCAAAAAAAAAATAAAAAATAAAAATACCCCACTGATTCTGACTCATAGTGACCCCCACTGGGTTTCCAAGGCGGTAAATCTTTATGGAAGTAGATTGGCCCATCTTCCTTCTGCAGAGTGGCTGGTGATTTGAACTGACAACCTTCTGGTTAGCAGTCAAATGCCTCAGGCACTGTGCCTCCATAATAGGTTATAATTCAGGATCAGAAATGACTCAGGACATAATTCTTCGATCAGGACAGCCTCTTCTCAGCTGTGCTTCCAGGCAAGCCTCTGAGGGCCCTACATAGCCTCTGACCTGTCCTGACTAGTTTTAACAAAGCTCTTTCATTAAGTGCCCCGAGGCACCTTGCTAGGCCAGCAAGCCTCCTGCCTTCAGCTTTCTTGCTCCATGAGCCAGGAAGCCCACCAAGCCTACCATGTCATCTCCTGGCAAATTTAAAGGTCTAGATAAAAACTGAAAATACTAGTATTGCATTATGGCACTTCAGTGATATTTGGTGGAGGGTAAATGATTGAAATCAGAAAGTATTGCGTATTTGTTCTTCCATCAGTTATTTTCCAAAGCCAAAAATATTTGCTTGACGTTAAACCATGCAGACCAATAGCTACCATTTCACAGAAGCTTAAACTCTCAAATTTTTAACTGACACAAAATAAATCTTGTCTACCCTATATAAGCTCATATACACAATAGCAACTGATATGAACAGTTCTCAGAAGAAAATTATTTCACAAAAGCATCAAAAAGGAATGCAAAGAGGTCTAGTACCAAGAGATGCTAAAAATGTGAGACAAAAATGGGGCAAAGTTACGTTATGCTTGAATGTTACCATAATGAACTGCTTATGAAATATTTTCCCATTTATCTTCTGCCTTTTTCCCAGTTCTAATAAGGATACTTATCTATCAGATTCTTCATCTTAAAACATCAATTTCAGTATGTCAGAACCCAGAGAAAAAACATTCCTACTCCTTAAATAAAAACATTCAAAACTACTCATCCCCGGCTTTAAGCCTCTCTACAATCTCATCGTTTCAACATCCTCTCCATTACCATTACAGTGTAGCTCAATGCCACCAATCGTCCACAACACATATCTGAAAGTTAGGAACAGGTGCAGTTCTATGCCAGAAGAGCATTCTTAATGACTGGCTAAAACTAGGCCAAGTCAAGTAGGTGGGTTACCAGGTATTGAAGAGAGAAATCTTGCTGTTTCTGGTCTTGTTCCATTTCTTAGTAGATGGTTTAACTACTCATACTAGAATAAAACCCACCCTATCCCATACTCACACTGGGAACCAAAGGTTGCTCAATTTTCCAATTAAAACTACCTTTCATGAAGTATTCATAGCTACCAAAAAAAAAAAAAAAAAAAAAGTAATAAATCTTACCAGAGAAACAAAAGACCTCTACAAAGAAAACTATAAAACCCTCACTGAACTCACTGTTGTCAAGTCAGATCCAACTCACAGTGACCTCTCCTTTGGCTTCCAAGGCGGTATCACTACAGAAGTAGATTGCCCAACCTTCCTTCAGAGGAGTGGCTGGTGGATTTGAACCACCAGCCTTCTGGTTAGCAGTCAAATGCCTTAGGCACTATGCCACCAGAGTTCCTTATTTCTACCTACAGCATTCAAAATTACTATTTTCCAACTGGCAATGGCTCAACTACCTTTCATAGAAAAGTGTTCAATGCAATAGCTAAGCCAGCTGGGAGGCCCAGAGAAGAAACTTATCTTAAAAAAAGAAACATAGTTGATGAAGGTGCACAACAGCCACGTTGTCACTCAGAACCCTTATCAAATTTCTGTGTGTGAAATGTTAAGATGTACAACGGACCAGAAATTCAATAAATACTATTTCCAGAAAAGGCAGTGATTGATTCTTTTCCATACTTGTAAAAACAGACAAGATGTGCTACAATTACCTAACAGTGCTTGTATGTCTCTTTACGAGACTAAATTAAGTTATATCACGTACTAAGCATTAAATTAAAAAGCAGTTATTGGGTCCTTTTATATTCCCACCTGTAAGTGTGAGAAACATCATTTAAACCCAGGTAGGTCCTGAGATAGGGAACATACACATTTAAATTTAGGCTATTCTCCACAGAACAAGGTCCAAACTGAAGTTTAGCTACTAGGAATTATGTATGTCACATAACCCAAGATTCAGCAAATCTTGGAGACAAGAACCTTTCTCTTCCTTCAAGGTTGTCTACACATCTAAACAAAGCTGGGGAGGAGGGGACAGTGCTTAAGGACCCAAGGCAAACAGACATCTTGAATTTACAAGGGGTCTCTTACACTAACTTCAAAATATTCCACTAGGTACAAAGTAAGAAAGTGAAGGCAATTTTCACCTTATGTAAGTGAATCCAAGCAATAGCTTGTGGAACACTCAAATCTTAAAAATGATCACAGCTCTACATAAGCTCTTTCTATATGCTAGTTCTTTCAAAACTTGCAGGCAAATCATCTTTTCTCTTTTTGTAACTGTAAAGACTGAAAAAACAAAATGGCATCGAATAATAATTGTGCTGCTTTGCTTTCCTTTTAACTACACGGAAGTGTCAAAGAGACAGCTTAAAAAGTCAAACATCACCTTTCAAACCTTCCCAGATCCTTTAGAGACTGACCATGTTCTCCCAATTACAATTTTTTAAGTGCATTTTATTGAAATATAATTTATGTACAGTGAAATACACAAAACTAAAGTGACATGGGTCAATGCATTTTTTTTTTTGCAGTGTTTCCTCCCCTCCTCTCCTCCCACTGGCAACCAACAAAGAAAGTTTTCCTCCATATACAAACCTTTCCTTGACCCTCCACAATGAACTAATACTATATTTGTCCTTCTGTGATCGACTTATGTCACTAAGCATAATGTCTTCCAAGTTCATCCATATTATGCGGTGTTTTGCAGACTCTACATTATTCTTCGATGCTGCATAGCATTCCATTGTGTGTATGTACCATAGTCTGGTCATCCACTCTTCGACTGATGGGCACACAGGTTGTTTCCATCTTTTTGCTACTGTAAATAGTGCTGCGATGAACATGGATGTACATATATCTGTTCCAGTCCTGGCTCTCTCACCTCTCTAGGACATATACCTAGTAATGGGATTACTGGGTCAAATGGTATCTCCAATTCCAGCTTTCTAAGGAATCGCCATAGTGCCTTCCACGGTGGTTGTATCACTTCACAGTCCCACCAGCAGTGTATGAGAGTCCCAATCTCTCCACATTCCTGCTAGCATTTGTTATTTTCTGTCTTACTGAACTCTGCCATCAGTGCTGGGGTGAGATGGTATCTCATTGTTGTTTTGACTTGCATCTCTCTGACGGCCTATGATCATGAGCATCTCTTCATGTATTTGCTGGCCACTCCAATTAAATTAAAATTTGAAGAGATATGCAAGCTCTTCAGATTATCAAACAGAAGGTCCTCATACTTTTACCCTCTTCTGAAAAGAGGATGATAACTATCAGTTAAGGAAAAATTAAGCTAACTCAACAATTTCAAATACATCCTATTGAAACAATTCTCTACATTAGAGATTTATGGATACTCTATGTTTCTGCAGTTGGGTTCAAAAAGCCAGCTGCACAAAGACAAATTAGAGAAGACATATGTGAGAAATACATAGGTTTAAGCTGATTAACAGGATGAACAGAGCTGCCAACTAGCTAAAGCTGCAGTACTAAAAAGTATTGTTATACAGAATAGGGATGGTTATAGGATCACTGAACCAAAAAAAAAAAAAAAAACCAACTCACTGCCCTTGAGTTGGATCCGACTCATAGCAACCCCGCCTTGGTTTCCAAGGCAGTATCACTACGGAAGTAGACTGCCCAACCTTCCTTCCAAGGAGTGGCTGGCTGGTGGGTTTGAACCGCCAGCCTTCTGGTTAGCAGTCAAATGCCTTAGGCACACTATGCCACCAGAGCTCCTATAGGACCACTAGACTCTGGAATATTAATCAAGACACAGGCAGTAGTCTCAGAGAGAGATTCAGACAGATGCATGTTCAAAGAGAAAAACAAGGATACTCCATCAAACCTTAAAATGGTTAAAAAAAAATAAAATATACTTAGAAAACAAGAACATGTGACATTTATTAAACTATCCCTGCAAAAAGTGTCTTGTACAACAAAGATGAACCCTTTTGCACATACAGTACTGCACTGTCAATAAGGCAAATATGGATAAATGGTGGATAGATGGGTGGACAGGCTGAACTATTAGCTATGTCTATGCAGTGGGGAGTGTACCCAGGACCAGGTATTGGGTTGGGAGACAGTGGTTCTACAAGTGTATTTGTATGTTCTGTAAGAATTCCCAGGTGTATAGTAGAACTGACAAGGGACAAGGTTGTAGTCACTTCTTGGGCACAGCCAGCTACCCAGAGGGACCAAGTAGTTAAACCTGTGGGCTCAGGACCACAACCGCAGGGGACATCAAGCTCAACCGGCATAATATACTACCCAAAACATTGTTCCACTTCCGACTTTGGTGAGTAGCAACTGGGATCTTAAAAGCTTGCAAGCAGCCATCCAGATGCAACAATGGGTCTCTCCTCATCCGGAGCAGAGAAGAATGAAGAGAACCAAAGATTCATGGAAACAATTAGTCATAGGGACTGGTACACCATGCGATCCTCAGCCTATACCACTATGAGACCAGAAGAACTAGATGGTGCCCGGCTACCAAAGTCAAC
>NW_006921605.1:21191458-21246513 GCF_000298275.1 Orycteropus afer afer | reverse complement strand
GCTGCCCTTCAGGTCAGGAATTGAGCCCACACCTGTGGCTTCCAGTCAAGCAGAAGATAGGCATATAAGGTGAACATCTACCTGAGGTAGATACACTCCTTGGAGAGAACAATCATGGGACAAAGAAGACCTGTTTATGCACAGGGAGACAACAGCTCAGGGGACAAGAGTGCATGGAGGGCATGGACACAGGGAAGAGATGACGGTCAGGAGGAAGTGGGAGGGGAGCTGCTGCACTGGGGTAAATTGTAGTGAATGTCATGAGACAAAGTGTATGTGAACTGCCCTAAGGCAAGTGAATTTGTTCTGTAAACTTTCACCCGAATCACAATTTAAAAAAAAAAAAAAGTGTCTGGTAAAATATAAGCCAGCCAACTGTCAGTCTATAGGTAAACAACAGTTGCTTTCAAATACTCGAGCAGCTATGATAAGACATTCTATGAGAGGGAAAAAGCTAACTTAGCACCAACATAAAAGCTGCAGAAGAAATTCTCCCCCTTCAGATGAGTAAAAGGTACCATTATCTAAGCAAGTGGTGAATTCTGCATTTACATCCAAGTATGGATAACCCTTTGGGAGCATTAATATAATCGGACAGATGAGTGAGTCTGTACTGCAATCTATGATTTCAGCTCCTAATCTACCCTGACAAACTATGAGAACACAGGCAAGTAAAATATCTACCTAAGCCCTAGTTTCCTCATCTACAAAATAGAACAGCTCAAGTATATCTGAGATCTCTTCCAACTAAGAACATTACTTTTGTAAAGGAGAAAATAAAAACCATTTGCATTAGAGTAATGCATTAGCTAGATTTTGTTCTTGTACCATACAGCTATCACTTTAAAATAAACACAGCCCAAAAAATTTTAGTATGCAGCAACAAATTTCAGCAAAAACAATGGGTCTTAACCCTTATTTGAAGAGAAACGTAACCAATACTGCATCAGCACATACTACAAGGTTATCACTGATTTTTATTTCCACTATATACTATGTCATTAAACACAGAGCCTTCGTAGTGCAGTGGCTAAAAACACTCAGCAGTTAACCAAAAGGTCAGCAGTTTAAACCCAGCAGCAGCTCCGTGGTAGGTAGATGTGACAGTTTCTGCCCTGTCCTATAGGGTCGCTCTGAGTCAGGATCAACTAGGTGGCAACTGGGTTAGGTATCTCAATAAACATCTTAAAAAAGATGTTCAAAGTCACTATCAGGCTTTTTCCAGATTTTGTGTGTTTAAACAGTGCCAAAGGGGCAGTGAAGCCGCATCTTCTGACCTCCTCTAACCCCGTAAGAGGAAGACAGAATCACCATCGGTAGCCCAAGGTCTATCCCTGGGAGACCAGGCATGCTGCCTCCCTCCAGCCCTTTGAAAAACCCTGACACCAACCGTTCACCCCACAGCACCCACCACCTCTCTGCTGAGTTTGATAGTTTGCTAAAGTGGCCACACAGAACTCACAGATTATGGGGTTTATTAGGGAAGCAACAGGCTACAACTCAAGTTCAGGAACACACTCAGTCTCTCTCCCAGCAGTGCGTGTCTCTGTGTCTCTCTCAACACTGCCTGTCTCTTGAGTCTCTCAGCTGCCAGTGAGAGATTCTTTCTGCCTCCATGAGGGCTCCTTTTGAGCCTGGCAGAGTGGCCAAACTAACCAATCCCAACATCAGAATTCTATACACCTGAGACAGAATGAACTTCCCAGAAAATTACTTTGTGCTGCTCCCAATAGAAATACCCCAAGTGGATAACTTTAACAATCAGGAGCTACTTGGTTGCTCAGAGCAAATTCCACCACAGACTTTACAGACTTATGGCTAGAAAAGCCACGCCAGGTAATTTGCTACACCTCAAAAAGTCAGGATGGTTTTAATTTCAAATATTATTGCCACTGGAATATTCTTTCCATCTACAATGATGATGAGGAGGAAAGGCATGTATACATATATTATGAGTTGTTTATTTAAAGTAAATTATTTGCTAGTATTATTTGTAATTATTTTACATTTCTAAAGTAGATAAGACACCGTATGAAAGATGCAGAATTAGTATTCTTGCTTTTTGCCATCAATAGAATATATAATGGAAGAGATACTAATCATACGAGCAATAAAACAATACAAATGGCCCAATGATACCCTTACAAAACAGGCTAAATGAATGTAAAGACAACTGGACAGCCTGTACTCTTGATGAAAAGATGTTTTTTTTTTTTTCAAAGAGGCTTGCCAATTTAATTTGACTCCCTAAGTCCCAAACTAAAGTAATAGAAAGTAAGTGGTTTTGAGACACTAGTTAGCTATTTAGGGAAGGAGGAACAGAAGGCTTATTTATCATGCAACATTCCAGGTACCAAAAAAATCTTTTGCTGGATTAAGGGGCTAATTTTTACAAATAAAACCATTAAAAACACCTAGAATGAAATAGGAATAAATTTTTTATTAATATCTGAAAATATGAGGATTTCTACTCTTTTAGGTTGAGAAAGAAAGATCAATGGAAAGATCAATAGACGAAATATTTAAAAAATATTTGCATCTTATCTGAGTTTGATTTTCAGTATTTTTAACAAACGATTACCATCTTTATTTACCTCATCAAATAATCAAAAACTGGTAAGAAAACGCCGTTCTTTAAAATATATGAGAATGTTCACAGTTTAAAATGCAAACTTAAAGATGTTCTTTTGCATCCATCAATTTACCAAACATTTTTAAAGTATCATTCTTCTCCACGCTAATGGAAGTATGGTTAAACAAACAACCTCTAACCCTGCTGGGAGGAATACAACTGAAGAACCTTGTTGGGAAGCAACCAACTACAGACACTGGCAGTCTGCAGTGTTCACATCCTCTTTCACAAAATATTCTGAAAACATAACATGAGTTATATGCACACACTTGCAAACATGAGAAAAGTTCATCAGCAGGATAGCAAAACAAGTGTATAGTAAAGGAAATCTCTTCTTCGTACCATGTTCACTGCATGCGAAGGAGCTGTCTTGGGGATGTGGGTATTAAAGCACTGGACTGCTAACCAAAAGGTCAGTAGTTCAAACCCACCAGTGCTCCGCAAGAAAAAGATGAGACAGTCTAGATTCGTAAGGATTTTCAGCCTCAGAAACCCTATGGGGCAGTTCTCTGTCCTATAGGGTGACTATCAGTTGGAATTGACTTGATGGCAATGGGTACGGTTTTTTTGGTTTATGTTCAAAAAATGACAAGATTTATTAAAAATACAACTGCTTAAGTATACCGCAAACACACGCACATGGGTATAATATACCCAAACTTCCAAGTCACATGCTCTCTCACTATCTCAATGAAGACACTGTCTTCTACAGTGGCATTTTAACAAACTGAGTAATTATCAGGTACAACCATTTGTTTTATCTATCTGTGATTGTTTGCTTTCGACAAGTAGTTTTTATAACTTTGTCATCAGGGAGGGTAAAAAAACTTTTTTTTTTTTTTTTTTTTAATAATTAGCTCAAGGAAAGATAAAACTATAGTCTATCATTTTGAAAGGAAGAATGGCTTATCTTCCAAGGCCTATATACTTTCAAAATGTCCATTATTCCCAATGTTGTTATTTGCCGTCGAATCGGACCCGACTCACAGCAACCCCTCCTTGGGTTTCCGAGGCAGTATCACTACAGAAGTAGATTGCCCAACCTTCTTTCCGAGGAGTGGCTGGTGGGTTTGAACCGCTAGCCTTCTGGTGAGCAGTCAAGTGCCTTAGGCACTACAGTACCAGAGCTCCATTATTCCCAATAGCCAAGTGCAAATTACACACTTCTAGATTTTCTATAGAAGCTCTGGTAGCATAGCGCCTAAGGTACTTGACTGCTAACCAGAAGGCTGGCGGTTCAAACCCACCAGCCACTCCTCGGAAGGAAGACGGGGCAATCTACTTCCATAGTGACATCGCCTCAGAAACCCAAGGAGGGGTCGCTATGAGTCAGGTCCGACTCAACGGCACATAACAACAACAACAGATTTTCTATAGTGTGCCAAATTCTGAAGATAATCAAGAAATGTTTGTTGAATGAACAAACAAACTCTAACTTAAAATTGAACAAGATATTCCGTATTTCCACTTCAGTACACGTGACCTAAAATAACCTACTGACAGCAGAAGGCCACTATTTGCATATTCAAATTTAAATCAAAGCAAGTCAATCACTCTGCCAATTTCTGTGGCTAAATGAACTCTTAATACAAAAATACAGACTCAGCATAATTTCTCATGAGTTATGAAACTAAAAGCACATAACAGGTTTTAGTGAACTTTCAAAAACAGTCACAACTGTAAGTATAGGTTGGCAGGTACAGGCAGCCCCAAACCAACCCTCGATAAAGCCTGTATTAAAAATTTGAGGTACATACAATGGTTTGTAATAACAAACACGTGCCAAGTGCAACATGCATCAAAAACTATGATGTTAAGATGTTTTACCTTATCTGGAAGTGTTTCTTTAATGTTTTTTATGCACAGAAAGGTAAGACAAGCAACTGACTAACTGATGTTAGATACGAACTATACCTAAAACTGTTCCAACCAACTGACTAACTGATGTTAGATACAAACTATACCTAAAACTTTTCCAACCAATACACAAATTCAACTTAAAGACATACTTAGGAACAGAACTCGTTCATAACTTGGGGGCTGCCTATATATAACCTGTATATGACAATTTGCTCATAGAGAGTATCATCCAGAAATTAAAGCCCACCACCCGCCCCCCAGCTTAAAAAAGAAATACACACACACACACACACACACACACACACACACACGGCCAGAGGATACGACACTGCAAAAGACAATTTCCAAGATGGAATTAAACCAGTTGCAAGTACCTGGTAATGGTATTTTTGTTTGTTTGTTTTGCAGCCCCTTTCCTCTCTCCCAAAGGAATGATGATGATACAGCGCCCTTAACTCCTCCTTAGGTAAAATTCACCGCCTCCTTTGTCTTTTCCCACACAAGATGAAAGGCACTTTCTCTACCTGCTCAAATGATTTCAATTCATCTGGATGGCACACTAAGTGGATGATGAAGAAGAAATAAAGCAGTGAGATAATTATTAATTTGTTTAAAGTTCATCAGAAATTAGGTATTTTAAATTTGGTTTGCAATTCTTAGCAGTGGGGATGAGATCAAACTCTTAATTAGGCGGTTAAAAAGAAAAAGGGTTTGGATAAGAGTTTTGGGGAACTCTGGTGGCATAGTGCCTAAGGCATTTGACTGCTAACCAGAAGGCTGGCGGTTCAAACCCACCAGCCACTCCTCAGAAGGAAGGTTGGACAATCTACTTCTGTGATACTACCTCGGAAATCCAAGGAGGGGTCGCTACAAGTCGGATATGACTTGATGGCAGCGCGTTTCGTTTTGGTTTTTGGTTTATAATTAACAGACTTTACAAATTTCATCAACCCATCTAAAAAATCTGTTTATAATCTGCTTTGAATCCACTCTAAACAAATAGAGGAGCCCCTGGGTGTTGCAATGTGCTTAGGTGCTAACCAAAAGGTTGGAAGATCAAGTCCACCCAGAGGTACCCCAGAAGAAAGGCCTGGCAATCTACTTCTGAAAAATCAGCCACTGAAAACCCTGTTCTACTCTGACACCCGTGAGTCACAATCAACTCCTCAGCAACTGGTTTTCATGCAAAGAAAACCCATGGGAACTTTTCTGCATGAAAGACAGGCCCTTTCTAATGACTTAAAAGCACTAGCAAACAAAGGCCTTGTCAACTACTTATTGTCATGTTCTAACTCATCCTCTGTGGGCCCATCCCATATTTCAAATACAGACATCAGCATCTGACCCTTCCTAAGATTCTTCTGGAGACAAATTACTGATATACACAATAGAAACTGTTTCAATCTATATTAACCAATTTGATAAAGTAATATCTGGAGATAGTTCTAAATTCCCTAAACCTTCTTCATCAAGAATTTTAAAAAGATAAGAGCTGTCTAGTAAAGTTATCTTCCTGAAGAATACCGTTGTGCTACACTGAAACACAGCAGGACTAAGCTGCTACTTTAAGTCTGAATTTTCATGCACTAAATAGCTCCCTATAAAATTATCTTTTTAGGGGAAGGAAAAAAAAAAAACACTCAAAAGAGCCTAAGTTGTCAAGGTAGCAATAACCAGCTTACCTCTAGCAGCTTACAAAGCCCCTTTGTTGTGAATCAGGAAATCAAACTACAAAACTCATCAGACGTGTGTCTAAAATAACATAATAAGCCCTAAGTGACACAATGAGCATGGACATGCTACATCCATATTAGCTTCTCTAAAGGCTTTCTATTCATTCTTTTGTTCTCTATTCTAGATAGTTAAACACATCTCCTAAACAGAAAATTAGTGCACCTCCTTATAACTCCTCAATAAGCACTCAAGGTTTCATTCTGTTATACACAGGGTCACTATGAGAAGGAGCTGATAAAACGCCTAACAACAAAGTACTCATTATTGTAAAAGAGACTAAATTGTGAAAGGCACTAAAATAAATGATCATTCATCCACAAGCTTCTGTGAATACCACCACCCTGTATTTGAGCTGACTTCTGGTTTTCATAAGAACTTTCACATACTCATTTGATCCTCTTTAAAAACCATAGCAAACAGGGAGAGCCATCAAGTCATGTATCATCAGGAATTGAGGAAGGAAGATTACGTGGCTTAACCAAGGTCATAAAGTGACTGGTCCAGTTGGTCCCCAGTCTTACGCCAGTGCAGGCTCTTTCCTCTACAATGATCCTCAGTGTAAAGGTGAAATGTATCTACTGCAGGAATTTGACAGGCCTATGAGTTTTCACATCCAGATAATGTTTCCTCTTTTAAAAAGGTAAAAGATCCAATGAATTGAACTAAGAATTGTGTCACTTCAAATTGGAATGACCTGGAAAAGCCACAGTATTTGAATGCAAAAATATGGTCCAATTAAAAAAGGAAGTATGTTCAAAATGCAACAGAGAACAAACCAACATAAGTACTTTGTATTACAGATTTGAAAATTCTAAACATGTTTCAAAGGAGCTCTGGTAGCATAGTGACTAAGGCACTTGACGGCTAACCAGAAGGCTGGAGGTTCAAACCCACCAGCCACTCCTCGGAAGGAAGATGGGACAATCTACTTCCGTAGTGATACTGCCTCGGAAACCCAAGGAGGGGTCGCTATGAGTTGGGTCTGACTCGACGGCACATAACAACAACAAACATGTTTCAAAGAGGGTGAAAAACCTCAACTGATGGTATGTAACCACATCATCTCTTACCTAATCATCCTCACAAATATTTCAAAACGTTTTATAGAAAGCCAAAACTTGGGTCAGCATGGAGAAAAGTTTAGGGTAATACTTAGCTGTTTTCCAAATGAGACAACAGTTGGTTATAAGGAAGGTGCTTTCTCCAAGTTTGGTACAAAGATCATACAAGTATTGGAATCACTGGTGAGGCAAAAGCCTTGACAGAAAGGCCCAGGAATCCACATCTGAAGAAGCACTATGATTCTGGAGTCCCTGGGTGGGGCAAATGGTTAGGTGCTGGGCCACTAATCAAAAGGTTGGCACTTGGAACCCACTCAGAGGCACGTTGGAAGAAAGGTCCGGTGATCTGCTTCTGAAAAGTCAGAGCCAAGAAAACCCTATGGGAACATAGTTCTACTCCTGGAACATATGGTGTTGCCCTGAGTCAGAAATGACTCAAAGGCAACTGGTTTTAAGGTGATTTTAACGAGCATATGATTTAAGAACTATCACAGCACAAATTTAAGACATGAGTTTAGCAGTAGAACTAACTTTAGCCTTGGTAGTTGTATAACTTGGAGCAATTACTTACCCTAAGGCCTGGTCTTCTCAATGATAAACTAGGGATAGTAGGGCAGGGTACATCTTTCTACTTCACAAAAAAGTTCTAAAGCATGAAACAAAAAACTCACTGCCATCAAGTTGATTCCAACTCATAGCAACCCTGTAAGACAGAGTATAGTTTAGAGTACAGGAGATAGTTTATAGATAGCCCACAATTTTGACACACAGTACCAAAACCAAACCCAATGCCAACAAGTCAACTCAACTCAGCGACCCCCATAGGGTTTCCAAGGCTATAAATCTTTACAGAAGTAGACTGCCTCATCTTTCTCCTGTGCAGCAGCTGGTAGGTTTGAACCACCAACCTTCTGGTTAGCAGCCAAATGTCTTACCTAGGTACTCAGTAAACAGGTGCTACTATGGTGGAACATTTCTGTATTCATAAATATAAATAAGCATTGATCGACATCCACAATACATGCTGTGAAACAGGATGCTATTCAAACACTGTATTTATATATTATTTATACATATAATATGGTGTTCCCACAATTCCAAATCATGTAACGTCTGAGATAACATGGCCTGCGTGGAGCCACAGACCTGAGCCTGGGCAACTGCTGCTCACCAAGGCTACGCTCCTTGATCCTGCCCTTCTCCACTGGCATCACTCTTCCAGCTGGGCAGAAGAGAGTTTGTTCCTGACCCAGCGGCACTGGTGGCCCTGCTCCCTTCAGCTGTTGCAGCGGCAGGAGCTGGTACCTAAGCTCACACCAAGGGCCCTCAGCCCTATGAGCTAAAGGATCTTCTACCCTGAGAGCCCCACCTCTGCTGAGTTAGCCAGGATAAAGATCTAAGGCGTGCACACCTTTAGGGCCATTCCAGGAAGATGGTGGCCCTAGGTGATGATCAGGAGTCCCCTACTGCCCCTCCCAGTCAGTCTCTCATCACCAGGAATACCTCCTGGAGCTCACCACCAGGAGGCCCTGCTTCATCTCCTTGATCATTAACGTGTGCCAACCCCACCCCCAGGTTCTCTCCCAGCCACAGCCAGAAGGAGCTGTCTGACCTGGATCCCCAAGATATCCAAGAAGTCGAAATCAGGATAAACACCTCCAGCCCAGATTCCGAGTTGAAGCCTGAGATGGTATGCCCCCATCTTCCAGCTAGTTCCTGAGGTGGGGGTGGACCAGGATGCAAGTGTGCTGAAGGGCCTACTGAGGGCCCTTCCCTGAAGACCGAAAGTGGGGACAGCTTTCAGCCAGAGGTCAGTTTGGAGTGGCCTGCCGGCCTGCCACCAACACCTGAACACTGCATGCAGAAGAGGAGTACCTGGGACATGATACTCCTGCCCCAGGGAATGGCAATGGCCCCCAACACAGAGCTAGGCAGCAGCTTTGGCCTGGGCATTGCTTCAGGGGCCAGCGAGAAGGCATGTGGGGCGGGAAGCCCCACAGCTATGAGATCTGCAGCACGAGTTTCAAGTACAAATCTCTGCTGCTGAAGCACCAGTGCACCACATGGGCGAGAAGCCCTGTCTGCCATGAGTGCAGCAAGGGCTTCCGCAGCTGGTCCAGCTGCACAGAGCACCACTGCATCCACACAGGCCAGAAATGCAGCATGGCTTTCCGTGGCCACTCCCACTTCTTCTGGCACCTGCGGGAGTTCCTAGGGGAGAAGCCCTATGCCTGCAGTGCCTGAGGCAAGAATTCGGTCAAAGCTCACAGCTCATACAGCACCAGAGTATTCACAACCTGACGTAAGCACAGCGGCTGGGCGGGACTGCAAGGGACACCAGCCTATGTTAAGGCTCCAGACAGAAGGGCTCTTGGCTGCCCGCCCTCCGGTACAGACACCCAGATCTGCACGCCCACTATCCCAATAAATCCTTTCCGGTGGGCAGGAGGAAAGAAGGGGGAAACACAGGATGGGACACTGGGTATTATGGAACAACGGAGTATATGTGGGTGGAGGTTGTCCTAAGGAACAATAATGGGCACATCCCTCTATGTAACACTTGACATTAAAGCTATACTAAATAGACAGCTTAATTTATACATTGTTGCCTCATTTTGCCCCTTCCCCTACAACCACTCCCCCAAAAAAAAAAAAAAAATCTCTTAAGGAAAAAAAAAAAAAAAAGGAGGTACTTACATGGTTTGAACAGAAGAGAAACTCTCTGAGACTCTTGAGGGAGAGAACAAATCAACTTCCCTGAAATTTAAGGCGAACTATAGAGTTGTGCCACATTTTAAGGATCAGAGGATTCTAAAACATTATATACAATCTGTTACATGGTCACATATATAACCACCATCTGGTGAGAGCATATGAAAAACCCACCCCAACCATAAGCAGGTAAAAAATATTTATTGTTTATCAAAAGTAGGAAAAATACATTCCTCTAAAGACCAGAGCTCTGAACCAATCTTTCACATGGTCTTTCTCAAAAGCACGACATGTGCAATGAACGACTACAATGAAAAGCCTCTTCTACTCCAATTCACTTACATTTCAAAACAATTTTAATTCCTTCCTCTCCCTAGATTCCAGAATCTAATGAAAGTCAGTAAATTTTCTCTCTCTCATTCATTCTCTTTTTCTACTAAGGCTACTGCATGCTGGCCTTCATGTTCCATTTGACATAAAGCCACAGGTTTATAACTCAGCTACAACAAGACTATACAAGATTTTTGCCTCCACCCGTCTAATTCAGAGGTCAGCAATTTTCTTCCACTAAAATGGCAGGCAGTAATTATTTTAGGCTTTGCAGCCATTGTAGCACTAAAGCAGCCATAGACAATATGCAAATGGATGAGCACGACTGTGTTCCAATAAAATTTTATTTACAAAAACTAGTCTTAGCCTGCATTTGGTCTACAGACCATAGTGTGCTAACCCGGTAACCCAACCAACATTCTTAACTAATCAACTTTCCTTAAGTCCATCATTTCTGATCAAAAAGCCCCATTTTTCACAGAACAAGAGCTCAACACTCCTCAGCCTGACACGCAAAGGTTTTCTCCACCTGGATCTAATAATCTTCATTATCTATGGTTATTTCCCTTCCCCCATCTCACATTCCAGATGAATTGCATTACATGATTGTGGCTCCCCACACTGCTCAATTCCAAGCCTTTTTTTTTTTAACCTGTATACAGAATGTCCCTCCCCCTTTCCCTCCCTCTGAACACCTACAGCGCCCTTGCTCCCCAAAACACTCCACTTCTCTTTGACAACAAACTCTTCCTCAACAGAATTTTCATGGCACTTTATCACTTGGAACAATCAGTGCTTTGTATCTTACACCACAATGAATTATGTAAATAGCTTAGCTCTCTTAAGTCTGTTGACAGGATCTGTTTGAGTCATCGCTGTATTTCCCGTAATACTTTACATAGTGCTCAACAAATATTTAAGATAATAAATTATTATTTTTCAAAGAAAGTATTCCTTCAATTGTTGTTGTTGTTATGGGCTGTCGAGTCGGCCCCGACTCATAGCGACCCCTCCTTGGGTTTCCGAGGCAGTATCACTACGGAAGTAGGATTGTCCAACCTTCCTTCCGAGGAGTGGCTAGTGGGTTTCAACCGCCAACCTTCCGGTTAGCAGTCAAGTGCTTTAGCCACTATGCTACCAGAGCTCCTATTCCTTCAATTACAAGCCTTCATATAACACAATTCTTTTAAGGAAATAAGCCTGAGGCACTCTTATTCTGTATTAATAAAGTAAACTGCCTAAAAACTAATGACACCAGCTCAACAAGGTATGCCTTCAAAAATCTGTCTCAATCTCATTATTCAGAGGACCACAAGGCAGAGTAGGAAGAGCGTGGCTTCAAAAGATCTCCATTCAAATCCTGGTTCTGTCACTGTTGTTGATTCTCTGCTTTTTTCCCTTGAAAAACAGGAATAACACTACCCAGGGAGAGGGAAGGACTAGAAATAACTACTAGCATGCAGTGGGCATTCAGTAAATGATTAGGCATCAGAACTTTCCTAAATATTAATTTAGTAACACCTAAATTGATTGCAGGTGCTCTGGTGGCATAGTGCCTAGGGCATTTGAATGTTAACCAGAAGGCTGGTGGTTCAAACCCACCAGCCGCTCCTCGGAAGGAAGACTGGGCAATCTACTTCCGTAGTGATACTGCCTCGGAAACCCAAGGAGGGGGTCGCTATGAGTCATAATCGACTCAATGGCAGTGAGTTTGATTTTCGTTTGACTGCAAGGCCTCTATTCTGTCAACAAAAACTGTTGAGCCTCTTCTGTGCCCAGCATTACGAATATAAGGAATAAATACGTGGATGGTCCCTGTCTTAGAGAAGTTCAATCAAGTAAAGGAACATACCCTTTCACAGACGTGTAACACAACATAATGAGCACTAACTTCCCAGCTGATTCCTAAAAGATAGAAAGTGAAGATTATTTCTAAATTATACCAGGCATAAAGCTAGACAGTTAACAACAGTGAGTTATAATCAAGTAAGTTCCTATTAAATTGAAAGTGAAATGTCAAGCTTCTTACCATGGCCCCCAGGACTCTGTGCTTTCATCTCCCACCCTCATTTTTATACCTGGATCACCACAGGTACTCCTGCCACCCTGGCCTTCCTACTGCAAACCCAATCACCCACACTCAGGTCCCACCTTACGGCCTTTGTACTTGTTCTCTTCACTGAGAATGCTCTTCCCTCAATATCTTTACAGGGCTTACATCACATATTTAGGTCTCAGCTCAAATGCTATCTCCTCAGAGAGGCCTTCTCTGACCATCCTCATCCACCCCATTCAAAGCAGCTACCTCCTTCCCATAACCATCACTTTCCATCTCCTTACCCTATTATATTGCTTTTTATAGCACTTGTTACCTGGTCTTCAATTACTCAATCTCAACTGTCTCCCATATCAGGGGACAGTTCTATCCCCAGCAACAAAAACAGTGCCTAGAACATGAGTACTTGAGACATGAGGAGTATTCCTTCATCATTACAAATTATATAGTTTCTCATATTCAAATACTTCCAATTACATTAAGCACATCAAGGCTACTTCCAGGATCAAAAAATAAATAAAAACCCTAATCAGTTGCTATCAAGTTGATTCCAACTCATGGTAACAGCATGTATTTCAGAGCAGAACTGAACTTCAGAGAGTCTTCAATGGCTATGATCTTTCAGAAGGTCTCCAGGCATTTCTTCCAAAGTGGTTAGCTAACAACAGTTAACAGTCAATGGCAACTAACAACAATCTCAGAACGTGCTCAGAGCAGTGATTCATAATTTTGACTACAACATGGATTCTCCTGGAGAACTTAAAAAATAAAGATGCCTGTTTTCTACCCCAGAGATTATGTATTACCTAGTTTGGGTCCAAGGAGCTTGGTGGCACAGTGCCTAAAGCATCTGACTGCTAACCAGAAGGTTGGCAGTTCAAACCCACCAGCCACTCTGCGGGAGGAAGATGGGGCAATCTATTTCCATAAAGATTTACCACCTCAGAAACTCAACAGGGGTCAGAATCAACTCAATGGCAGTGGGTTTGGTTTTTGGTTTGGCAGTGTCATGGGTATAATCTTAGCACCTAGCCTTAAAAAAAGAAAAAGAAAAAAATTATACCCAGGTGATTCTAATGTACAGACAAAGTTGAGAAACATGCAACTTGGAAGAAACAAATGTTAACCTAATCCTTATCTTCGGGGTACTTTTATATGGAAGAAAATAAAATCTGAAAATTAAGGATTCTCAAAGAATTGACATCTCTGACAACAGATTACTACGTAAGTTCCTGAATAATACCATGCCATAAAACCATTATAAATAAAGATTAGTATCTCTCAAAACCAAAAACCCAGCTCACTGCTGTCAGTCGGATCCAACTCATAGCGACCCCTCCTTGGGTTTCCAAGGCGGTATTGCTACAGCAGTAGATTGCCCAACCTTCCTTCTGAGGAGTGGCTGGTGGGTTTGAACTGCCAGCTTACTGGTTAGCAGTCAAATGCCTTAGGCACCACCAGTGTCTCTATCTCCACTTAAATACTGACATTAAGATTCCAGTGCTCATCCCTAGAACACAAATCAGAACGTATTTCATACAAAAGTTTACTTTTTAAATAAATTATTGGATTATAAAACCTATATATCAAGTAAATGACAAAATACTTTTGGAAGACAAATCAAGGATTACGTTACCACTGTGAAGCCCATTGTAATTTTACTGCTTAAAACTTCTTTGAAGCAACACATTTTCACCAATTAATGTTCTCATTTAGCCTTTACTATTATGCAGGATGACAGAAACTGAACTTAGGTGAAACTAATACTGACAATACACACAAAAGGGAGAGAGAAAGAGGAAGGGGAATTTCAGAGATTTATTTAGATTATGCCAAAGAGTTTGAAAAGAGCAGGTGCCAGACTGACACAGGTGGCAGCTGTTAGGTTTTTCTTGTTTGTTTGTTTGTTTAAGTCCAATGAGCAAATATCCACTATTAAGCCAATTCACCGTTACCAACCTAGAGTATCACAGTTCTGGTATTTACTCCCTCATCCAAGCAGCAGTCCCTTTAAAAAATGACTAGCAAATCAGAAAGCAAAGCAACAAACTGATAAATAAATTTTTGTGTAATTAATAAATCCAGAGATGCTGAAATTCATAGTAATCATTTTTAATAGTTTAACTAAATTTTAAATAATTTAAGTTTTGAAATCACTAAGAAACTTATTCTATCTACTGTTCTATCTTGACTCCACTGTATGGGGAGACGCATACCTGCTGACACAGAAGCACCACGCCATAACTCACCTGAAACAGAACATCAGAAAATTGAAGCAGTATTCTTTCAAATCTAAAAGGGCCTTGTGGGAGAAAACTAGGCTTCGAGTGATAAATCTTTCCTGGTTTGACGTCTTGGTCATTATGTACTGACATTATGACCTAAGCATTGTATTTCAGTTCTCTTGTCAAGCCAAGTGTGTACATACAATCCACTCCAGTTAGAAAAACTGGAGAGAGATGTGATCTTGAAATGTATGTTGTTAGGTTCTATAGAATTGCTTCCAACTCACAGAGATCCCATGTACAATAAAACAATACAATGCCCGGTTGTGAACATCCTCACAACTGCTGCTGTATTTGAGGCCACTGTCGCAGCCACTGTCAGTCCATCTCGTTGAGGGACTGCATAGGAAACAGGAGTAACTGAAAAAGAATCAGTTAAAATTCCTCTTTCAATTTTTCCATCTATAAAAATGGACACGGGAAGTTTCAGCTTGCTATGTCATCATACTGTAACTAAGAGCATTTCTCTTTCTTCTCTTTTTCAAGAGCCTATAGAAATTAGTAGTAGGAGCTCTGGTAGCATAGAGCCTAAGGCACTTGACTGCTAACCAGAGGGCTGGTGGTTCAAACCCACCAGCCACTCCTCAGAAGGAAGGTTGAGCAATCTACTTCCATAGTGATACTGCCTCGAAAACCCAAGGAGGGGTCGCTATGAGTCGGGGCCGACTTGACAGCACATAACAACAACATAGATATTAGTAGCATAGTGCCTAAGGCACTTGTCAGCTACCAGAAGACTGGCAGTTCAAACCCACCAGCCACTCCTCGGAAGGAAGGTTGGGCAATCTACTGCTCTAGTGATACCGCCTCGGAAACCCAAGGAAGGGTCGCTGTGAGTCGGGTCTGACACGACAGCACATAACAACAACATAGAAATTAGTGTTCTAGGGTTAACTACTAAATAGATAAATGAAGCCACACATACAAATTCCAAAAAACGTGGGCTGGAAATGACAGTAAAGCAGCAAAGGATGGCATGAACCCCATTAATTGCTTACAAAGTGTGTTCACATACATGTTCACATACATGTAACAGGGAAAGGATACTGGCATGGGGAAAGAGGAAAGGAGCACCATACAGAATGGCTACATGGAGGCATCATGAAACATCAGGTCATTTATTCCTTAGAAGGTTACCCCTTCCCCAGCAGAGTGGGACTCCCCATGCTCTTTTTAACTTGGAGAGAATCTAAAGAAAAACAAAAGTATCACTGGAGGAAAAAAGAAAAGCTAAGAAAACCTTACCCAAAAGACTCCACGGTAGGAAAAAAACAGTTCATGAGTTAAAACTTCTGAAAAGTCAGGATTACAGCACACACACATACACACACACAGTACAATAAACTAACCATTTCAGACAACAATGAAAAATTCCAGGTGCCTTGTTGTGTATGCAAGGGCTTAAAAACAGAAATCTCTTAATAGCTGTTGCTGCTTCTTGCAGCTAGATATAATACCACACTCAACTAGACCCCCTCTAGATCAGATGCAGCATTTTGAAATCAGTCCCATTCCCTTTATAACTCTCAATTTTGGTAGTGTAGGCTTATGAACTCACTTGGATCAAAGGATATCTAGTTTGTTTTTGTTTGTGGTGGAAGGGTGAGGTGTAATAGTGATGAGGAAAACAAGAATAGGAAAAGAATGGGAAAAAGACTAAGAAGAAAACAGTGGCCCTATCCCAATAAAACTGAGGATGGTTGACTTGTATAAGCCATGTGTTCTATTCATATGTAACAGGGAAAAAAATGGAGAGGGAGGCTAGTTGAGTCTAATTTGTGCCTTAGGGGGAAATATTCCCCCTCTTGTTTCCCCTTTGTGAGTTTCTATTTGAAAGGTACAGTTTGATTCATCAATCCATCATCTCTGTAAAACCTACTACTACCTGGATACAGGTGAAGTACAGTTATTCCGAGGAGTCTGGTGGCCCAGTGGTTAAGTGCTTGACTGCTAACTGAAAGGTGAGTAATTCAAACCCACCAGCCACTCCTGGGGAGAACAATGTAGCAGTCTGCTTACAGCCTTGGAAATCCTCTATGTAGCAGTTATATTCTGTCATTACAGGGTTACTATGAGTTGGAATCAACTACACAGCAATGGGTATAATAATTCTTTCCTTAGAGCTAGTGACAAGAAATGTTAGGGTGGGGTGAAGGGAAGCAGTAAACAATCAGAGCAGAAGTATCCATATTATATGGCTTATGTCTTCTCAAGATTCAAGATCTCAATTTTAGTTTCCTCATCTGTGAAGAGAGACAAAGCTATCAGACAGACAGTATTATGAAAATAAGTGAAACAGTTATATAAAGGATATATCTGGCATCAAGCACAAGGTTGACATTAGCACCCTTTCCCTTCTCCAAGGAGATACAGAAGAAGGTGATCCGGTGGCTATCAACCAGGGCCAATTTTACCCCCAGGAGACATGTGGCAATGTTTGGAGACATGTTGTCATAAATAAGAAAGGGGATCACTACTTACATTAACTAGCTAGGGAACCAGGGACATTGCTAAACATTGTACAACGCAATCCCAAGACAAAGAATTACCTGGCCCAAAATGTCAATAGTGCTTCTGTTGAGAAACCCTACCCTAACCAAATTCATTTCTGGAAAACCACAGAGACATGAAAGAGGAAAGGAGAAATACAGTCTTTTTAGTTCTCACAGCCTAAGAAACCTTTCTAGCAAGTACACTAAAAACAACAATACAACCTGTGGCGGCTATTACTTAAAATGACAAAAACGGTAAATGTTAGAAAAGCTTGCCTCCCAAGTAGTTTAAAAAAAAAGGGGGTGGGGGAGGAGGGATAAAGTATCATCAAGAATCTGTTCAATTTATTTTTAAAATAGTAGTAAAATAACAATTAGGAGCTTTGGTAGCACAGTACCAAAGCTACCTGACCGCTAACCAGAAGGCTAGTGGTTTAAACCCACCAGCCACTCCTCAGAAGATGATGGTGCAATCTACTTCCGTAGTGATACTGCCTCAGAAACCCAAGGAGGGGTCGCTATGAGTCGTGTCCGACTCGATGGTACATAACAACAACACAACACAAAATAACAATTAAGCTTGATATTACACTGGCACACTCAATGCCAATGAGAACAGAAGAAAATTATAAAATCTTGTCAAAAAGCAATAAAAGAAAAAAAAAGGCATCAAAATCATGGCATACTTTAACATCAGAAGCCAATTAAAAAGACGACAATGTACTAAAGTACAAATTACATGATTTGCTATAATTACGAGAAACTGACAATTCAATGTCCAAGAGTGATCACACACACAAAATCTGAGTGTCATTTTTATTTATATGCCAGACACTGGTATAGGAGATAGGCATTTTATATATATTACCTCACCTAATCTTAATAAAAATCCTAATATGGTAAGTGTTATAATTCCAATGTTACAGAGGAAACTAAGGTGCAAAAGTCACAGAGCTAATGAGTCAGGGAGCCTGGATCCACATGGATCAGACTCTGAAGCATTATCTCTTGTGTTCTACTGAATGCAAAAAGTAACTGAGGGTAAAATGTGATGAAGTATTATTAATCTGTAAAACAGAATAAATTGTCTTAAGACCCAAAGGCCTCAATAGAGAAAAATACCATGACTGTGGAAGGGAAGACCTAATGTAGTCAAGATGTCCTATCTCTAAATTAACCTGTACATTCAATGCAATCCCAACCCTAGCATGATTCAAAGGAAATTGACAACCTGCTTCTAAAATTCACATGGAAGATGTTGTTGTTATGTGCCGTCAAGTCAGACCCGACTCACAGCGACCCCTCCTTGGGTTTCCGAGGTGGTATCTTATGGAAGTAGATTGCCCAACTTTCCTGCTAAGATAACATGCAAATATAGTACTTTCACAAAAATAGATGTAATTTTAAGTAGAAGGTGAATGGAGTTACCCTATCAAACATTAATGTTACAGTAAATACTATATATTATAAGTAACACGTGAAACACATTATAGCATTTAAAGGTGTAGTAATTCAAACAGTGTGATATTTACACAGGAACTGACAACAGATGAATGAAACAGAAGAAAACATACAGTAACAGACGAGCATATAAATTTAGTTTACAATTAAAGGAGCATTCCTATTCACAGGAAAACAATGGTCTCTTCCATTACTTAGGGATAACTGGCTATCCATTAGGGAAAAATGTAAAGTTAAAATTTTATCTCAAACCACACACAGAAAAATTAAGGAGCTAAGCACTCTTCTTTAACCAAAGACCTTTTCTCACCAAGTAACTTCCTTCCCCTCCTCCACCTCCCTAAACGTTAACATCTCTTCTTGCCTCTCCTACTTCTATCTGATGATTTTCTAGGACCAAAATCCAGTTACTTCACTAAGTTTTCTAAAATGTGTAATTGTAGAAAGACACAAGATTTGGAGTCACGACCCTGCTTCAACCTTGACTCTTATTCTAACAATCTCTGGCACAGTCACTTGACTTCTATATCTCTCATCAATTTTCTTTTTTCAAATTCCTTATTGGGGTAGAGCCACAAATATGTTTTGTTTTGTTTTTTAATTGTGATTTGGGTGAAAGTTTATAGAGCAAATTCACTTCCATATAGCAGTTCACATACACGTTGTCTCATGACATTGACTACAATTTCTCACAATGCAACAGCTCCCTTCCCACTTCCTCCCCATAGTTACCTCTTTCTTGTGTCCTTTCCTCCATGTACTCCTGCCCCCTGAGCTATGTCCCTGTGCATACACAGCCCTTCTATTCTCCCATGTTTGTTCTCCCCAAGGAGTTTATCTACCTAGTGTAAATGTTCACCTCATATACCTGTCTTTTGTTTGGCTGGAAGCCACAGGTGTGGGTTCAATTCCAGACCTGAAGAACAGTTAGGGGCACAGTCTCAGTGGTTCTACCAGGCTCTATCAAACCAGCAAACCTGGTCCCTTTCTTTCCCAAATGATGTAAACCATAAATTTGTGCTTATCTCCAAAGTCAGCTTTAAAATTCTCTACTTAACCAAGCTTGCATGTAGACTTCTCTTTCCACTCTATGTTCATCACCCTGGTTGTCGTCGTTGTTGTTGTTGTTGTTGTTGTTGTTGTTATGTGCCGTCAAGTCAGCCCTGACTCATACAAGACCTTTATTTACACAGGAACTTTATTTACAGCTAGGGTTGCTATGAGTTGGAATCAATTTGAAGGCAATGGAATTGGTTTTGGTTTTACCACAATAGCCTCCTTGACTCTATAGTTTTGTCCTACTCCAATTCATCACATACTTGCAATTTTCCCATTATGTATCTCCAATTCCTCCAACCCACATCAGCATCAAATGACTCTTTTTAGAGCACTTTAATCATGCCGTTCCCCTTGAGTAATTTCTCACTACTCTTAGATAAGTCCAAATGCCCTAATCCGACTTTCAAAGACAATGTGACTCCAATGAACCTTCCCAACTTCATCTTTCACTTTCTTTTACTGTTTTTCTCTGGCAGATAGCACACTTCACTATTAGCCAAACACAACATTCTGAGGACCTGAAACATCTCTGGACCCAAAATATCCTATTTCCTCTTTGAAATCTAATAGTCATCCTTGATCCAAACTCAAGTTCCATCTCTTCTCAGGTCTTTTGGGTGACCTTATTTACCCCATCCTAAGATTTCACAAGTAATGTCTGTACCACATATCTACTACTGAACATACATGTTGTTGTTGTTAAGTGCCATCGAGTCGTACCCAACTCATAGCGACCTCTCCATGGATTTCTGAGGTGATATCACTATGGGGGCAGGATTGGGTCAGTCATGTAAATTACTTCTTAAAGGCAGGAATCAATTCTTTAAGTGTTTTCATCATTCCTTACTTTACTGTCAGAGAAGCGTTTTTTGTTTTGTTTTGTTTTTTAAACCCCTTTGAGGACAAAGTTAATCTTAAAGATTTAAAGATAAATAGATGGTCCTGAAAGGCTAGTCTATGAATAGCTGGAGTACTCTGAAAATTTTTAAAGTCAGAGATTTCTGGAACTCCTTTTCTCATATTGCCACAGGGACACTTTTGACTATCTTCACTGATAACACCAACTTAAGTTTCTATTCAGATTCTTGACTACGGCAATTCCTTGATCACTGTCGGCAATTCCTTGATCACTGTCGGCAATTCCTTGATCACTGTCGAAGGAATAACTATTAAAGGAATATAAGCTACAGCTCTTTGAAGATGGACCTGTTAGGAAACACCCAAGAGCAATTCATAATACCAGTAAATCTTGACCAGTTATCATTCACAAATGAAATTAAGGACATTCAATAATGCAATCACACTTTACAGTAAACCACAGAAGCATCAATCATCTAATATAACTTCCCCACTTAATGTAAAACCAAATATATACATATCATGTAAACTTCTTGAATGTATGCAGACCTTGTCAATTTCAAAGTCACCTCACAACTCTCAACTCCTATCTGAGACCTACTTACTATCAAGTCATTGCTCCACCAAATTATGAGAATTCTCATTGAAAGCACAATCACTGCACCAAGCAAACTTCCTCAAATAGAAAATTAGCCTTTCTACTTAACACTTCCAAGTCAAATTAAAGCTTGAATGCTTGAATGTATTTGCATAAGAGATCAATTTCAAATACATCTGGGTAGGGGCAAAATGAGTACTTAGGCAAGCTTCACTCTGCTTTTATCTTAGGAAAAGAAGACTGGCCTGTCTTCCAGTCTTATGAATAAAAATATTGCAACATTCACTATGTAAAGGGTGTGCCCGAAGAATACTTGCTGGAAAAATCTCCTGGGCGAGTGCCAGTTTAAAAAGAAAACATTTTCACCCAGTTGGAAATCTAGAGAAACAGTGGTTGCAGCAATTCAGCTGAAAACTCAAGAGGTGAAGAAATCTTTTTTTACATAAAAAGTCCCAGATCTTTCCATTCTCAAAGTAAAATTCTATGAAGGCAACTAAATTAATCAATTCAACCATGTTAACTCTATGAATCTAAAAACCACTAACTTAAATTCTGCCTCTGATGTTTGACAGTGTCCAAAGGTAAGAAGTACCTTACTGTTCTGTAAGTGAATTGTACAATCTATAATAGTTTTTAAAGAGCTTTGGTGGCACAGTGGTTAAAGCATTCAGCTACTAGCCAAAAGGCTGGCAGTTCCAACCCACCATCCAGGAGAAAGATGAGGCAATCTGTTTATTCCATAAAGATTTACAGCCTTGAAACCCTATGGGGCAGTTCCACTCTGTCCTATAGGTTCGCTGTAAGTAGGAATCAACTCAATGGCACTAGGTTTGGTTTTTTTGGTTCTATAATAGTGTTTCGGAGCTCTGGTAGCATAGTACCTAAGGCACTTACTTGATTGCTGATCAGAAGGCTGGCAGTTCAAACCCACCAGCCGCTCCTTGGAAGGAAGATGGCAATCTACGTCCATACTGGTATTGCCTCCGGAAACCCAAGGAAGGGTCACTATGAGTCGGTCCCATGGCACATAACAACAACATAATAGTGTTTAATCAATTGTTTCTGGGAAAGAAACAGGAATTAAGAAAACTTGTATTGCTTTGTGTGTTTTTTTTTAGAAGGCAGAAGGGAATCAGATGGATGTTTTTCATTAGGGACATTTATTTCCAAAGCAAACACTCCAACAGCAGCTTTGTTAGGCAAAAAAGAAACCCACCTCTTAAGGGCTTTTGCCTTCCCTCTATCATTACGCCCCACCCTCAGGGTCCATTCATAACAGCAAAACCTTACTTTCGATGGAACAAAGCAAATAAATAAACAAGTAACACACAACAAGAATCACTCAGGCGCACACTGGCACCAGGATGCCTCATGAGAGAAACAAGTGGGTGGACTGCTGCATCTCTGCCACTTACTCCCTGCCGAGACAGTCTGCAGACTCCCTGAGGAAATGGAGGCAGTATGAGCTATGTAGTGGGTCACCTGGCCACTCAGCACACCTGAGCCTAACTCAGCACACCTCAGCCTAAGGGACAGTATGCCTGACAGTGACAACAGCCTTTCCCATATTAGCCTGATTCTATCATTACAAAACAACAAACTTTTTCAAAAAGGTATAATCCAGATTTTACAAGGAAGACTTTAAGCCTGTGGGGAGATTAAAAAACAAAACAAAAATTTAAAATTCTTAGCAGCTGTTCAGAATTCTCTATTCTACATTGTTCCTTCCTTAGTACTAATCCCACAAATGCTATGAAAAATAATAATCATCCTTCAGGTTTTCGGGGAATTACCAAATCAATAAAAAATTAGGTAAAACGTTAATTAGAAACTTCCTAAAAACTCAGACACTGAAACGATACAAATTCAGACTAAGTGGGTCAAAGCCAATCAGAATATTCAATTGCAACTGTCTGTATCTCTTTCAATGTTCTTATAGTAAGTAGATTTAACAGAAAGTGTTTAATAAACACTAACACCATATGCTTAGGAAGGAGCTCTAGTAGCTTAGTGCCTAAGGCACTTGACTGCTAACCAGAAGGCTGGCGGTTCAAACTTACCAGCCACTTCTCGGAAGGAAAGTTGGGCAATCTACTTCTGTGGTGGTTTCACCTCGGAAACCCAAGGAGGGGTCGCTATGAATCAGGTTCAACTCGACCGCACATAACAACAACACAACAAGAACATATGCTTACAATCCTATAGCAGTTGGAAGCACAGGGAGAAGGGCCCTGGGTGGAACAAAGTTTACGCTTGTCTAACACCTGAAGGTCTGGCAGTTCAAATCCACCCAGCAGCACCACAAAAGAAAGGCCTGACAATCTTAAAGGGCTGGCTTCTCTAAAGATTAGTCAAGAAAACCCTATGGAGCTCAGTTCTACTCTGCAACATGGGCGTAGCCATGAGTCAGAATCAACCTGACAGACAATGGGTTTGGTTTTTTGGTTTAATCACAAGGGAAGACTAAAGGCAAAAAGTAAAATACTCTGATACCTTAAGATATTTCTCTTTCCAGCTACTGAGGAAACAAGGATTTTTGAGCTAAGATAAAATATAAATTATCCTTTTTAAGAGTTAAAAAAATGTTTTAATTTAATCATTCCCAAGGGGGAAAATTATGAAATTAGTCTTTCTCTGGATTAATCCAATAGACATTTCCATCACCCCTCATGATCAATGCCATATGCCCCCCTTGTGTGCTGTGCCTCCATCTAAGAGCCATCCGAAGGAAATGAAACAAACAGACAAAGCTACATGCCTTCAGATTGCTCCATTTCTTGAAATGGGTTTTCTGCTCCCTGCCAATTCGTTCCAGGAGAAAGAACAGAGAGAAAGAAGCGGCATCGATCTTTATAACCTCAAGCCGGTTATTTAACTTATCTGTAGGAGCTCTGGTGGCATAGTGGATAAGGCACTTGACTGCTACCCGGAAGGTCAGTGGTTCACACCCACCAGCTGCTCCGTGGAAGGAAGATGGGGTGATCTACCTGCATAAAGATTTACAGCCTCAGAAACCCAATGGGGGTTGCTATGAGTTGGAAACGACTCGATGGTAGTAAGTTTGGTTTTTTTTTTTTTTTTTTTTGGTAGCCTCAACTGTAAAATAAGCCTATCATTTTCATCATATAAATGTTCTAAAAATTTAATAAGATTTCTAAAGTAAACCACCTAACATATGTATAGACAGTGTGACCAAAAAATGGGAATTCTCTTGTTTCCTTCCCTACCACCACACCCTCTTCTCGCATGCAGTCTGCCGTGGCAAAAGGCCTCTCTCTGCCCAGTCAGTCCAACTTTTAGACCAGAAAAGAAATTCAGAAGTATGATATTGCAGACTAATGGGTGTATGTGGTAAGATACAGAACATTTTACCTTTCCTCAAAATATATGTTACCAAATTAATTTATAAAGCCTCCTGAATATAAAGTTAAATTTACTTTTTTGGCAGAACACTTTCCAACCAACTCTAAAAGACAACTTGATTCTGTTTCTACTACTATGCCAAGTGTTTACCCAGGTTCTGGGTAAATAGCCTAGTTATTACCACCTTGTTTCTTATTAGCTGTGTGATACTAAGTTACTTAAACTTTCCATTCCTGTCTGTAAAATTAGGATAACAATATCTACCTTATTGTATTGGTGTGAAGATTAAAAAGATTAATGGGTATAAAGCTCTTACAGCACTGCCTCATTCAAAATATTCAGCAAATGTAGGCTGTTATTATGTCTATCAACATGGCTCAACTCCGTTGTCTGATAAGACAAAGTTGGCTAAGTATGTTGCTTCCTAACTCACCCAAATCAATTCAGTCAAAATCCTCCTGGGGTTCTGTGCACTCTCCCAGGTTTCAGACTAATTCAGTCTCCAATACCCTAGGGTCTGTTTCCCTCAGTTTAAGATCTTCCCAGGATGCATCCCTCAACGACCAAAAGAGCAAGTAAGAAACAAGCATTAAGGGGTTAAGAAAGAAAACAGTCACCACACATACACGTTAGTCAATTCCCTTCCTAGTGTATTAGGCAAAAATAAAACAATCTGTAAGAAAGTGGCTTCAAATGGAGTATTTCCTAGTGCCATTCCTCAACTTCCCCTTTCCCTCAAGAAAATAATTTTCTCCAAAAATTCTCTTACCTGAGTAATGTAATGTAATGTAATGTAAATAGTTGCTACAATGACACAAGATTATCAGAACAAGCTACACCACTTAAAATTTAACTGTGCCATATACTCTGTTTGAGGAACAGGTTCTCCATATACTTTCAGTGGATCTAAATGGATTGCAAAGCAATTGTGTTTATCACTTCGGTGCAAAATGTTTCTTCCCGATTACATACATAAAATCAAACAGGTTCAAGTTGACCCAAAGCCTTAATGGGAATCAAAATTAACAAGATTTCCTCTGCGGGGGCAGTGGTGGTTCTGTGGCAGAACTCTCATCTTTCGTGTGAGAGACGCTGGCAATGCACAGCCACCACCCATCTGTCAGTGGAGGCCTGGGGAGTACTATACTACCTAACAGCGTTCAGTGGTGTTCCCAGACTAAGGAGGCCTGACAATCTACTTCTACAAATCCTATAGATCACAAAGGTCCGATTCGTAGGACCAGGCCTAACGTGCATGGTGTCACCATGAGTCATAGGCTGACTGAACAGCAGCTAACTCTTTATCTATACATGGAGCCCTCTGGTCCAAATGTCTAGAAACTCAATGCTTTCTTTACATTGAATATAAGAACATCATTTTCTTAGACACACAATGGGAAACAGGAAAAAGTCACTGAACTGGTAGATATGATAGCACATGAGCTTAGGCACAAATTTCTGCGCAGCTTGCAAAATAATCAGTCCATTTTGGTCTTTGTTTAGGAAAAGGGTGAGAAAACAAATTAAAGCACTATTTATTTGTAACAGAATATGGCTCCAAGGTTTTCCTTTTCTAGTAAAACAATTTATCATGCTGATTAGAGTCCATTAGGATATTTAGTAAAGGAAACCAGAACCTGTGCAGTTCTGCAGAGAACGTTTAAACTGAAATTACTGAATGCCCAACCACCACCACCCCTACACTTCATCTACCTGCCCCTTCTTTATTACAGCAAATCCATCCAATGTAGTTACTACTGCCAAAAATCTGGGAATCACACTTATCTCTTCCCTGGACCTCACCACCTTCTCCCCGCCCCATCCAATCAATCACAAAGCCTCATCACTCCACCTCCAATATCCAAGTCTCTCACTCTTTTGCTAATGGCTGAGTCCAACCATTCTCTCTTAACTGACCTTCTGCAAAAGCCTAACTGATCTCCCCATGTTCAGCTCCACCCCACTCTCCACACAATAAGGGGGGGGGGGTGTCTTTTAAAAGAATCTGATCATGTGTAAAACCTGTAAACGGTTTCACGATAAAATTTTAAGCCTTCATATGACCTGTATGATCTGGTCTCTACCTACCTCTGTAGGCTCATTCCTTACCACTCCTATTCCTCTCAAATACACTCACTTTAATCTGCTCTTTGAAAGCATCAAGCACATTCCAGCCCCAAGACTTCAGCATGTACTATTTCCTCAGCTGGTAATGCCCCTTCTTTGTCCCCACCAATTCCTTCTCACCTTTCAGTTAGTGCTCTGCTTATATGTCACTTCCTCAGAAGACTGACCATGACAAGGCCACCCTATCTTAAGTGATCTTGATAGTCATTCATCCTCATAGCACTCTGAATTTTGGGTCTGTGGCACTCACAACAATTGTAAATATATCATTATCTATATGACTATTTGCTTAAACAATCTTATTAACTTATATTCTCCAAGGGGGTAGGGACTGTATTTCTCTAACTCACTACTATAGTCCTAAGCACCCCAGCAAGCATTCAATAAAGACTTGATTAACTGTTTAATTCTAAAGTCCCACAATGTAACCTATGAAATCTCTCCATATAGATCAACTCCTCCCCCTTTTGCTTATAGGGGATTACTTGGAAGGTAAAATAACTGTTTGCATTTTTTCAACACTTGCCAGAATCTGTAAGGAATTCAGAAACCTTTCTTTTTAAGGCTCTAATAAAGAACTTGGACTCTCATTAATATCCTATTAATACAAGCTGTTAGGGTTATTTTGTAAACTGGGTACTGAAATGCTTGCTACCAGTCATCACCTACCCTTGCAGGCACTCAGGCTTGAAACTCCAACCATCTATGATGACCCCTCCTCCTCCTTCACTGCCTCTGCACATCACGGTTACAAAGTCCCATGAACTCTACCCCTGTTATCATCTCTGGAATTCTCTTTTCCTTTTCACGCTGTATTTACTACCTCTTATCTATACTAGGACTCTAACATACCCCCAACTTCTAGCCACCAAAGTCCCACCATGCTCTTAGTCTCTGTCCTCTCTGTGTATGCTATGCCTTCTACCTGTACTGACCTACTTCACTAGGCCACAAGTGGAAAAAAAAAAAAGAAAACTGTCTATCAAAACCCTAGCCACCCTTCAAGGCTCGTTCCTAATACCCTTTTTCCCAAACTCATCAACTAATTGTGATTTCTTCCTACTCATCTGCATCTTCCAGCATTTCCCTTACATGACTATGTGCCAGGTATTATTATAATTACTTGTCTTGATCTTACATGTCTCCATTCCCCTTGAAAACTGTAAAATCTTTGAGGACAGAGACTCAGTTTATTCACCCATTACATCTCCTGCACCTTACACGTATTTCCTCATTCAATAAGTACTTATTATATGACTATTTTAGGACTATCATAAAAACATATTTTCACTCAACTTTAAAGAATGAAAACACCAGTCCAAAGGCAATAGAAAACACCTATAGCAATGCCAGGAGCTCTGGTAGCATAGTGCCTAAGGCACTTGACCGCTAACCAGAGGGCTGGCAGTTCAAACCCACCAGCCACTCCTCGGAAGAAAGGTTGGGCAATCTTACTTCTGTAGTGATACTGCCTCGGAAACCCAAGAAGGGGTCGCTATGGGTCGGGGCCGACTCCACGGCACATAACAACAACAACAACATAGCAATTACAGCTGCAGAATGGGTAACCCCCAATACCCACAGCTTAACTTCCTCTAGAAACCTCAAAGAAGCACTAAGCCTGGTTTTTACTGCCTGCATACCTTCTCAGGGAAAAAGGGGAGAGAGTAGGGAAAAATGACAAAGTTGCTGTCTCTGCCACTGGATGTCATGTGCCAGCTAGCGGAAACTGAAAATTTACTGAGATTTAAAGTAACTTCTGGGAGCTCTGGTGGCGTAGTGCCTAAGGCAATTGATTTCTAACCATAAGCCTGGTGATTCAAAGCCACCAGCCACTTCTCAGGAGGAAGACTGGGCAATCTACTCCCATAGTGATACTGCCTTGAAAACGCAAGGAGAGGTTGCTGTGAGTCAGGTCTGACTCGACCGCAGTGAGTTTGGTTTATTTGGTTTTTAAAGTAACTTCTATAAAGACACAATGGAGTTATTTTCATATAATGTATCCCACATATCAAAAAAAATAAAAAAACATTTTAATGGACAATGAAAATAATAAAGAGGTAGTAAAAGAATAAAAGCTTCAAGTTAAAGTCAAGAAACTTGTTTTGTTTCAACCACTCATTTACTGGGACTTTTGACTCAGTTTCCACAAATGCAAAATATGATGCTGGGAACAACCCCATCGATGTTATTTAAAGATAAATATACATACTCACTTCTCACTCATGGAAATGGTTAGGTTCCAAAGACCAGGTCACTATGGGAAAACTGACTTTATGCAAAACGGAGGATGACTACATCATTACAGAACTGCCAAACCACTGAGAATGATGGCCCAGCCAAGCTGATACATAACCTTAACCATCACAGCTAGCATTATTCTTGCCTGGCACCTTGGTGTTTGTTACTGCCATATGTATGTGGTTAATGCACAAAACAGATAAATTTTGATTTTTTTACGATTGTTGTAAATGAGAATCAGGTAACAGAGTTGCTAAGTGAGGAGTAGGTATACTCACATTTCAAAGTATTTTAAGACCTACAGGTGATCATCTAAGTCCAATCCCCTCTTTTTAACAGAAAGGTGGTTACATGATTAGGCCATGTAGCTAATTAGCAGCAGAGAAGGATTAGAAGTTAGGTCTCCTGGTTAATAATGTTCTTCCCACTCCATCATTGCATGGATGAATGGACAAAGAGTAGGAAATAAAGGACAAATCAACTTGACTGCCACCTTTGGCAACAGCACCTATGTATACTTAAAAGATTCAAGTAAGAGTTGCAACATGAAACATTCCAGAGTACCTAAAAAGCAAAAAGCTACACACACACACTAGTAATTCATTATTCCTTTAGGTCTTAATTAACAACTCTGAGAGGGTGAAGTTCTCCCTAAGTAAAGGAAAGTTACTACAATCAAGATGATGCAAAATTCAAACACATGTTTCAGTGTCACTGAACTGAATGTTTACAGCCTATTTACTCTGATCTGGAACAGACTTTAGGTGGCTATCAGACATATAAAACATACGTTAGCATAAATTAAATCAGCAATAAAGTCATGAAAAATAAAACAAGAATAGGGAGGCAAAATGAAGCCAAGAAGTTGGCTTCCAAAGCACACAACAAAAAGACCTCCAAGCTTGGTGTTAAACTTCCAAAGGCCAGTAAGAAAGATGAATTCTAGTAAACAACACAAACCACAGCATCCAAGGAATAAAAACAGACTAAAAGCTTAGGAAAAAACATAATTATTCTTGGTTGCACATCTTTCTCCCTAGGGTCCTTATAAAGAAGGCATTGTGTAATACAAAGAACAACATCCTCAACAACAGTAGTCACAATGAAAAGTGTTATGGGATTATTTCTTATACTGACCCTAAATATATCCCATAGTAAAACAACAAAGAACAGTTCAGAAAATAACAACAACAGTAATTTTAGGACAAAAGGGTCTAACATTACATGGTCCAGGTATCCAGAACGCTGCTAATGTGACTTAATCTAAGGGCACATTTAAAAGAATATGTGGGAAATGCATTATTTACTTAACAGCAAATACTAGGTGCTCTGGTGCCATAGTGCCTAAGGCATCTGACTGCTAACCAGAAGACTGGGAAGTAAGACTGGGCAATCTACTTCCATAGAGATACTGCCTCAGAAACCCAAGAAGGGGTCGCTATGAGTCGGAACCAATTTGACAGCAGTGAGTTTGGTACTTACTACAGAAGTTTGTAAGCATAAGGGGCCAAGAAAACGAACACCAAATTTAACAAAATGAGGAACAGGTCCAAAAATTCATAGTAAAATCACAGGGTGTGGGGAAGGAGGGGGTGACTCTTGGGAAAAAAACAGGAGGCATATCAAGGTAAACTAAAGTAGAAGAGAACACACAGTTATATTACATACATAGGAGATCACTGAATGCCCTACTTTTACTTCTACAATTAAGTAACAAACATTACGAATGGTTACACACAGTGAATGTAATTAATGTCACAGAATTGTATGCTTCCAGTGTGATTAAAAATTTTTGTGATGTATGGAGCAATCTACTTCCGTAGAGATTACTGCCTTGGAAACCGAATTGAAATCGACTTGACAGCAATGGGTTTGGCTTTTTGGTTTTATATTTTACCACAATAAAATTTTTAAAAAAGAAGAAGAATCATATGCAGGTTCCTTCTTAGTTCCATGAGTTTAAGATGTTCTGTTTAAATTCCTAAACCCTACACGGTGATGTTACTGAACAATGACAAAGGCCAGCCCAACAAACCTGAGAGAATGCAGAATATTCAAAAAAAACACTTACATATGTTCAGTGTCCCGAGACAGGACAACATATGAAACATTTTAGGGAAGATTCTTCCTGGAGCTTAAAACAAAAAGGTATAGCAATCTAACACTAAACAAAATCAGTTAACCAAACAAAATAATGAACCAAGAAAATGGAAAGAATTTCCCTAACATGTTTCACTTTCATACACAGTATACTGTAAAGTATAATAAAATGACTAACATACAATTTACTAAAAATTTCGCAGCATATAAAAAAATCAATCATTCTGCTACACTAGGATATGCCAAGGACTTAAAATGGGTCATTGTCTTTCCCCTTGGAGGTAGGAAAGAAGAAAAAACAACTGAATTTCTGGGGAAGGGCTTGCAGGTTCCACAGAAGGATCCACTTGTAATTTAAGCAGCCTCATTTGAAAACAACTCATTTCAACACTCTCCTTTACTAAAAACTTTCATCATGGCTGCCTAGACCAAATCAAGCCCAATATACCTCTGGGTGGTATAACTGATTAATGTGCTCAGCTGCTGACCCAAAGTGGGAGGTCTGAATAGACCTGCATACAGATGTGGCGATCAACTTCCAGAAAATCAGCCACTGAAAACCCTATGGAACGCACAGTTCTACTCCGACACAGGGGGCAGCACTGCATCGGAGTAGATGGGCCAGCCAGAGGTTCACGTCACTGGCAGAGGTACTTCAGAAAAGAAGGGAATTATTCCACAGGCTACTGGAAGGGGAAAAAAATCAAAAACAAACTTGAAAAGCCACCAAATGAAATGTTTATATATTGGAGGACATTTTCTTTGTTGGTTACCAGGGGTGGGAGGGAAGGGGAGGGAATGCTGTTAGATAGATAGAGATAAATATTGATTTGGGTGAAGAGAAGGGCAATGTACCAAATGGGAGTGACCAATATGGCAGCATTGAGGATGAGAAAGACAGAGAGAGTTACATGGGCAGTACAAACAACAAATATGAACCCCTTTGTAAATACAATACTGAGTTGTTAATGAAAGCAAATATGGGTATAGGGACGGATAGATGGGTGAACAAGCTAAACAATTATGTATGTCTAAATGGAGAGTGTATCCAAGATCATATACAGGGTTGGCAGACAATGGGCCTCTGAAGAGTATAAAGAGATGGCCACTGGGAGGAGGTAACTATGGGGAGGAAGTGGGAGGGGAGCTGCTGCATTGTAAATTTTGGTCAATGACATGAGACAAAGTATATGTGAACTGCTGTATGAAAAGTGAATTTACTCTGTAAATCTTCACCCAAATCCTAATAAAAAAAAAGAAAAAGAGAAAAAAAAAAAAAGCCACCAAATGAGTCAAGTTCCTAAAAAGTTAACTAATTTCTAATAGTGGGACTGAAATTATCAAGGTGGTTTATGAGATTCGGAAGGGACTATTAGGTCACAAGGAAAAGGCTTCTTGAATCAAAAGAACAACTTTCCTTTTTTCTTCTGTTTTAAGTAAAGCAATGCCTCCACACTCATTGTCTGGCCAACTGTTAAAAACTTTCAAATACTCAGGTCAACAAACAGAGTCTTAAAGAGTCAATCTGGTGTCCTTGCGCAATAAAACCTTTAAAGTTTAAAATACTTATACATTACTAGTGGTTTTATTTAAATTCAACTAGTTGATACTGCCTCAGAAACCCAAGGAGGGGTCGCTATGAGTCAGGTCCGACTCGACGGCACATAACAACAGCAGCAGCAGCATACTGTGCAAAAATATATTTACTTGACAGTATTTTTTTAACGCTCACATTCTCCTTACTTTGATATGACCTGAGGCCTGGAAATTCCAATTTTTAAAGCATTACTTAGCTGGTTTCATTACAAAAGGAGTCAGTTGTTCCCCAAAAGTTTCCTAAAATGATCCCGTGGCTGTACTTATACTTCACACTCTTCCAATCAATAAACGATTATGGGAGAAGAATGCCCAGGACAAAGCAATGAATGGACTAAAAGGTCTTTTCATGTCACTAGATTATCCTGTGGAATGAGAAAAGTCCTCTCTCAGGTATTCTGATCTCACTGGGTTAGAACACTTAGCAACAGGACCAACACTCAAGAGATGTTTTCAATACAACGTGTCCTGATCATAAGATTATATATTTTAGACAGTTTTTTCAAATACACAAAAAAAGCCCATACTATTTAAAATGCTTCAACCACAGTATTTGTCACATGAAATTTCTTTTAAGCAAAAAGTATCTGTTAACCAAAATTGTGTTTAAAGTAGTGGTTTATGCAGCAAAATCAGTGTGGATAAAGCCACAAATATTGCTGGCAATATTATAGTCATGTTACAGCGACAGCAGCCAAGTCTCTGAAATATTACCTGCTTAAGCTATGAATACAGATGTGCACCCTTGAGCACAGAGAACTATCAAATGATCTCGTAACTAGGTCTACCAAGAAGTCATTCAGCAAAAATTACCCCATTTTTGCCCCCTCAAAATAGAACCATAGAACAAAAGTTTCATATTAAGATACACAATACTGTGTATGTAGGTAATATAAACAAATTCAAGAAAACAGGAAACTTACTGCTGAAAGGTATAGGTGTCAACAACCAACTCTCCTGTGAAAATCTTAGTCACCTTTTTACTACAGGCAAGGAGAAAGAGATTGTTCCAACACATCCACCCATTCCAGAATAAAGCAGCGTTTACAACATCCCTACCCAAAAAGGAAGTGAAAGCAGACCTACTCCGAGTCAACCACCCTGCCCCTCTTTTCCAACTCCTCACAGTGCCCTCTCCCAAGCCTCGTGCTGACAGCAGCAGGACTAGTAGGAAAGAACAAGAGTGAAGCACCTCTGCTCCTCCGCACCAACCTGGGATCCCATGCACAAAGAGCTGAGGAAGAATTTTCTCAAGATCAGGAAAAAACAGCAGGAATTTATCCCAGATACAACATGTTTAACTTAGCTGAGAGAAAAATAAAACCCTAATTGGATCGAGATGGGCTCTTTTAGGAAGAGAATCAAGGTAGAAAAGCAGATTGTGCTTGAAGACAACCTATGAAATGTTCCATAGCATTTTCTGCTTGTCAGTCCTTAAAATATAAGAAAATCTCTTGTTAAATTGAAGACTGGGTGTGTTCTCTACTGAAGGTTCGATTAAAAGTAATCATCAATGCCAGCAATGTTAAGTGTGTCGACTAAATAGCTGCACCCACTTACTAAAACAGAATCTAAACAGTGACACCACAAAAACGTACAAGAGTGTCATACACATCACAAGCTCCAAAAGAAGTCTAAATTCACTCCAAAAGGCAACAGTGCACCCCTTCACAAGTAAGATGTCTTCAAGGTTTTTGTTTTTCCCTTAATAAAATAAATAACACCTTTTAGCCTATAGGAACAAAACAGTACACCTCAGAAGTATCTTCCACTTTATCACTAGTAGATATATACACCTGTCTACCAAAAAGGAGAAAAGACAAATGGAACCTAGGCTTCTAGATGCAAAGAATCTCATTCTCTCCATAGCGGGAATTCACGAAATCCTCCTCCCTGGTCCCAACACTTCTCGAGAATGACATCTCACAGGGGTTCTACTCACAGAGGAACGTGGCGCTGCTCAGGATCGGCTCTGGTCAGCTCTTCCTCCTCAATGTCAGACTCCCCTCCAGAACTACTGTCAGTGACATCGGAGTCAAACGCTTGCTCACTGCACCTCAAGTTAGCTATGCCACTGGCTGTAAATCTCTCCAATTCTTCTGAAATGGAATCACTCCTCAGGAAGTTGCTGAGTCCCTCAGAAGTGGTGGTCTCACTGGCAGCTTTTCTCAAGGCAGCTTCAGCCTTTCGAGTCAGCATCAACTGGGTCCGGGGCCTTAAGGATTCCAAGTTCGGCAGTTTGCTCAAAGTCTTCTCTAAAAATCCACCCAGCTGATGCTGTATATGCCTCTCCACCTGCTTGGCTTGCACAACCTGTAAGCGCTTCTGCAACCTGCGGGCACGGCTCTCGATATCAGCCTGCCGCCGCAGTAAGGCTGTTATCCTCGTGTCAGAATCTAAAGCACTGAAAAGAATGGAAGACAGGGGAGACTTTTTACCCTCTACCTTGACACCCCCAAAGTTAGAGCTGGAGTCTATGCCAGGTGATAACCTACTGCTTCCTTGAAGTGCCGGCTGTTCCATGGAATTTACGGAAGATTTGTTTGCAGTGCCATTATTGCTAAATACAGTTGTGTGCTCTACATCAAGGCTTCTATGTGGAAGAGTGCAATTGGTCATACCCCCCTTCAAGTCCCCAGATTCAGATCCCCCCACTTCACCTCCCTGGAGAGCAGATGAAGCAAGAGCACGTTTTCCCCCATTGAGGGAAGCGGAATTGTCATGATCAGAATGTGTTGAACTTTTAGTCAATTTCTTAGCCAACCCATTTACAGGTGCTTGTGGCAGAGCTGTCTGACCACTCGTATTCATGGTTCTAAGATTTTCTAAGGAAAACTCCAAGACTGGCTGTCTCCCCAACAGCTCAGCTCGGAGTTCATAGGACTGAGATAAGAGAGGGCGAGATTTAAGGACTGTCTGCTTGCTGAAAACTCCCTGCAATTTCAAAGACTCCTTTGAAGGAACAGATGTCACATCGGAGCAGAGATAAGATGCCACCAGTGGTTGCAGCTTCCCCAAGTCTTCCTTGGTGGGATTACTTCGGAAATCTAGACTGGGATCCTCTGCAGCAATGGATTTTCTTTTGGTTCCGTTGGCAGCAATGAGGATATTGGCGTTGCCGTTATTTTCGGCACTGCCAGGTGACAAGGTGGAGGACGGGGGAGCCAGTTTGAACCGGATGTGGTGTGCTTCAGCTGCTGCGTCAGTGAGAGCGGGCGCCATCGCAGCCATTCAGCACAGAGAGACAGGAAGTCCAGCCTCTCCCGGTGCCGAGGCCAGCTCCACGGCCCCTTACTGCCTCCCCAGAGAACAGACTAAAAGAGAAAAATAGAAAAGTAAGTTAGAAATACAAGCACATGAGAAAACAACACACGTTTTGAATACAAGCACTACTTGAGGCTATACTATACTCTAAACTCCGCCTCCAGAAAGAAAACACTAACATCATTGTCGAGACCCAACTATCTCTCAGGGGGAGGGGGCTTAAAAAGAGTGGGGGTGCTCAGGAATTCCACCCTTCCTTTTTCAGCCAGTTACCACTGATTCAAAGTTGCCAAAATATAAGTTCCAGTCAGACAGAATCACAAATTGTTAAAATTAAATTGTCTGCATTTCACAGAAAAATCTCTTTAAACTTCTTGAAATTTGTTTTAATTAGATTGAAAGAAAATGGATCAAATTAAACACCTGTTAACTAATCCGAAAAGAGTAAGGAACTCCCCTTCCCCATCAAAACACGCGTAAGCCATGGCTTTCGTCTCTGTATTTTTCTGGCCAAGGGATCTACTTTTCATCAGCTTTTCACTTCTCTACACACACAGATCTACTCTGAAGCTTAACGGTGCCACACCTGTGACACCGATTTGCTTCATCGAGTTCCTTTGTTCTTTTTCACATCAGCGTGCTCATCAATGTCTCCTCTACTAGCTCCTTTCTCTCAGCCTTCCTTAAATCTGTCTTCAGCACAGCCTACCTCACAAACCACTGCCCCGTGGTTCCTTTCCCTTCACTACAAAACTTCTCCAAGGAACAGACAGCTGCCTGCGCATGCTTCACTTTTCCACAGTCTAGTTTCCATCCCTACCGCTCTGAAAGGTCACCAGTAATCTCATTATTGTATCTGTTATAGATTGTGTCCCCCCAAAACACGTGCTGTAAATCCTAACCTCTAGGCCTGTGATTATAATCCCACTTGGGAATGGGTTGTCTTTGTTATGGTAATTAGGCAGGATTAGTAGAGGCAATGTCCTGAGTCAATCTTTTTTGAGATCCAAGAGATTAAACAAGGGAGCAGAGCAGAAATAGGTAAAACAGATGCCAAGACAGAGGAAAATCTCCAAGGAACCCGGAAACAGAAGCTGAAGAGACTAGGACCATCCCTCAGAGCTGACAGAGAAAGCCTTTCCCTACAGCCAACACTGAATTCGAACTTCTAGCCTCCTGAACTGTGAGAAAATAAATGTGTTTGTTAAAGCCACCCACTTGTAGTATTTTTGTCAGAGCAGCACTAGATCATGAAAACAATACCCAATGGTCAGGTCTCAGCCCCTATTCTTACATGAAGTCTCTGCAATACTGACCATCCATCCTTCCTGAAGTGCCTGACACTACTGTCCATCCTATTCTCTTCCTCCTGGACCCTAAGGTTGGTGCTGCCCAGGGTCTCTTCTCGGCCCTCTATTTTCTCTCAACTCACTCCCCTTGGCAACAAATACAAATACTATGCTGAGGCCTCCTAACCCTCAGAAAAACTTTTTCTGAGGTACATTAATCAATATTTTCACCTTACGTTCCCTTCAAGCACCCTGAAATTCTGCGTGCTCTTCTTCCTACATATTCCACAGCCTAGGTTCCCTTACCTTGGTTAAGGGCAATGCATTCACTTAGTAACCACCCAATATAAAAACCTCAATCATCTGCCTCTTCTTCATCCCTCCTGGTTTATGTGGTACAGGAACAAAGGGAAGGAAACCTGTGTAAGGAACTAAGCCAGCTGTTGAAAGCATGGTCTGTGGACCTCTGGTTCTCTCAAAGACCATTTCTGGGGGGTCCACAAAGTCAAAGCTGTTTTCATAGTTATAAAATGTTATTTGCCTTTTTTTTTTTTTTTTACCGTGTTGACATTTTAATGACAGCACAAAATCAAGGTAAACAAAACTGATGGAACCTTAGCACAAATCAAGGCAGAGGCATCAAAGTTGTTGTATTTACCACTTACTCTCAGTTAAAAAAAAAAAAAAAGTTAGTTCCACTTAAGAATGTCCACTATGAAGCAAGCAGTAAAAACAACGCATTTTACCATCTCAACCTGAGTACGTTTTTAAAAATACAGTGTGGCAAAATGAGAAGAACCCATAAAGTACTTCAGATACCTCACCAAGTCTAAGGAAAGCACTTGTACAAAAGAGCTGCAAGCTGAACTAGCTTTCTCTGTGGACCACTATTCTTACTTTGCACAATTACTCACAAATTATGGTTCCTAAAACTTGGGAATTTAGCAGACATTTTCTTGAAAATCACCTAAGTCAACCTGTCACTTCAAGGAAAATAATTGACAGTATTTATTGCCAATGAAACATTTTGAATTTCAAAGCAAAAATTATAATTTGGGAAACTTTTATCAGCCTCCATTTTTCCAATACTTCAAAAGCCATTTCCGGTTAAATAGTAGTGATGTTAATGAATGTGAACTTATGACAACACGTGATGAAATGAATCATTTGGAAGACCTATATAACTCGGTAAACCAGTATCTATCTTCCAAGGACAAATGAATCATTTGGAAGACCTATATAACTCGGTAAACCAGTATCTATCTTCCAAGGACCAACGCATGATGTTACAAAATTATGCATGGGGAAAAGATCTTTTCCAAATGCAAGACAGCCTGCTGGTTTCAAAGGAACAAAGTACAGAAAGCTCACGATACAGTTGTAGATTTCTCACTGCAACAAACCTTATGAAACTAAACTTGTCCAGTTTAGACTAGCTACACTTATCTGAAAAGACTATTAAAATATTCCTCTCTTTTCCAACTATATATCCGTGTGGGGCTGGATTTTCCTTATATGCTTCAGCCAAAACAACGTATTTCAAGAGAATGAATGAGAAACAGGTATGAGCACGCAGCTCTTTTCTATTAAATTTAGACATTTAATTTGTAAAAATGTAAAACAATTCCATTAATTTTTTGGTAGAAAGTTATTTTTCATAATATATAATGCGTTTATTGTTATTTGTAAATTAATTAGTGAGTATTTTTTTACTTTCTCAAAATTTCTAACACACTTAATTACTGGTTAAGACAATGATCTACAAAAGCTCTTTGGGGTCTCAACAGTTTTTAAGAGTGAAAAGGGGTTCTTGGAGCAAAAAGCTTGTGAATCACTAAAGCAACCCCAGCTCAGTCCAAAAGAAGAAAAAGCAAGCAATCTCTAATTTGGTCAAACATTTTTCACCCTTAGATCAAATACTAATACAAGTTGGTAAGGACCTATACTTTAAAGCAGCTTAATGTAGTCCTATGAATATTCAAATCATTAATACCAAACTATTTCAGTAAGTAATTGAGAAAACATTATCCATACAACATACTCTGATCAAATAAAGGCTTTCCCCACTATCTGAAAGTAGAGCATTCCCATGAAACCTCTCGTAAACCAAAACGGCATAAAGTGAAGAAACAATTTTGAGTGTTCTCAGACCCAAAAAGTAACCTATCAAAGCATAACAAATAATACATAAAACCTAAAATAACACTAACAAATAATGTTCACAGACACGGTTCACAACTATGGCAGCTTGATGATGAGAGACTAAGTACAGTTCCTGAGGAAGGAGGGTGACCGTATCATTCTCACCGACTGGGCTGCCTCTTTAAGAGCTCGGTGCAGAACAAATGCTGAACACTGGTTGCATTTTTCACCTTTTTCATAAAAACAAAAATTCTCTTTGGATTTCTTTCTGTGAGAACAGGTACTAATGTAGGACTTTCATAAAAGGAAAATGGTGTAAAGCGAACTTTCAAAAAGTGGAGGATACCTGTATGTATGTCTACTGCTTCATGTAATTGCTGAAAGTTTCTTTTTGTAACACTGTATTTTAATGAAAACACAAAAACCAAGTCCTGCAGTCAATTCTGACTCACAGCAACCCCCTGTGTTTCAGAGGAGATCGGTGCTCCACTGGATTTTCAATGGCTATGACCTTTCAGAAGGAGCTCTGGTAGCGTAGCGCCTAAGGCACTTGACTGCTCACCAGAAGGCTGGTGGTTCAAACCCACCAGCCACTCCTCCGAAGGAAGGTTGGGCAATCTACTTCTGTAGTGATACTGCCTCGGAAACCCAAGGAGGGGTCGCTATGAGTTGGGGCCGACCGGATGGCACATAACAACAACAACATGACCTTTCAGAAGCAGAGAGCCAGCCTTTTTTCCCAGGCACCTGTGGGTGGATTCAAACCACCAAACTCTTGGTTAGCAGCTGAACCTTTAACCTTGTTGTGCCACGCAGGGACTCCTGTGTTTTAATAACCATCCCATGAAATAACCAGATCTTCTGAGGCTTTGTTTTACCCCATGGAATTTCGGGCATATTCTAACTCCTAATCTAACATACAAACAGTTGTATCATACACCAATTGACAGGTGAACCAACATCAGTTATTCAAAATAATTCGAATCAATTTTATAATACACAAAGTATTTTCTCCCATAAACAAAAAATTCATTATGAGACCTTTCCCATCAATGCAATCTCCTCTCCTTTTGAATATCAATATACAATTAATACTAATGATGCAAGGAGCCAAACTACCAATACCAGATGATTAATACAATACTAGAGAAGAGCAGTTGTACCCTTCGGCCTAAGAGCACTATAGACTTCTTTATGGGGAGACCCAAGCAAGGGCACAGATGTTACACAGCTTACACAGAATTTACTCAATTACGCTCAACCAGCACAAAAGGCAGGCTGCAATTAGCATCACACCATAGAAGGTACTTCAGTGGTAAACATTCCAAAGTTACTTCCGTCCCCAAATTAAGAAAAGAAAAATCTAGTGGATCAAAGCCTATCTCTTCCATAAAGTTGTCTCTCTCTGATAATATTATGCCCTATGAACTAAGACACATTATATCTGTGAACGTCATAGTAATCATACACATCTTAAAGGCAAGAGTTTATTTTGTTTTGTTCACATGTTTTTTCCTTGGCCTTACTCCTGTAAGATGCATTGCAAAGAGTAGCTACAAAAACAATCATTATCAGAATAAATAAAACAAGGAGGGAAAAAGAGACAGCTTCTTCAGAAGCAATCCCTTTCCTAGCTCCTAACTTGTTCATTTTTTGTATTAAAGAAATAGTGCACAGTTTTAAAAGACTGAAATCTACATCCCTCTTTTCTGATTAACCTTAAATGATATGCTGAGATTCCACATTACCCCCCCCAGGTAATTCATAAATAAAGGAGCACTGACTCAAGAGAGCCAGCTTGGGTTTACCTTCTGCTCCCCCTCATGAAAATGATTTAACTATGCTGTAGCATAGTGGCTAAGACACTTGCCTGCTAACCAGAAGGCTGGTGGTTCAAACCCACCAGCCACTCCTTGGAAGGAAGGTTGGGCAATCCTACTTCCGTAGTGATACTGCCTCGGAAACCCAAGGAGGGGTCGCTATGAGTCGGGGCCGACTCGACGGCACATAACAACAACATGCTGTATCCTCAGTTTCCTCCTCTGCAGATAACAGACCTTACACCTGATATGGCTGCTGTGAGGATTAAATACTTTCCATGACTTAGCCCAGTGCCTGGCACAACCATCATTATTTGCACTAATATCACAATCTGTAAACCAAAAGTAGAAGGAATAAATTTCCATAAGACTTTTTTTTAACGCACAAGAAAAATGTAAACCAAATGATTCTCTAAGACATCAATGTACTTGAGGACTTCAAGCATATCAAAAGGAAGTACAAGTTGGGGGGATAGTACCTACTTAAGATTCAATATAAGCTATAACTGCTATAAACCTCAATACAATGCAATACTATATGACCATAAAAATTATGATGCAGAACTATATTTAATGATGTATGAAGAAGTTAAAATAAAAAAACGTTTACAAAACAAAACATATATTAAGGTTTAATTTTTGTTTTAAAAAATGGTAAGACTGTCTCTTTTATTTGACATATGTAATTTTTCCACCGTAAACATGTTATTACTTGTGTAACAAAAGGGAGAGAAGCAGAAAGAAAATTATACAAATTCTTAGTCAAAAAATCAGAGTAAAACAAAACTTCACAGTAACTTTTTAAATTTAGGATGTTGATTAAAACATGGATTCCCATTCCGCTTGACCCCTAACAAATCTTAAAAGCAATATAAAGCTTTACTCTTCAACAACTAAAAGCAGAGAAAGACTGTCAAAACATAAGTAGTTTTATAAAACAGTGCAACAGCTTGCGATAAATCATCTTTTCCCAAAGAATCCAAAGCATTAAAGTTATAATTAATTTATTAAGCCTCATAACCTAAGCAATAGGTTTAGGGCTGGGATTATAATTTCCCATTTACTAGTAGGAATAGGTAATAGTCATATTGTACATTCAGAATAAAAACTCAAATATTATAATTTTTAATTCATCTAAGAAGCAACAACCTGACAAATACAGATGGAGATTCTGTACCTGCTGCCACTGACATAAACTAAGATTCTGCAATAAACTTGCAGAGGTAAAAGGAAAAGGCCATCTAATCAAGGCCCTTTAGCTGTAAAAAGTAATAGCTTCCCTCACAGTTCCACAGAAGCGTTTTGGGTGCCCGAAGATGTTAAATGAATTCAGCAGGTGCATACATACAGGAAAAACTTCCCTTATGGAGAGGGAGTGTACAATGCACTTCAACCTAGCAATATAAACCTCTTCACCCACTTATTTAACAAATAAGCACCGTTTTTTTACACTGCACCTATTAATATCCCACGGAGCACTGTGCTGAGGGATACAAGTTAGGATCATGTTCAAATATGTGACCTCTAAGTTAGTCCTTTCCTTCAGGAACCCTGCTGGCACAGTGGTAAAAGTGCTCACCTGCAAATCAAAAGGTTGGTGGTTCAAACCAGCTGCTCCACAGAAGAAAGATGAGGCAGTGTGCCTCTGTAAAGATTTACAGCCTTGGAAACCTTACATGGCAGTTGCACTCTATCCCATAGGGTTCACTATGAATCAGAATCCACTCAAAGCAGGTTTTGTCATTTTTTCCTTTCCTTCCTGGGAGCTCTGGTAGCATAGTGGCTAAGACACTTGCCTGCTAACCAGACGGCTGGTGGTTCAAACCCACCAGCCACTCCTCGGAAGGAAGGTTGGGCAATCCTACTTCCGTAGTGATACTGCCTCCGAAACCCAAGGAGGGGTCCCTATGAGTCGGGCCAACTCAAGGGCACATAACAACAACAAAGTCCCTTCCTGTGCTCGATACTGTGTTGCAGGATCGCATCAAGTCAATTCCAACTCTTAGCAGCCCTGTAGGACAGATCAGAACTGCCTCATAGGGTTTTCTTCACAGCTGTAATCTTTAGCAAAGCAGATTGCCAGTCTATTCTCCTGCAGTAGGTTTATAAACTTCCGACCTTTTGGTTAGCACCTGCACACTTAACCAGTGCGCCACCAGGGCTCCATTTTCCTGTGCTTACGACTCTATTATTCTAAACTGCTATACAGTTACAAGGATAAATTTCCACCTAACACAAGTGGCACTTGGGAAGCAAACACATAACCCTAGGGCAAAGTTTCTCATCCTTAGCACTACTGACATCTTTGGCTGAATCACTCTTTGCCACAGGGGGCTAGCCTCCACTGCAGGACGGTCAGCAGCAACCCTGGCCTCTACCCACTAGAAGCCAATAGCACCCTCCTCTCAATTATGACAACCAAGTATGTCTCCAGACCTGTCAAACCCTTCCTAGGGATCAAAATCATAGACCCATTCCAACTGAGAAGCACTCCCATAGAGATACAGATATATATTCATCTCAGAAAGCAAACATATGTATTGGCTTCAAATACTGCAAGCCAGACCTAATGCCACATGTAAAATGAAAAACTTACTTTATTCAAGTTCTTAATAAAAGACAGGACTCCAGGTATACAAGGATAACCTGGCAGCATTCATTCACCTTATAAAAACGTTGATTTGTTGTGGTGGTGGTGGTGTATTACGACTCAAAGCAACCCCATATGACAGAACACAACTGTTTTACAGGGTTTCCAAGGCTGAAATCTTTACTGGAGAAGACTGCCAGGGCTTTCGTCCCATGGAATCATGAACCACCAATGTTTCGATTAGCAGGTGAATGTTTAACCCTTACACCACCAGGCTCCAGATAACCAAAGAAAAGGATTAGTTCATTCAGCTGGACAATGAGCCAAAACTTACAACCACCACACTTGAAATGAAAACAGAAGCAAAAGCCAGATAGGAAAGAAAAGTTTGGCTATAATGTGGCTTCTCCTGAACTCTTGCCCCACCATGATCTCATTATCCTACACAAAGCAAACAGGCAAAGAAACAGGAGGAAGGATGACTAGAACAGTGGCCACGAAGTTGTCAGTACTGCAGCTGAGACTTGAAAATTAACTAAAATTTCATTACATAAAAAGCTAGGGCAAGAGAATGGTAATGAGACATTCTTCAGAGAGCGGAAATGGCATGAAAAAAGCCAAAGCTGTACAAAAACACAGGACATCCTGGGAGCAAAAAGAAATTAAAAATTTGCTTGAAATATAAAGCATATTTCAATAGAGAAAGCAGTGAAGAAAAGGTGGAAGGACAGTTTGAAGCCAGATCATAATGGACAACCTTGAACAGCCACGCAACCTATTTTAGCCTTTACTTAGACTTAAAGGTAGCAGAATGTCATTAAAGATTTTTCAAATGGGGAGTGATACATCAGAGCTGCGCCTTTAGAGACCAACTGGGTAGAATGGACTTAAAGTAAAAAGACATCTTAGATGGTAAAGCCCAATGAGGAAGCTACTGCAATAATCCAGATAGGCTACAATGAGAACTTCAACTTAGATGGTTACCACAATAGAATGAATGGTCCACATCCCCTTCAAAGGATCAAATAAGGGTCAAGTAAGCGATAAAAACACAACACATACAGGATCTTAGAGAAGGTCCTCTTTTCCTTCGTAACTTCATCTCATTTATGATGAAATCTTCCCATCATTTCTCATAAAGCTGTTCGAGTTTGGTCTAACATCTCTATTCCCAACACCACCAACCCCCAGTCCAGGTCCTCACATCACTCACACCTAGCTTATCATAACAGCCTTCTGACTGGTGTCTCAGTCCTCCAATCCATCCTATATACTGTTTTATCATCTCACTTTCCTACTCTAGAATAGCCCCTAGTACTTTTTTCAAGAGTCCAAATTCCCCAAGATAAAACCTAAAATAAAATCAGGGCAAGTGCATCTGATGACACAGACTGAGAATTTCCCACGCGGATTCGCAATCCTTATCTTTGCCTAGAGTTCTGCTTCTATCAGAAGGACCTTCTCCTACCCTTCTGGCCCCAGACTGACCAATCCTTCAATGCACAGTGTCTTAGTTTCCTAGCGTTGCTATAACAGAAATACCACAAGTAACAGGTGGCTTTAGAGAACAGAAATTTATTCGTCACAGTTCAGGAACCTAGAAGTCTGAATTCAGGGCATGGCTCTGGGGAAGGTCCTTCTTTGTCTAGTCCAGCTTCTAACAACTGACAATCCGTAGAGTTCCTGGGCTTGTCGTGCATCTGCCTCTGTAGTCAGCATCTGTCTTCCTATCTGTGTCTATTTCTGGTCTTTTTATAACTCCGAAGTGATTAGGTTTAAGATCCACTCTACACTGGTATGTATGGCCGCTTTACCTAACAAAAGAAAAGGTCTATTTTCCAAACAAGGCCACAACCACCATAGTTATAAAGGCCAAGAAGTCACACATTTTGGGGGCACAAATGATCTCCAATATATTGCATTTCCACAAAAATTTCTCCAGACTATTCAGATTTACACAGCTTTCTTCCTGCTTAAATTGTATAATGTATTTAAAGTCACTATCACTCAATTCAAATTATCCGAATATTCTCTAATTGTCAATTTATTCATTCTATTTCCAAGACAGGCAAAGCTCCTCAGCAGTATCCTTCTTTCGTATGTGCAATAATTTCATCTAAAGCTTGACACATAGCAAGCACTATAAGCACTTAACTGACTGGGCTGGAATAGTCAGATCAGGCTTCATGAGTTGTGCCTTAAAGAATCAGTAAGATTTTGCTAAGCAAAAAAAGATGAAGAAATTCCAAGCAAGACACTGACACAATTTTGAAAAGGAAGTATTTGGGGGATAATCCATAAACAACTTGGGTAATCAAGCAATGTGCAGCTTCTCAAGATGGGGGAGGCGGGGGATGGACACGGGGGCGGGGCAAGCTAAGAAGTGATTTGTGAGAAAGCTTCAGAAGCTACAAAACTCTAGAATGTTGATTTTATGGACAGCACTGAGAGGCATTTCTTTTACCAGAAAACACAAATGCAGATTTGTCGTGGAATACAACGGGGAGGGGACAAAACGTTTCTTATAATATAAATAATGTGAGTCTCACCCCCAAATCCTTAACATTCTCCTGTACCATTCCGGCTTCTTAACTGAAAACGTTTTGTAACTACCAAGTGGATCAGAGCTCTGGCTAGAGTATAAGCTGTTATTATGACTGCTATTCACTAACATAACTTGCCTTTCACTATGTCCACCACTGTGCTATTTTACATATATGCTCTCATTTAATCTTCACAGTTAACACTGTAAAGTAGGTCCTATGATCCTCATCTTATAAATGAGAAACTTGATGTCAGAAAAGGTTAGTAATTTCCTCTAGATCACACAACTACCAGGTCGCAGAGCCAGGATTCCAGTGCGAATCTATAACCCTAAAGCCCATGCTTTTAACACTTACTACACTAAGTGCGGGAAGGGTCTCCTCACTGCTAAACAGTTTCTGAATTTTAGTCTTTAGAAGAAAGTCAACAAGGTAATACCAAATATCAACTGGATATCTCCAATAAATGTTCATTAAAATGCCTACAGTAGTCAAAGCACTGCATTAAGTGCCGATAAGCATCAGGAGAAACAGATATCCCTATGGTCAGTGCTATCCCTAAGGGCCACACATTATGGGCCCCTCACCTAGACTGAGAAGTGGTGGAGTCAGAGTAGGCTTACCAGAGGAAAGAACCTTTAAGCTAAAACTTGAAGAATGAGTAGGATACAGCATCTCCCATACAGCTGCTTCAAGCATCTCATATTCAAAATCCATTCTCTGCCCCCAACCCCTAATCCAAAACCACTTCCTGCCCCTCAACATTCCCTATGACTCAATCGTGATCCCACTCTTCAATCTACCTTTTTATCATAAATGTTGTTGTTGTTATGTGCCGTCAAGTCAGACCCGACTCTTAGCAACCCCTCCTTTCCGAGGCAGTATCACTACGGAAGTAGACTGCCCCATCTTCCTTCTGAGGAGTGTCTGGTGGGTTTGAACCGCCAGCCTTCTGGTTAGCAGTCAAGTGCCTTAGGCACTGAGCTACCAGAGCTCCCTGTATCATATATATCTCATTTAAATGTCTACTAATCCCAGGCACAAATATAGGAAGGCTGCAGGAGTCTGCAGTCCAACGTTGGAAACATTATACTAAGAATTACAGCAGTTTCACTACTGCCAAAAGTAGAAGACATAAATTAGGTGTTACGGTAGCCCAGATGATAAAGCACTGTTTTGCCTGAAGGCATCAAAGAAGGCTTCCAGAAACAGATGACATGTTGATGGAATTTTGAAGGCAGGGGTGGGGTGTTCAATAAGCAGAATGATAACCACATTCATTCCATCCACTGCCTTAGTTAAAAACCCCATTATGTAATGCAATAATCCAGGCAGTAATAATAGCCTAACTGTTCTTCCCTTTTCCTGTCTCAGCAAGCTTCCAATCTAGCCTCTACTATCAAAAGGATTATTAGACAAAAAAAAAAGGACGGAAGGAAGGAGGGAGGGTACATAAATATGACCATATTGTGCTCCTGCTTAAAATTCTTCACTGACTCCAGGGTACGGATGAGCCCAAACGCTTCCATACAGCAACGTCTGCCCTCTTTTACATTCAGCCTCCCCTCCAACCTGTCCCCATGCCAGCTGCGTGACTCTTAGGCTCTGCCACGCCCCCTGTACCTTCACTCATGCTCTTTTTTTTGAAGGTTCGGTTCCAAAATCACTTCCTCTTTCAAGTATTCCACATTCCTTTCAGGTAACAGTTGGATGTCTTCCACTCTAGGGTCTGTGACACCTTAGGCAATAGCTCACAGTGGAATATAAACTCCCAATTTTGTCTGTCCTCTCCTTCCCTTGACTGTGTACGTCTTAAAAAAGAGTTATGGTTTGTTGTCTTCATGTCTGTCCCCTGCGCATATTACAGTGCCTGGCAGAGAGTAGATCAATACAAGTTAGTTAATCTAAGCATTCTATGTAGAATACATCAGATGGAGGAGATCCATTAGGAAGTTAATGATCATGAAGTGGTAACAACCTCCCAGGAAACAGGCATCAGCTGAGTCTAGGACAGAATTCACCCATATCAAGTTCTTGTCCTGAACATGGCCTCGCACCTGCACCAAGACTGCCAAACTTTTCAAGTCTGCTTTTCACATGCTCAAATTTGACTACGCAAGCCTTTTGAAAGCAGTATCTATTAAAATTTTTAATTACCCAAACTTTTACCCAGCAATAACACCTCTAGGAATCTATCTGGCAGAAATATTCTCGTAGGTACACAAAGATGTATGCACATGTACTTTCACTGAAGAACTGAAATACAAAAAAAAAAAAGATTCTAGCATATTCCCAGCCATTTAGAAAAAAAGAGAAATGTGCATGTAAAAAACTCCATGTGATACTGCTAAGTAAAAACAATGAGAAGATCAACCCATACAACAAGTACGATCTCATTTGTGTTTAAAAATATAAACACAGGAAAAAACTGTTTTGAAGCACAACTGTGTATGAAATTATTAACTGTGTTTATCTTATCACTGAGTTCAATTTCTACCAGTCTCTAGCCAACGAAAGGCAAAGAGGAAAAACTCATTTTTATTGTGTTTTCCCAACAAACCTTAATAATACAAGTGCTTCTGAACAAGTCTAATATTGGAGACTTCTTAAAGATTCCAAGAAAAGTCAAGATGTCAAGAAACTTCAAAAGTAATGGGTTATTCTTAGGAGTCCCTTGGCAAAATTCCAGGGATCTCACTAAGACTCACCTTCTCCCTATGAAGTACTGAATTAATGATTTTTAAATATTAAGTTTTGCCAATGCCAGGGAAATGTTAAAAGTGAATGCTAACATACTTCCTCCATGCTCTTGCTTATAAGGTAAGAGGTAAGTAGTCAATCAGTAATGAGGTCAACTTTTCTGATATATCCTTAGGGTACATCCTCATTCTCCACGGTAGTTTATGAACAGTTTAACGATAAAGGACAGTACAACTTATCAGACTAGTATTTCCACAAAGCCTCCATGCTAGCAAACGTCAGGCACTAATTAGCTTTTTTGCTTGTATCCCTTCACACCCTTTGGTGGAGGTGCTAATGAGCAGTCACAAAGGCCAAAAAGCAAGTAGCAAAAGAAAGCCTGGATATATCAGTTTTGAGCAATTCTTGCTTCAATTCTCCAACAACAAAATTGTTATTCATCTTTTTCATGCCCCAATACTTACCCTCCAAATGAATTTACCAGGTCTGACCTTAGGTGTTGCCTTTTAAAAAAGGAATTAAAAGGTGAGGGACTTCGTTAAGTCTGATGCCATTCAAGCAACTTTTTCCAAACAAGGGGAGAATCTGCTGTACTTAAAATGCAGAGTGAGATCTCATTTTAGATCCCTGGTTAAACTAACAAGAACCAGAGTTTTTGATAACATTTAGATCAAACTGCACTGAATTTCCCTCTACTTTGTATATCCTGACTCTCAAGTGTTGGTAGAAACTGGTTTGTTTTGTTTTGTGTTTTAAAGAAAAAAGCAAGCTCACAGCCAACAACAATAAAATAGCCAAATAATTCTCCATTATCCATAATAGTATATGAAATCTGATCCCGAAGAGGGTCAGCAAAAAAGAGGAAAACCCTCAACGAGATGGACTGACAAAGTGGCTGTAACAATGGGTTCAAACACAGCAATGATTGTGAGGACGGTGCAGAACCAGGCAGCATTTTATTGTGGTGTGCATAAGGGTAGTTCAAACCAAAACCAAACCCACTGCCATGCAATCGGCCCGACTCATAGTGACCCCTCCTTCCTTCCGAGGAGTGGCTGATGGGTTTGAACCGCCAGCCTTCCAGTCAGCAGTCAAATGCCTTAGGCACTAAACCACCAGAGCTCCCATAAGGGTAGTTAAGAATTGGAAATGACTTGACTGATACCTAACAATAACTATCATCTGAAACCTAGGGCATTCGAATGTTAAAATTCTACAAAGCTGGCTTAAAGTGTTGGACAAGCACGGCTTGCAGAGGCTAACATTTATCAAACAACTACTTACTGTTTTCCAGACACTGCTACCCAGTGGGGAAGCCAGAATTTATAAGGTTCCTATACTGAAGGGTCTCTAGGCATAAAATTTAAAATCTTCCAAGTTTTTATTTCAGATTGCCCAAGTCTGTGTGCCATTCATTCATGAGTTGTGCTCCCTACTTTTATAAAGGTAATTTCATCATACCCTGTGTTTTAATTTTACTTCTATTCTCTACCTTCAAGACAGGAAAACAAAAAGTAAAGAAAAAATACCTACTGCAGCCCTTTTTGGAGTCCAAGCTTTTTGGCATGTCACACCTAATGGCTAATTTTCTCCTGTGTATATTTTACACCACATTCGCAAAACAAACACATGGCATAATGCAGGAACAAATGATTGCCAAACTAATTGTTACCTTCCCAGCTGTGCACACTGATCTTACCTGTGACTTTTGCTACATCCCACAATTCTTTGCTCAATATACAAGTGATACATCCAAGCATATCACTTACTTCCTATCTCTGGTGGTCTTTGACCTGTAGTACAACGGGATATTTGCCTTTTATAATTCGTATTATCTTTTCTAACCATATTGTGGTTCAGCTGAATTTTGATCTCACCTTCAAGGGATGTAAAGTACAAATGTTTTGTGTTATGAATTATTAGACTCTGGAAGGAATGTTTGCTAACATTTTGTGTGCACAGAGGCTAACATGCAATCTATTAGGATAGAAACTACAATTTAATCACACATCTTCAGAAGCAACAAGAGGACATAACAACTAGTTTAAACATAGATGGCCAAAAAATAAAGTTCCATGTTAGGGAAAAAGCATAGTCAAGTCCTCTTTGCACTGACACAGTAAGGAGGCCAGATGTCTGGGCCATTTTATTTGAGACACCTACCCTGTGTCCTTTAACAAAGTGAGCAAGTAAAAAGGCACTAATGTGAAAGATGCTTCCTGAGACCTAGAGCATTCTAAGCAATCAGGGTAGACAACTTGGTTAAAAAGGAGAAAGAGCACCAAGGGAAGGTGCTTGAAATGCTAAAAAACTACACAAGGATGAGATGTGTTGGGGACAATCAACCAAGGACTACACAGTTCCTCCCCCAAACTCAAGGGAATGAGATGGTCCTCCGTAAAAAATCATTAGTTCATAAAAAGTAAGTTCTCTCTCTCTAGGAAGGAAGTAACTTAATCTCTGTATCTTCATGTCCTCACCAAGATGAGAAAAAATACCCCTGCCAACCCCTGCCCCAAAGGAGGCAGAATAAGTAAGAGTAAAAATTACTCTTTAAATGCAGGATTTTCTATACAATCATTAAGAGAATCCAACATGGTGTAAGTTGATTTTTTAGAACATCTCAAAAATTGCTTTTCTGGTACAGGCAGTTCCAGATTATGAACGACTTCCATTCCTAAAACTTTCTTTAAGTCGAATTTGTATGTTAAGTTGAAACAAACAGGTACAATTTGTATCTAAAATTAGTCTAATGTCTTAGTATACAGTATATAGTGTACCTTTCTATGCATAAAAAGCATTAAAGAAACACTTCCAGACACACTAACGCTTTTTAACATAATAATACCACAATAATGTTTTGATGTGCTTCACTAAGTAGTGCCCATTTGTTATTTTTTTTTTATCTTATGTTATTATTTGTTATTATGAACCACTACGTGTACCTCGAATTTGTAATGTAATAATCTTTACCAGGTTGGTTCCTAAGTATGGGTGTAAGTCAATCAGCTGTTGGTAACCCAGGGACTGTCTATGTAACAAGGTAACTAAGTTTTACTCACAAAAAGGTGTAACTAGAATCACTCAACACAAAAACCTTCTCAAACAAGCATCCCCAACCACAATGGAACTGTGTTTACAGATTACACGATCAGGTCATATCAAACACAAATCTAAAACTTGCTATTCAATTTAAAATACAAATTAGAACCTGTGGTCAACCCAATAAAATCCAGAGGATTCACACACACTGGCTACAATGTAGCACTACTTGAAATGGCAGTGTTTGAAGGAGAAAAAAAAAATGGAGCATAGTTATTTTCCTTCCTTTTCACCTTGATAAAAGTTCACAAGTAAATGAACTAATGCTTACTCATTTCTCTAACTTCCAGATTTTTCCTCAACAGGCTAAGTCAAGTCATCTCATAATCAAAGAGTGCTCTGCAGGCTTAACCATGGAAATAACATGTGCAGGCAGGAAGACAGAAAATCAGACAAAAATTTAAAATCTCATTTTGGTAAAGCACAAAAGCCAAATACTGATGTTCTGAATAAGGCTTTCAGAAAAGGTACGGAACACTTCTAAACACTACCTCAATGAATGAGCTATTCACGTAAGGGATTCAAATAGGTCCAAGGACCAAAACTCCACTCAACCTCAAAGGTGCTAACAATACTTAATTGATCACTCTTTTAACTACTTACAGACACATATCAAAAACACTTATTATGTATACATTTAAATGAGGCAGTCATCAGAGACCATTATAATACAGAATTAAGAATACCTACCACCTTCCCGGTCATAGTATCTAATGTGTCCCTCCAAACAGTTCACACTTTAAATATAAAGTGAACCACCTCAAATTATGAAATTACTAAGAAATTCATCAAACATGGTAAAGATCAAAGAACTGCATACATTTTTGGACAAATCCACTGGAAATCCAATGCAGAAATCCATGACTAAGGGTAGTTATCTCACATTTGTAATACATTTTTTAAATTCCCAAGTGTTGAGCATTTTTACCTTGACTTATTTTTGGAACTACACATCACACTGCACATATCACATGACATGATGTAACTGTTAGCAAAGAAAATGGCCCAAACCATTGAAAATATACATGGTAAGAGTAAACAGACCAATGCATACTTAAGAATCACTACATTTTATATTTACTTTTTTAAAAAATGGTTTTCAGTTCACAATAGATTTTTTAATCAGAAAAGTGGCTAGTAGCCTATGCAGAAACAACAGAGAAAGGTACTTTGTATTTTATGAAATGGAAATTTATGCAATTATGGGGAAAATTGACATGAAGAAACAGGTAATAGGACAACACTCTACTAAAGCTGAAGGATTAAAACAAAAATTATCTGGATAAAAACACAACAGAAATGTTAAGAATATATCCCCAGGTATAAAACAATTATTACTCAAAAGTATTCACCGTTGTTAGGAGACACGGAAACGAACAATCTTAACTGACAAGTAGACAAATGAAAATTTCTAAATTGGTCAGAAAGTATGCTGGAAAAGGAACCAAGTACAGCCTACAAAGAGGGTGAAGGGGAAACACACACCCACTTAAGCCTCTGTAAACAGTGATACTTTAAATGACCCAAAAAACTGGGAAAATAAAAATTACAGACCATTCTGTGATGAGAAACACATTCTAATATACTACTTTCAACACTTGAAAGTACTTTGGAGACGAAGTTCAGTAACAATCTATAACTATACCATGATTATGCAAGGCAAAGATTATGTAATTTTATCGTTTATTTAAAAATGTTTCCCGACTCTAATACTAAAACAATTAAAACATTCTGCTCTCTCCAACGGGGAGAAGGAAGGTTCCTCTGGGCTACAATTTAAAAATATAAGCATACACCCCAAAACAAACAAAAAAACACAATGATTGCTAGCCACGTGACAAAGGAGATGGCAACACCAGGGTTGTGAATGGAGGGGAGGGAGGCGAGGCTGCAGGACTAGAGAGATTTCTCGGAACTTCGGGGACCGCGAAATTCGGGTCTCCCGATCCTTGAGGTACCAAACGCTTTGCCCTAAGAGTTGTATTATTAACATTCTAAAGTACAGTTTTATTAATAGGTCAAAAAAAATGCTCCAGTGACCTCCAGGATAAAGGGAGGAAAACCGGAGGGGGAGGAAAGAGAGCAATTTAAAGTGGCGCCATCATGTCACCCCTTCTCCCATAAGGCAATCAATAAGCAATAGTTAAGTAACATATTTCACTAAAAAACAAAACCACACTGCGATCCCCACACTGGAAAACAAAAGGATTTTTGGAGAAAACATGGGGGGTAGGGTTGTTTATCTTATGGAAGACAAAACTATTTGCTGAGAATCAAAGACCGTCAGCCGGAAAACAGGCCCCCCAAAAGGGAGTAAGATTCCAACTCACTTAAAAGCAAATAAATGCCTCTTCCTCTTTAGTTCAAAAAAAAAAAAAAAAAAAGCACACACGTCCGCCTGAGGGAGACTAGATCTGAAAACGTAAGTGACCTCGATTTACAGGCAACAAGAATAATAAATAAATGAAACAAATAACCATCTCACTAAACAATCAGAGTTGTGATACAAACCGTGAAACGCGCAAGATGTGTGTTTCGAGCAGAGAAAGGCCCTTTGCAGTCAAGAGAAGTTCAAGGCGAGAACCAGAGTTTGTTTTGTTTTTTGGGGTTTTTTTTCCTACAGAAATAAATCATGCTGTTTAGGCCGCATTTTAAATAGAATGCCAAAGGAAAACCTGGCGAACTAGGCGGCAGCTGGTGGGAAAGGGCCCCCGCACACCCCCGCCCTTGGGGCGACTCCCAGTCCCGGACCCGCAGCGGGGAAGCCCGGAGAGGCCATTTAAAGTTCCGGGGATTTTTCCTCCCCTGCCCTACCTTTCTAGTTACAACTAACAAAGAGAGGGAGAAATGGGAGCCACAGGGAGAGCGAGGAGAAGGAGAAAGGGCAGCGGGAGGAGGAGGAGGAGGAGAAGAGCAGCAGCAGCAGCACCTACCACGTGATGGAGGAGCGTAGCCCGGGCGGATTCAGCCCCACAAAATGGGCGCAGTTTGCAAACAGCCCCCCGGCCTGGGCGCCGAGGGCCGGCGGTGGCGGCAGCGG
>NW_006921605.1:21157836-21190726 GCF_000298275.1 Orycteropus afer afer | reverse complement strand
CGCCGCGGCCGCGGTCCCTGCACTTCTATCTGCGGAGGCCCCGGCGCGGAACCCAGCTACCCGCGGGACGTGCGGCAACGACACGCGGCAATGCGGCAGGCGGGAGAGGCGTCCTCGCTTCAGCCGACGTGAGGCTAACCTGAGGCACTGACGCTGTCACATTCCCTTTGCGCTGGGGCTGGCGAAGCCGAGCGCGGGCTTTGAGGGGCTAGGCGAACTGGCGTGGTGGAGCAAGGGGACGTGAGCGAGCAACTTGGCTGCACTATTAAGTAAACAGGTTAATGCAGTCGGTGCCACGCTTTACCGGGGCAAAACGCGCGCTGAATCGCGTAGGAAGCGCCCTGACCAGTGAAGCGGTTTCTGCCGCTCTTTGTCTTAGCAACCAGTCTGTACACTGCAGCACGGCTGGGCACTCAGCCCCAGTGCCGCGCTCCGCAGCCGCCAGAGTTAAAAAAAAAAGTCGTTTCTGCGCAGGCGCGGACCAAGGCCCGCGCCGGACCAGCCCGAGAAGGGGTGGCCGGGAGCGAGGGGGGAAGTGATGGCCCACCAGCGCCGGGCCCGCTGGGAACTGTAGTTTTCTTTAAGAAGCACGAGGCTTGTTTTGGGTGTCATGGCTTGGCAGATCCGCCAAAAGGCAAATGGCATTACACAATGAGTATTTATACTTCCTGCCGCCACCAAAAGGAAGTTCACTGCTATGCTAAAAGTTTAACAAAGAACTCCATAGAAAAACCCAAATCTTGCAACAAAATGCATTCTTTCCACTCTTCTGCCAGAGCTGATTTAAATTGGTGGCACCTTATCACTGCTCACGACCAGTTTGTTAGTACAGTACTTTATTCCTGTCCAAAAAAATAGAAGACCTTAAAATAATGGGGCCTTCACTAGATTTTAAATTTTCAAGACTGTAATGCAGATTCACCTTTACACAAAGGATGATTCCATCATCCTTTAAAAAAATGTTGCCAGAAGATTAATTTAGTCCTTTGAGATTTTTAAAAGGAATTCTCGGATTCATGAAAATATTAGTTTAAATGACTGAAGGGGGAAGAGGGGATGATTCCAAAAATTAAATCGTCAAATTCAGCCCATGAGGAGGGCAGATCTGCTAACCAAAAGGTAGACAGGAAATGCACAATGCTTTTTCGTGGCTTACCAGAACCGATATCCGGTGGTAAGCGTCACTTCTGCTAGTTAAAAACACCCTCGCTGTTGTTAGAGAAGTTTCAGACTGACCACAAAGTTACACTAACTCATCAGGACCTACAGCATGTGCACCTGCGCTTGTATGAGTTTCCATTTGTACTCTTAAATCACAATCCCACAATCATCATTCCAAATATCAAAAGCAGGCAGCTACATCACAAAATCAAATCTACAAAGAATAAACTAAGACTGGGTGTGTAGATATCTGTATACAAAAAAAAAAAAAAGATGCTTAGTCTTGGATTTTTAGTTTACAATCCTAGAGGAAATTTTTTTAGCTGATTAAAAAAACACATCACACATAAACAGTAATTCCACAAAATACAGCAGAAGGTGTTAAACACATAGTTCCAGCACCAATAGGTGGCGAACTAGAGCCCTAATCTGAGGATTCTGAAATCTAAATTAGCAGCAGAATGAAAAACACCAAATAAGGCAAAGGCCTTTGCAGCATATACTTAAATATTAAGTTCAAAGATACACACCACAAAATAAGTAATCTTACTACTGCTCCAACTCTAAAAACTCAATGGCTATATATAATTAGGCCCTCCAAATAACCAAGATTATGAAATATATACATTTTTAATGTATTACGAGAAGAGTAGAAGCAGCTCATTTTAAAACCATACATTTTGGGGGAAAATAAACCCCAACCTTCTTTTTCTCTCACTGCTTAGCCCAAGAGTAAGGAGTTCACAGCATTTGACACTTAAAATCAGTCAATCTGTTTTACATTCTTTTCTCAAATTACATGTCTTTCTGTTTAGGCACCAATTTTCACAAATGAGCATTCAATGTGAACCACTATAGGTACAAAATTCTTGAGAGACATGCATGTTCTTAAAATGTCCCCCAGAAAAAAATAGAGGTCAAAGCTGATTATAAACACACACACACCATTCACTTTTCAAATCACTCTTGGAATGGTATCGTGATTGATTCCCCAATATCTACTCAGTGCTAACTGGGTTAACCTACCTAACCCGGTGTTGTTTTGTTTTGTTTTGTTTTGCCAATGAATGGTTGAGGTTGGGCTTGAACCCAATCCTAGCCAATGAAATATGAGTGGAAGCCCCCAAGAGGCCTCCACCAATGGTAAGAAAACCTTCCTCAATCCTCAAGAAAAGCTAGAGGAAAAAAATAGTCCCTTTTCTTCAGACAGTGCAACATGTAACACCTCAAACTGCTACAGTCACCTTGAAACAAGCCTAAAGATGCCACCAACATCAAAGGGGGCAGAATGGAGAGTTGGCAAGAATTTTAGTCCCTAGTGACCGCATTAGGAGCCCTGGTAGCATAGTGCCTAAGGCACTTGACTGTTAACCAGAAGGCTAGCGGTTCAAACCCACCAGCCACTCCTCGGAAGGAAGATTGAGCAATCTTCTCGTAGTGATACCGCTTCGGAAACCCAAGGAGGGGTCGCTATGAGTTGGGTCCGACTTGATGGCAAATACCAACAAGTGACTGCATTAAGCCACTGTATCAACCAACCCTAAAATCTGCCAACTTCTGGACTTCCAGCTACGAATGAACAACGTAACAATAAGAGTATGTTACACCACTCTGCTTTTAACTTTTATTTACTTCACTTAACAATAATGTAGAGAATTGACATTATATGAGGCTGAACTTGGTTAAATGCTCTCCGTTAATTCCTCAGAGATTATCTCATATACCAGTCTTACATCAAGAAGCCAGCCTGAAAGCCCCTGAACTATGGTTATTCCAATTTCAGATCTATTGCTGTCATCTATACTGTACAACAGGAGCTCTGGTAGCATAGTGCCTAAGGCACTTGACTACTGACCAGAAGGCTGGCGGTCCAAACCATTGAAGGAAGGATGGGCAATCTACTTCCGCAGTGATATTGCCTCGGAAACCCAAGGAGGGATTGCTATGAGTCGGGTCCAACTCGACGGCACATAACATCATCATAGATTTAACTATCAATTATTACTATTATTAATGAATGAGGCTATTTTCCACAGTACTATAATTGAGAAGTTAAAATACAAGCTAAACAAAGGTCAGCAGTTGTTTCCTAATCCAAACATCACAGCTCCATCCTCCAAAACCAAAATCAATCTCACTGTCCTCAAGTCAAGTCTCAGACTTAGCAACCCTGTAAGACTGAGTAGAACTGCCCCATAGGGTTTCTGAGGCTGTAAATCATAAATCTTTATGGAAGCAGACTGACACGTCTTTCTCCCATGGAGCAGCTGATGGGTTCAAACCACCAACCTTTTCGTTAGCATCTGAGCACTTTGCCACTGTACCACCAGGGCTCCCCTCTCCATCTATAGACTCCAGCAAAGAATGCTTCCATTCATAAACTCAGGTAATACTTCATAAAAATACTGTGTGCTTTCTAGAAACATATTCTAATTCTGAGGATTATTTAAAGCCACATTAGAAAGTTAAAACCACATTTATCCAACAAAAACTGAGTAAGCATCTATTAAGTTCAAGACCCTACTCCAGGTATCACAGAAATGAACACATTAACCTATTTTTAAAAACAATATTAAAAACTGCATCATGGAAAAAACATCTTTAAACTGAAATTGGTGCATGCTCTCAATGTTAGTATTTAACCAGCTAAATATTAAATAGAAAGTCAAAACAAACTGAACCCAAGTTAAATTGAAATCAAAGAATTTTGGAGACAGAAAGGATATGAAAGGCCTACGTAGTTCAACCTCCAGATTTCATTAGTGGGGAAATGAAGCCACAGGAGCAGTCAGAAGACTGCCCCAAGTCTCAAAGCTGAACAACAGGCTGGCATCAGGGCCTCAGTCTCCGAATGGCACGTTTGTCACTGCCTTCCCAAAGTCATATCCTCCCAACCGAAGCATGCTACTTCACTTGATGAATGAGAAGTGCAAATATGATCAAGGTTTTAAATCCAAATACTACTAGCTATTTCAGTTTCATCGCTATCAAGATTTGGCCATATGCAAGCCTAAAGGATACAGTAAAACCCAGGAGAGCTAGAGCTTGTGTAAGGAGGAAACCTGTCAGGGAAGGAAAACTCAAATATTTTCCACTAAACTGACCAACAGAAAAGTGGTTAGACTGTACCCTGTCCAAGGCAGAAAACTTGCAAGACCTGGATAAACAGGGCAGTTCCATCAAGTTCTAGCTCTCACAGGTTTCACTGTAATTCACACACTGACTGCCGTGAACATAAAGCTCAGAAACTTAGACTTTTTTCATTGAATAGAGGCCTCAATGGACCCAAAACATCACATATTATTAATGTGCCAGGTCCACTAGTAACAAATTTTTAGTAAAATAGCATAAGGCATTTGAAAAAGTTTTGCAAATGGTGAAGTACTGTAAGTATGCATGGTATGCCTTAGTTTCAATCCCACCTAAAAACAAGATAATTTTCTTCCTCATACTAGAGGAACACACTACAAAATTTACATAAAGATCTTATCTTACCATCTCACCAAAGAAGTGATCCAATAACTTACGGAGAAGAAAAAAGAATTCTTAGGAAGCCTGATGATTTAACTGTGTTAGCAATGAGTACAATAACTAACACTACAGTTTAACCCTGAAGCACTCCTAAATCTAGAAATCATCCATGTGAGGATGTTTCAGAAGATAGCACTAAAACCCAACTCAATACAACTGTATAATCTGAAGAATGTGTCTGGTTCTCTCAGGCCACCAGCCAGCCTTTACATCTAACATCCAATGGTTGGTCTCCTATAGTCCCAGATTTGAAAGAAGGCATACAAACACTGACTTGACCAGGACTTTACAGGATATTTTCATAAAGTTACTCAAGGAGTCCACTGAAACACACATATTAAATTAAAAAAAAAACACTGCACCATTATTTAAGGGGATTTTAATTGATTCTAATGCTTTGAACTTCAACATAGAACATTTTTAAATTCTCAAATAACTAGAATGTGTGATTAACCCAAAAAAGTTCATGATCAAACATAACAGAAGAAGTGATAAAATAACTGATTTTCCACACATGGCAATGTCAGATGAACACTCTGCACGGGGCCTGCTAAACACTCATTGAGAGTAGATTTAAATGTCAGAAGCCGCCCAAAACTCACCAGACTATCTGGCTTTTTTGCCAATGAAATGCAAAGATACACATGCAGAAGAACTTCAAGGCAGCGGTGAACAGCCACGCTGTGGAAAGAAAGCCTAATAAAGAAGAGTCCAGGGAAAAAATGTTCAAAGAGAAAGAGGGGCAACAGGTGCACATGGAAAAAGGCATAAAAAATCAGTCAGTTGCTGAGTCCAAAGTTATGATGCAACTCCTAAAATCTTGCTCTGATGGTTTAGGAAACCTTGGGATTTTGAAAGATAGCATGCCAGATTCTTCCAATGAAGAGACACACCATTTTCGGAAAGGAACTTTTGTATTTGGTAGACTAATTCCTAGAGTCTTAAACTGGGTTCTGTGTACACTCAATGTGTACTAGGAGCAATAATATAGCTGTGGATGAGCGAACAATTGAAGCCATTGGATAAACAGGAAAGACCCTGCTGGAATGTCAGTTTAATAAAAGACTGCAGTAAAACCAGAGACGTTTTTGCTACAATAAACAATGTATTACAGAGAAAAATGCAAAATTCTCCAAATTGTTTCAAGATAGAAAAGTCTTCAGAGAAGTATCGTGCCTATGGCCAACTGTTCCAGACAGGCCCAGGCAGACCCTGGGTGTACTGTACAGGAAAAGACAGAAACAACTGCTTTTAATCAATAGATAAATACACATGGCCAACCTAGTCGTTTATGAAGAAATGAAACCTGAAAACATGTAACATATAAGTTGTTAAGGGTATACTCTTATAAAAAAGATCATAAGCTACTGAAAACATGACTGGAATTCAGGAAATGCTAAAGTCCCTGTCTTATCTCTGTTACTCATTTACTAAGAAATCATAAATAATTTTCCCCACAGCAATCATTTTTCATTTCTGAATGAGACTGACAAGAATAACAGATTTCAATATTCAGTATTTTCAATTCTATTTCAAATTAATTCCCACAATAAAATTTTTTAGACACAAATATATAGAACTCTGTCCCAAATAAACTAACTTCAATGAGAACCATAATATAAAATAAAATAGCTAAGTGAAATTATATATTCTGTATTAAAAAGAGGAGGAAGAAATTTTTATATGCAGGGGTAGAAACAACTTGCATGCCAGAATATCTATGGTGGCAGTATCAAAATGTGACCCTGCTGGTAATCTTTAGGCCAAGGCATTAAAATACTAATATTTATAACATGACTATAGTGGGGCTTTTTTTGTTTTTGTTTTTAATAGTAGCACAGTGCCTAAGGTATTTGACTGTTAAGAAGGTTGGAGATTCAAACCCACCAACCACTCCTCAGAAGGAAGACGAGGCAATCTACTTCCATGAAGATTTACCGCCTTGGAAACCCAATGGGGTTCTCTATGAGTTGGCATCGACTCAGTGGCAGCAGGTTTGGTTTTTATAGTAACACTGTATTTCTGACTTCAGTTATTTTCTTTTCAAAGAAATATGCTAAGAACACTTCTTAGACACTACCTCACTATCTTGATAAGTATAGTTTTAAATTAAGTTTTGAAATCAGGAAATATGAATCCTAAAACGCTAAAAATGAATCTAAGAAAACTTCTCAACTCATCCTATAAGGTCAGTATTACCCTGATAGCAAACCCAAAGACATCTAAAGAAAAGACCACTACAGACCAATATACCTTACAAATACAGATGTAAAAATCTATAGCAAAATGAATCCAGCAACATATAAAAAGGATTCTAAACCATTACCAACTAATTTATCCCAGGAATTCAAGTTGGTTTGACATCCAAACATCAATTAACATAATACACATTATTAATAAAGGATAAAAAACACATCATCTCAACAGAAGGAGAAAGAGCATTTGACAAAATCCAACACCCTTTTATGATAAAAGCATTCAACAAACAAGGAATAGAAAAGTACTTCCTCAATCTGATAACAGTATCTAGAAAACCCCCTACAGCTAACACCATATTTAAGGGACAAAGTCTGAATGCTTTCTCCCTAGGATGTCTGCTCTTATCACTTCTATTCAACACTGTACTGCAGATTCTAGTCAGGACAATGAGGCAAGAAAAAGAAATATAAAGCATTCAGATCAGAAGGCAAGAAGTAAAACCAACTCTTTGCAAACGTCATGTGCTTCTTTACAAAAACATTCAAAGGAATCCAAACTATTAAAATTAACAAATGAGTTAAAGTTACAGGATATAAGATCAATATACAAAAATCAACTGTATTTCTACACTTGCAATGAATAATCCAAAATGAAATTACAAAAAGTAATTCTGTTTATAACAGCATCAAAAAAATAAAATACTTAGAAATAAATTTAACAAAACAAGTGAGAAAGTTATATTCTCTGAATGGGTGAATGATTTGCTGAGTATATTTTCACCAAAAACAAAATGAATATTAAATAAATACTCTGAAAACTATAAAAACTGTCAAAAGAAATTAAAGATGCCCTAATTAAATGGAAAAACATCCCATGTTCATGGATTGGAAGACAAAACATTATATTGTGGTTGTTGTCCATCTCCCTAAGTTGATCTACAAATTCAATGCAGTCCCAATCTCTTTGTTTTGACAAAAAAACAAAAGTTGGAAGATTCACAATTCCTGATTTCAAAAATTAATTTAAAACTATAGTAATCAAGATCTGGTGACGTAGTGCCTAACACATCTGACTACTAACCAGAAGGCTGGCGGTTACACCAGCCACTCCTAGGAAGGAAGGTTGGGCAATCTATTTCCATAGTGATATGGCCTCAGAAACCCAAGGGGGGTCGCTATGAGTCAGATACGACTCAACGGCAGCGAGTTTGGTTTTTTTGGTTTTTTAATCAAGGTAGTGAGGTAGTAGAATAAGGATAGACATAATATAGATCAACAGAATAGGTTGAGTCCAAAAATAAACCCTCATATTTATGTTATTGTTATGTGCTATTGAGTCAGCCCAGATTCATAGCAACCCCCCTTGGGTTTCTGAGGACCTATCACTATGGAAATAGATTGTCCAACCTTCCTTCCGAGGAGTGGCTGGTGGGTTTGAACTGCCAGCTTTCTGGTTAGCAGTCAAGTGCCTTAGGCACTATGCTACCAGAGCTCCTCCTCATATTTATAGTCAATGCCAAAACCATTCAATTGAGGAAAGAAATCTTTTCAACAAATGATGTTGGGACAACAGGATACTTACATGCAATGGAAGGACGTTAGACCCTTACCATCTGCCATACACAAAAATTAACTCAAAATGGATCACAGACCTAAATGCAAGAGCTAAAATTATAAAACTCCTAGAAGAAAACAGGAGTAATGCTCATTACCTTTGGATTGGGTAAGAATTTAGATACGACAAATATACCAAAAGCACAAGTGACAAAAGAAAAAGCAAATAAATTAGACTTCACTTTTTTAAAAAACCTGTGATTAAAGGACATCATCAAGAAAGTGAAAACACAGCCCACAGAATGGCAAAAAATACTTTGCAAATCATATATCTGACAAGACCCTTGTATCTAGAATATAGATACAACTCTTACAACTCAACAATAAAAAGACAAATGATCCAATGTTAAAACAGGCAAAGGATTTGAATAGATATTCTTCAAAGAAGATATACAAATAGTCAATAAGCACGTGAAGACATTCAACATCATAAGTTATCATCAGGGAAATGCAAATCAAAAGGAGATACTACTTCACATCCACTGGGATGGCAATAGTCAGGAAGACAAATGGTGATTATGTGGAGAAATTACAACCCTCAAACATTGCTGGTAGGAAGTGTAAAATAGTGCAGTGGCTTTGGAAAAGTCTGTCAGTTCTTCACAAAATTCAACAGCATTACCATTTGATGTAGCAATTCCACTCCTAAGTGCATGCTAAAAATCATGTAATTGAACATCTAAAGTGGGTGAATTTTCTGATATGTGAACTGTATCTCAATAAAATGGTTAAAAAAAAAATGATGAAACCAAAATCCCATCTACTCCCTAAATAATTTCACTTTGCAAAGAAATGTTGATGCACTTGTGAGAAAGTCAGAAGGCAAGTGATAACTTTCCCTTTTGCTTCCCCTTGGGAGATTACCTCTGAGCACTAATTTGTCTCCATGTTACAATTGCAAACTTGGTGCCAACAGTATATTGTTAGTTCCTGTCAATTTGGACTCATGGCAACCCCACCGGTGCAGAACAGAAATGCACTCCATGAGTTTTCAAGGATGTGACCTCTTGAAGAATCACCACACCTTACTTCCAAAGTGCCTCTGGGTGGGTTTGAACCTAGAACCATTCGGTTAGTATAAGTCCAGCACTTAACCACTTAGGCTACCCAGAGACTCCTGTCAACAATATATGGATGCAAAAATTAGGTTACCTTCCAACTCAAGTTAAGTTATTCTAAAGTACTCTAAGTGAGAATAAAATAAGGAAGACTCAAATGTGACCCATCCATTCAGCCATGTATGGGAATGATACACTGTAAGTCAGTGAGTAGAGAATTTAAGGAACACAAAATCTTATTATAGGGAGAGTTATCTTCAGGGAGGTAGGACTGGAACATATTATAATTTTATAAGCATAAGCAAAAGAATAGTATTATAATCTGCCTGAAGAATATTTTAACAGAAGGTCAACATCTATAAAAGAGCAGTTTAAAGACAAAGTCTGGCATTATCATCCCCAGTACTGTCCAGGGTATAAAGAAGATGTCCTAAGTGCTGAACAGGAGAGAATATGCCAATCAATCAACTCCTGTCCCATCCAGACTGATCAGTTTAATTTCTTCCCCTGTAAACCAACACATGGTGTGATACAAATGTGATCAGCACAAGTCTGTCCTTCAGTAATCACTGCACTGATGTAATTAATGCTGGACTGGCATTCTAGTTCCAGCTCCGACACTAAGTAGCTATGGGACTTAAGGCAAATGACTTCACTGATCTCAATTTCTTCATGTATAAAACAAGAGAGCTAGGCTACCTTAAATCAAGGTTTCCTTTCTACTCTAAAGTTCAGTGATTAAGAACCCTAAAAAAGTACAATTATAACATTTACATACATTTAATAAAACACAACTTCTTTGTGAAAGAATTGATAAAAATTTGTATTTAAACATACAATAAATATTTTCTCCAGAAAAATAAGAACCTACTAAGAAGGCTGGCAGTTCAAACCCACCAGCCACTCCTTGGAAGGAAGATGGGGCAATCTACTTCTGTAGTGATACCGCTTCGGAAACCCAAGGAGGGGTCGCTATGAGTCGGGTCCAACTCGACGGCACATAACAACAACAACAAGACATGCATACAGAATTTGGTTCTAAATTATATTCAGAAACCGATATATATGGTACACTAGTAAGAGAGATCAAAACACATTTAACCAAAATTCTCTCCAGTCAGGGAAAACTGAAACTGTATTATTATACGTTTGCTCAATTTTAGGTGGAGAAAAATCTAAACTTTCGTTGTTGTTGTTGTTATGTGCTGTGATGGCTATGTTTGTATGTCAACTTGTCTGGGCCTGGTTGAGTGGCTGGGCAGCTGGATGTAGTATTCCCCATGGTGAGACTGGCAATCAACTCCATGGTGGAATCTACTGGGAGCAGCTGAGTAGCTGCCTTTGGGTATGTGGTTTGCTTCCTGTATATAAGGAGGAGCCTTGAGAATGGTCTCTAGTCTATGGCACACTTGGACCCTCCATGTAGCCGTGTCATTGTTCAGCAGCCTGCTATGCTGTGCTGACTTTGGGACTTACAGTGGACTTAAGTCAATGGCCTGCCATGTGGTAACATCGGGACTGTGCCTTTTTACTTGTCAACCTTGGGGTTTCTCAGCCTCAGCAGCCAGCAGCTGTCTGAGTGAAGAAATGCCTCTAGTCTAGCTCCAGTGGGCAGGAGGCAGTGCTGGACCCTAAGGTTGAGGGGCTTTCACCCAGCCCCTAGAGCCTGGCACTTTGAACTTGGACTTAAAGCCTCCAAATTCTAAAAATAAACTTCTGTTTGTTACGGCCATCCCATTTGTGGTATACTCTTGTCAAAGCAGCACTAGGTAACCAAAACACGTGCCATCAAGTCGGACCTGACTCATAGCGACCCCTCCTTGAGTTTCCGAGGCAGTATCACTACAGAAGTACATTGCCCCATCTTCCTTCCGAGGAGTGGCTAGTGGGTTTGAACCGCCAGCCTTCTGGTTAGCAGTCAAGTGCCTTAGGCACTATGCTACCACACCATTAAAATTTCATTTAAAAAACAAATACCCAACACAAAGCACAGAGATGAACTTTAAAAAACCTTACTGAAAGCCAGGTGGCAAAAATTCAGGTGCTCAGTCCAAAATTTGAAATTGCTAAGTAGCAAAGCAAAGAAGACATGGTAAGAGGAGGAAGGACAGACAACTTTTCTCAAAACAGAAGACAAGGCAAATGAGGAAAAGTAGTAAAAGACCAAAAGTGGAGCAGATCAAGAGCATTAAAACTATAATGTAGGCAAAACACCAATTAAAACCTTGCAAAAAAATGCAAAGCCACTAAGAGATGCTTCAAACACATAAAAACTCAGAAGCCAAATACAGACTGGACGGACCCCTTTATAAACAAGGTCAAAGAGTGATATAAAGAAGACAGCTGATTGACCTTTATTTGCTTTAATTTTACTACGGATGACTTGGGGGAAAAGATTATTTCTGAATTACATATCACTAATAGTGAATCAAATTCATCATTAAACAAATAAGATGATTCCAAACTGATAGGTCTGATGTCAGATAATCATGAAGTCCCAAAATATTCCCTTGGAGTTTTCAAAGAATTAAAGCATAAAATTGCAGGGCAGGACACACAAGCTGACAGTCATATTCGAGGAATAACCTTCTCTAAGTCCCAGAAGGATGGAGCGCAGGTTGGCTTCCTTTACCAATAACACTTACCCAGCCCTTTGTCAAACCAGCATATTTAGGCACTCAATAAATGTTTGCTGAACAAAAATTCTCTCGGAAACAGTATGGACCCAAATGTAATTTATGTGGGCTTTCATCAAAGTCTTGATAAGATTTGAAAGAAAAGGCTACAAAGAAACTTGCGTGATCACAGAATTGAGGACATTTACCATAGCTGGGGTGTGGTCAGACATAAAAAGGTAGGGGTGGATGCTGAGGCACCTCCTCATATAAGGAGGTCTAATCATAAGATTGATCTTAGGGAAGTTTGGGGAATGCTATATTTAATATTTTAATAAATTATGTAAAAGATATAGAGTAAAAACCAAACAATCATTTAGCTTAACTAGTAAATGCCAGCCCAGAGCACTACCAAAACCAAAACCAAACTCACTGCCATTGAGTCAATTCTGACTCTTAGCAACCCCCACTAGGTTTCCAAGGCAGTAAATCTTTATAGTAGAAGATTGCTCTATCTTCCTTCCAGTGGCTAGTGGGTTCAAAGCCTTGAGAATTATGCTTTTCTTAATATATATCTATATGGGATCAAAGTAACAAAAGGAAAGATGAGATAGGAATCTTGGAGGGCGGTGAGTTTATGTTAATGAGGCAGGGAACAACTCAGAAAAGGAGGTGAGAATGGCTGCACAACTTGAAGAATGGAAATCAATGTCACTGAATTCACTTGTAGAAAATGGTTGAATTGGTGTATGTTTTGCTGGGTATATTCTCAACAACAAAGTAAAATTTAAAAAAGAAGGAGTTCTGGTGTCATAGTGCCTAAGGCATTTGACTGCTAACCACTCCTCTGAAGGAAGACTAGGCAATCTACTTCCATTGAGGTATCACCTCAGAAACCATTTGGTTTTATAGCGAGAAGTTCCCATTTTGCAGATGGAATGACAAGTTTCCTCACAGTGACATACCACACTAAACCAGAAAAATAAGGGAACTGAGAGATGGGAAGGATTTTCAAGTGTACCAAATGAGAAACAGTTGCAAAACTTGGGATTTTGTTTTCAGCTTAGAGCATACGCTGCCAAGCATGACAGGTGTCTTCAAATATCTGAAGGGCAGTCCAACAAAAGAAAAGCTTGACTTGCTCTAGGCAATTCCTGTGTAGACAAAATTAGACCCAAAATGTAAACTCCAAAGGGGCACATTTCTAACCATCAGACCAAACTAAAAACGAGATTCTTACTCTGGATTTTAAAATGTCTCTTCAATAACTAAGGTGCATTTGACCCAAACCATGGTTTTTTTGACTGTCTCATAGGCATATGATATCTGGACAATGAAAAAGGTAGACAGAAGAACTGATGCATTCCAATTATGGTGTTGGCCAAGAATAATGAATATCCCATGGCCTGCCAGAAGAACAAACAAGTCAGTGTTAGAAGAAATACAACCAGAATGTTCCTTTGAGGCAATGATGGTGAGATTTCAGTTAGCTTGCTTTGGCCACGTCCTCAGGAAAGACCAATCACTAGAAAAGGATATCACGTCTGGTAAAGCACAGGGCCAACAATCCTACTTCTGTAGTGATACTGCCTCGGAAACCCAAGGAGGGGTCGCTATGAGTTGGGGGTCTACTCGACGGCACATAACAACAATAACAACAAAGCACAGGGCCAACAAAAATGAGGAAAACTCTGCATGAGATGGAGGAGGTGGACTGACACAATAGCTGCAACAATGGCTCAAACACACCCACGACCATGAAGATGTGCAGGGCGGGGCAGCGTCTCAGTCTGTTATCTGTAAGGTCACCAGGAATCAGCACCAATGCAACAGCAATTAACAACCACCTTGGATTACTTCTAAGAGCTTCTGAGAGGCTGAAATATGTATGTTACAGCATGGACCAATGAAAAGTAAGGCATTGACAGGAAAATGTCTAAGTTGTACTTAAAAGACTCATGGCTTCCAGTCAAGAAAGAAAAGTTTGAATGATTATAGAATGTTCTCTATCAACAATGTAATAATGATCTATGCAAAAAAAAGGAAAAAAAATTATATTGGCAACGACAAGGAAAAGACTTGCAAATAGAACGTATTTTCCTATCCTTCTTTCAAATCAGAGTTTAGCTATATCTGAAACACAGTTCTGATTGGTTGCCATAAATTCAAAGATTTACAAATTATAAAGATCCAATAACCCAAAAACCAAACCCACTGCTGGCAAAGTCAATTCCGACTCACAGCAACCCTAAAGGACAGGGTCTGCAAGGTTGTTAATCTTCACAGAAGCCAACTGCCACATTTTTCTCCCACAGAGCACCTGGTGGATTTAAACTACCAATCACTGGTTAGCAGCCAAGCACTTCAGCCACTTCCACATAGGGCTCCTTGACAAAGATCCAGAGAAATCTATATGGAATGACTAAAAGACTGAAGGAGATTTCACTAAGACTTAAAAATCAAGCATCTTCAATTGAGAAAACATGAAAGCAAAATCAGAAAGCAATTCAATATGGTACTAATTTATTCACATAGTAATTTATGTCCTAATCTAGGTACAATATATTAAGCTTCTAAGCTTGAAAATGTAGCCTATTTCTTTTCATAACAGATAAAGAGAAATCTGTGGAATGTGTAATCATCAAGGGGAACAGGCTCAAGAAGTGCTTAGATAAATTTATGTATCTTAAGTCTATTTATAAGATGTCAGATGACAGAAGTGAGACCCTAATTTTTGAGATTAAGATCTGATAAGAGAACAATGTCTCACCTCAAAACACATCTTGGTGCCAACTTGCTGATATCTTTGGTCCCAAAAGTCGGTTCCTACTCACAGCAACCCTGTGTGTAACAGAACAAAACAATGCCTGCTCCTGTGCGGCCTCACTACTCCAGTCTGAGGGCTCATCTTCCAGCACCGTATCAGAGAATGCGTCACTGCTATTCACAAGATTTTCAATGGCTAATTTTTTCAGAAGTCGACCATCTCTTTCTTCTTCTTAGTCTGGTACCTCTGCTGAAACCTGTACACCTTGGTGACTCTGCTGATATTTGAAATACCAAAGACATAATCCAGCATCACAGCAATACACAAGCCACTGCAGTACGACCAACTAATGAGTGGTGACTATTTAGAGTCAGAATAATTAGCTGGATGGATCCTCAACTCATAGACGCAATGAGACTTGTTGATATAGTTCCTTCCATTACTTTATCTTTGAATTTGTGATATGCATATAACCTTTGATACATTTAAAATCCTTATATAACTCTGTGTTCTGAATTTTTCATATATATTTACAATCTTAAAACATTAAAACTTCTTCAAAAATATTATACCCACTCCTAATTTACTGAGAAGATTAGGTTCCAAAGACCAGGTCATTATGTGAAAATTTGGTGTTATGCAAAAATGGAGGATGACTACATCAGATCACGAAACAGATGACTGCATCATTACCTGACTGACAAATTACATCATTACATACCTGCCAAACCACCGAGAATTATGACCTAGCCAAACTGACATATAACCTTGCCCATCACAGCCAGCATTACTCTTGCCCAGAGCTTCCAACCAGTTCAAAACAGTTCAGTCATAATTGACACAAACAAGGACAGTGTATGCATTGCATAGCAACAAATCTCTCGTGCTTCAGATTTTGACCCAAAGGAGCTCTGGTGGCATAGTGGGTAAGGTATGGCTGATAACCAGAAGGTTGGCAGTTCAAAGCACCAGCTATTCCACGGGAAGAAGATGAGGCAATCTACTTCCATAAAGATTCACAGCCTTGGAAACCCAATGGGGGTTGCTATGAGTCGGAATCAACTCAATGGCCGTGGGTTTGTTTTTTTTGGTTTACGAAACAGGTAGCAGTGCACCACTCAAAGATGCTGGCCAACTTCACCACTTTGAATTTACAGATGTATACCATTACTGTGCAAAATGGTCAGGCAGTACATTTTTTATTATTGTCATAATGCAAAATGTCAGATGATATAATAAGTAAGTCAGGAGCAGGTATATATGGCTATATTTTAGGGTGGCTTTAAATAGACTATAATTTAACCACTAATCTTGCTGCTCGTTAAGGTTCTTTCTCACTTCTCACTGGTATAAATAATGCTACAATGATTATCTTTGTTCACAGACCTTTCTATACATCTCTGATTTTTTATTCCCATAGAATAAATTCTTAAAAGTGGAATTACTAAAAAAAGTGGAATTACTGAGTTAAAGGACATTTTTATTTTTGATGATATCCATTGCCAAATAAATTCCAGAAAAACTGGGCCCAGTGTATACTTCCTCTAGCAGCTTTGGAGATTTCTCCCAATTTGATAGCTTGGGGGTGGGGTGGGTAGCATCTCATTTTAATCTGCATCCCTTTGATTACTTGTGAGAATAAAAATGTTTCCCATATGCCTCTTGGTCACTTGTATTTCTCCTTTGTGAACTCTGATTTTTGTCAGTAAGGTTTTTCTTACTTTCTGTTGGCTGTGACAAACTTTTTGAAAGCTAGGAGAGCTTTTTCAAACATCAGTGACTTCAGCTCCCCCTGCTGGCCAAAAAACTGCCACCATGATCAAGCACCAGATAAACACCTGTGGGTTGCCATTATCAACTTGCTCATCATCTAGGCTATTACTATAAACACAATTTACCCATAGTGATAAAAGATAAAAAATTATGTTGTATAAACTCCTATTTATCATAGCTATTATGGAGAAGGGAAGTTGGGACACCTTGTCAATGTGCAAGGACTCACAAAGAATTCTAAAATTATCAGTTCATTGAGAAATATACTACTATAAAAGCGTAAATAATATTCACTTCCCCAAACTTTGTTCTAATAATGTGAAGATTTTCTAGCTACCAGATAACACTGAGTTGTAGCAAACTCCTTCTCTTTTTTAAAGGCAAAAATAAGAAAACAAAAACACTTGTGCTTTTTTAAAAAGCATTCAATGTAAGGTTTTTTAAAAACCATCACCTCTTGGTAATCCTTATTCCAGAACTGCTCACACTTATCACACTGGATTCTATAGCTTTATAGGTAGGTCTAGGATTGACAAATGGATGTGACAACTCAGCTTTTCCCCTGGTACTCTCCTAAAGATGCACAAGGCAGGCAATATAGTCCTTCGGCCGTTCATTCAACACAAGCTTACTAAATGCCGTCATATGACACACAGTGAAGATGAAAGACAAGCCATAGTCCCTCGCCTAAGGAGCTCAGGGACTAGCTGGGGTGAGAGAGGCAAACCAACAATCGCGGTACAACAGAAGAAGTGCTAGGTGCAGGTGTGCGCGCACACACACCCACACACATACAAACAATGCCTGAGCACACAGGAAGCTCTCAATGTCAGCTGCCATTGTTGCTGTCATTGTCACTGTTATTATCATCACTGTTATTACAGAACTAGGGTAAGTTTCCAGAACACAGTGGAGGCCATTTTTAAGCAAAAGCAACTGAGTAAAGGCCCAGAAGCGACGAACAACAGGGTGCACAGAAGGAGCTGCGAGCAGGTCAGCACCACTGAGTGCAGGGTGCCCAGGAAGCAGTGAAGAGGATCTGACGGGCCAGGTCACCAAGAACCTGGGCACTCGACAAAGAGTTTGAACCTTCTCCTGAAAGTTGTGTTGCAGCACAACAGAATCCTGATCTCCACAGAAGAAGAGAGTTTCTTTTCCCACAAATATACTGGAAGCAGGCCACACCCCTAGGAAAACTCCCCTTTAACGGACTGGCTGCTCAGAACACATACATCTGATCCCATCATGGGAACAACCCACATCACAATGGTTCAAACCACAGAGAATCGTGGTCCAGCCAAGTTGACACACAGCTCCAACCATCACAATCAAGCATCACTCTGGCAACAACTTGACAGACAGAAGGCAGGCAAGGAGAGCAATTAGAAGGTGATGGAAAGTCATGTAGGCAAAGGATGGTGAAGGGGTGAACTCGGAGAAGTGGGGGTGAAGAGGGGAACATTATGAGCTAGGACCTCAAGAATGTGGTGACTAACATGGTACAAAAAGAAATCCAGAGCCTCCTGATCCTAAATCGCTGACTTGAGTGACTGAGTGGGTGTGAGTGCCACTCACCAAGATATAAAAACAGGAGGAGGCTGGACTTGGGCAGTACATGCATGGTGAGATCATGTTGAAAATGACCATGGGACATCCAAGTAGAGATGTGATTGGAGATCAGGAGACCATTCAGGTATGGAAAAAATACACTTGGAAATTATGGGCATACAGATGCCAAGTGAGGCATGAAACTAGATGTTGTCCCAAGGAACTGCATAGGGTGAGAGAAAGGGCCAACGCAGGGCAAACACTGATGTTTTAAGGGTAAAAAGGAAGAAAGGCTGTGAAGAAAACCTAGAAAGAGCAGCCAGAGATGATGATGATGCAAACAGCAAGCACTCCTACCACACTTCACTATGTGTTAGGCAGTCTTCGACCTGCCTTTTGTGTACTAACTCATTTCCTCCTCACAAAAGCCCTATGAGGCTTTTGTATAGTTGTTGTACAACTATAACTGAGTAACTGAGGCACAAAGAGCTTCAATGGCTTTCCAAGGTTCCACCGTAAATGGCAGAGCTGGAATTTGAATCTGGCTCCAGAGCACATGTTCCAAACCCCTATACTACAACACCTCTCCAAAATGAAGACAAGAAGCCAGAGGAGACAACTACCACCATCATTATGATCTAGAGTGCAAAAATTTCATACGATTTCTAAGACAAAAAAAAAATCTAGCAAAAACTAAAATCACTATGTTGTTCAAAATAAAATAATTTTTTTCAAAAGATTTTTTTTTTTTTCAATTTCTTCAAATCAAGTATCTGAACATATTTTCTGAGCCTCCAGAACTTTCTATGGCTAACCCCTTTCTTTTCATTTGTTGTCTGGAGCAAATCAGCCACCAATACCTAGAGCTGGCTCTTCCTGCCTATTCCCTGACCCCTTGCCCACTCTATCGCCACCACCACCACCAGATGCTGCTAAGCCTGGTCTGGTCTGCACTCTCCAGCCTAGTCATATGGCTCTCCTCCTGCAGACCAATTACCCAACTTAACCAAGGCCTTCACTTCAGGATAGGGAGACAGGAGAAGGATTTGGGAACTAGCCTCTGATGGCAACTGACAAAGCCATTTCTTAACACCCGTCGATCTACAGCAGTCCCAGAAACAATGGGATGAAAGCAATGGATCCGTCCTCCCTTGTAAAACGCACACAAGCAAAAACACATCATTTTGCATCATACAAGTCCCTCCAAGTCACTGAAGGGCTAGTTAGTCTGGCAAATAGTATATACAAGCATATATCTTTCCAGAAGTAGACTGCTTCATCTTTCTCCCACAGAGTGGCTGGTGGGTCTGAACCACCAAACTTTCAGTTAACACCAAGCACTTTAACCAATGTGCTACCTTATCTTATCTCTACTTTAGCTTATCTCTAGCCTGTATATGCTGATATCCCAGCCTACCACAGAAAGTAAGCATTAAAACAGGAGAGTTAATGGAGGTTGGAAGAGGACAGTAATAGCTTGATACTAAGAAAGGAGATCATGAAAATAGATAATAACAAAGACATAGACAAAAGCCAAAGAGCATGTGATAGATACACATTCATCCACCAGCACAGCAGATCTGTGTAGTCTCCAAAGGCACATTACAGTCAGCACAGGACAGTATAATGAGGATCTTCAAAAATTTTGAATTATTATTAAAAGGTAAATAAAAAAATTGTACAAGGTATTACTTTAAGGGGGCAGGGAAACATGTAATACCGTCTAAAAAGATTTTCACCTAAATGATAACTGTTTAAAGTTTAGGAGAGGAAACTATCAGACAAAGGTCCATATAGTCCAGTAGTGAAAGATAAGATTTAAAAACCAAACAAAAAAGATATTCTGTTAAAAAGTTTGAACTTTATCCTAAAGGCAAACAGAAGCCAGCAAAAGGGTTATGAAGGCAGAGAGCTGGCCAGATCAGCCAAGCAGGAGGGGAGTTTTCTCAAAGTCTTGTTATTTCTGGGGTGGCCCCTGCTGTCTACCCTAAAAATGACTGTCTGAAGCAGTTTGGGGGGAATAACCAACTTCTTCATATATGGCATCCAACTGAATATAAAACATCTCTTTATTCACATAAGAAAGAGCATGTTCATCTCACATATTAGGTGTCCTCACTGCCTAAACCCCTGGAGACAGATACCAGGGCCTCATTTTCACAGATCTAGGAAATTCCAAGGTTCTATCAATCTCTACAAAAGATGAGACATGAAGCACAAGACTGTATCTTAACCCTAATTTCTCAAACCGGAATTTTACTGTAATAGCTAAAAATTTAAAAAATAACCTTATCTTCTAAAGTTTCATATGTATCTATATACAAACACATATACACATACACACACACATGATATATGACATCTGACTACTAAGCAGGAGGTCAGCAGTTCAAAGCCAACAGCTGCTCCATGGTAGGAAGATGAGGCAATCTACTTCCGTAAAGATTTGCAGTCTTGGATAACCAATGGGGGTTGCTATGGGTTTTAGGTCATGTTACCAATTTTTCATTTTCATATGTACAGGTGTTGCAGAGCTAACATAATGAGATACATAAGTCTGTGAGGCTCAGAAGGAAGGCTTTTGGGTGTCAGGATGAAGATAAGCATCCCATGTTCACTGAACATATACCACTTTCCAGGATATTTCTATGTACTTTGAATCACTGAAGTCTTTAATCAAGACACACTCTATCCTAGGAGCTAAGTACTACAACTATACTCTTTTTACAGGTGAGGATACCAAACTTTAAGTGATTAAGGAATTTCCCCAATATCACACAGCTACCATGCACACTCTTACCACTAGGCTATCATAATAATTATTACGCTGACAGTCAGAGTTCAGTAAGCCAGGCACACCTATGGCTTTAAATCATACAACATACAACCTATAATCCATACAACAATCCTCTGAAGTGTTATTGTTTCCAGTACAAGAGAGGACCCTGAATCTCAGTGAGATTAAAAATCAGCCAAGATCACACAGCCAAGAATGTGATAGTACATATATTGCCAACCTTAAGGAAATGAACAACGAACATCTTTTTCTATTAAAACTTTAAGAGCAAGTGAAATTTTTGAATGCCTGACTGGCAGTGCAATACCAGAAGTACACAGGAGCTCTGGTAATATAGTGCCTAAGCCACTTGACTGCTAACCAGAAGGCTGGAGGTCAAACCCACTCCTTGGAAGGAAGGTTGGGCAATCTACTCCCGCAGTGATACTGCCTTGGAAACCCAAGGAGGGGTCCCTACGAGTCAGGTCTGACTTGAAGGCACATAACAACAACAACCAGAAGTACACAGCTATAAATTCAAAATTTTTCAAGATCCCAAAGAACACGGGTCCTAGATTATGGGACCCTTTATATATATGTCCCTTCTAGACACAGAACAAAAAAAGATGTGAAGACTGAGATGTTATTTTGAAATTTTTATTGTATTATCTTTTTGAATTTTATATTTAATTTTTTTAAAGGTTAATGGAGTCAAATGATACAAATATCAGAGAGCATAAAAAGACACAGTAAGCAGTCTCCTTCCTACCCTGTCCTGTCCTCTACCTGCCCGGTTCCTAACCTTAACAGGTAACTAATGTTACCATTTTTTTGTAATTCTGCTAAGGTTTTTTGTTTTGTTTTGTTTTTAATGCATAAACAAGATAATAAAAATTCCCTTTTTCTACTTATTTTTATTTTCACACAAAAGGTAATATCATACACACTGTTCTGCATCTTACTTTTAGGACAACATCAGATGACATATTGCACTGGGCAAATCTGCTGCAAAAGACCACTTTAAAATGCTGAAGAGCAAAGATGTCTCCTTGAAGACTAAGATGCACCTAACCCAAGCCATGGTATTTTCAATCGCCTCATATGCATATGAGAGCTGGACAATGAACAAGAAGACTGAAGAAGAGCTGACATTTTTTGAGTTGTGATTCCAGCAAAGAATTATTAAAGTACTGCCAAAAGAACGAACAAATCTGTCTTAGAAGAAGTACATCTGGAATGCTCCTTGGAAGCGAGAATGGCCAGACTTCATCTCACCTACTCTGGTCATATTGTCAGAAGGGACCATTCCCTGGAGAAGGCTATCACGCCTGGTAAAGTGGAGGGTCAGCGAAGAAAGTGAAGGCCCTCAATGAGACAGACTGACACAGTGGCTGCAAGAGTGGACTCAGGTACAGCAAGGATTGTGAGGCTGGCCCAGGACCGGGCAGTATTTCATTCTGTTGTACACAGGGTCACTATGAGTTGGAACTAACTCAACGGCACCTAACAACAACAACAACATAGCTTGGAGATCTTTCCATATTGCATTATATTTTACTTCTGTCCTGTTGCTTGTCAAAAATACTTCTGACTTGCTTTCATCATACTTTTGACTTGCTTTCATTAGTTCTGTCTAGCATACAAGGTAACCAGCAGCCCTTAGGAGCAATCTGAGACAACTGATGGTGGTACCACATCACACATCAAAGACCATATACCTCTTCTTTGCTTCTCCCCAACTTCCATTTCTTCACCTCCCACTCCTCTGCCAACTCACCCATGCCCTAACCCTGAAAACTGGACTAGAAGCATCATTGATACTGCTTAGTCATGACCACCAATATTCAGGTTTAAAAAAGATGTAGACCCATGACATGGACAGAAAAGGATAAATAATCATTTCCATGGGAACTTCTAATTAACAAGAGTGCCTTAACTGAGGTGATTTCGGTTTGGAGTTACTTTTCCTTTGTTATTTATGTACTTATGTTTCCTTTGGTACTTTGGTTTGTGATAAGGATGAGCATAGGCTTTATTTTCTGTAACCATGGAAACAAGCACATATGCTGGCCTAACATTTAAGTAATGGCTCACAGAACTACAAAGTTCATCCTGAAACAAGGTAATCAAAAACAAAGCCTAAAAACTACAGAAGCTAAGCATTTTGGCTCCAAAGTATACGTTTTAATTAACTTATCATGTTTGTTCACTTAAAAATAAGTATGTTCAATATTTATTTTCAATACATCTCAGAAACGTTTTAACAATATTCCAACTGTGAGGATAAAATTCCTTTCTCTCCTTCTATCCTCCAGCTGCAAATGCCATATTATTCTCCCTTCTCCCAAAGTAAGTGCTTTTTCCCTGCCCAAATCTATCATTACAATTTTTTAGTAATAATGGTAGGAAGAAAATATTACTAAATAAAAGATTTGTTTAAATTCAGATGTTTTCCACTGGTCAAAAGACTGGTAGAGAACAGAAAATCAAAGCAGCCACATAATGACATTAAGTTAACAGGTGGTACCTCACACGGCATGAAGCCCTGATTGGCCTTTTGTATTCCTGCCAAGCCACTGGCCTTTGGTACAGCTTCAGGGGTAACTATGGAACTAAATCCTAACACGCCAAGTTCAGGGAGATGCAGACATACAATCTTAACCATCTTACATATCTTAAAAGAGCAGGCCTCTGTGGAGCGAATACATTAAGATCCAAAGTGACTGAGATGAAATTCAATACATTGATCCCAATTTCCTTGCGTTTTTAGGGAGCTAGTTAGGAGCAATGGTGGCAAAGTGGTTAAAGCAGTCAGCTGCTAACCAAAAGGGTAGTGGTTCAAACCCACCAACAGCCCCATAGGAAAAAGACACAGTAGCCTGCTTCCATAAAGATTCCTAGCCCTGGAAACTTACTTTATCCTACAGGGTCACAATGAGTAGGAATCAACTCAACAGCAGAGGGTTTGTTTTTTATTTTTGTGTTAGTTCCCGCTGGCCCATCTGCTTCCCAAAGAGCACAAAAGGCACCAGGTACTGGCATTAAACTGTGGAATCAAAGAGAAACATTCTTGGATAGTAAGATCCTCCAAGTCCTATTTGAGTCAGGACTTCTGGCTGGGCTCCCCATGCAACCCCTCCAACTCTACAGGGAAAATGGTTAGAAAAACTATGTCACTTTGGCTTCCTTCACACTAATATCAGCACTCAATATCCCAACAATAGCAGCTGGAACACAAACGAAGATGAGAACTCAGTTCACATTATCTAAAGATTTCCCACAAGTCCAAATATTTAGGTTAAAGAGACTGCCTACCCTCCTCCAATTTATCTACTGCATCAACCTGGAATCCCACAGAGCAGATTACTACACAACAATCTTAACTGTACTAGCACCAAACTCCAGGGAAGACAACCTGTGCCACCTGGGGAAACTGGTGGGGGGCTTCCAACATTCCTTATCTTTCCCTCTCAGTCCTTCCTCTCCACATCTGAAGCTTGCCTTCTGCTAAGCCCTAAAGGAGGGTATTTTGGCCATCTAAGCCCCAGGGGTGGGAAGGAGGCAGGACAGACTGCAGAACCATCACACTTTTTCATCTAAAGGTCATTGTGTTCCTACTAGCCAAATGATTTCTACCCCGTGAGATGGAACTTGGCACAAAATGCTACCTGTTGAGAAAAAAACAGCATAAAAGCTCATGCGGAAAACCAGGGAGCAGGAGACATACTCTCCAGCGGAGCTGACCATGCAGACCAGCAAGTCGTAGAATGTTCTTACATACTACATGAAGTTTCAGAATAAACAAATGGTTAATGACACATCTTCTGTAACACATGAATCAGCTACTGATTTGCAAATGTGGGACACACCCTAGTACCTATGACTCTCAAGTATCTGCTTGAAAGTGGACCTTGATGTCTCACTTGCCAGCCCTTCCGACTGAGACTGGAACAGAATTTTACAACTACGTGGGTTGTCATAACTTAAAGTAAAAAACTGAACAAATCATTATAACAGAAGTTAATTTGAGAATTTCATTAACATTTAAATACCAATAATCAAGAGAACAGTAGCAATACCTAGGAAACAAACACTAGTAATTTTTTTAAAGAGTGCCAGGTAAGGAATTGAATAGCAAAATCAAGAATTGTAATGTTCAGGAAGAATGCTACTGTATTGTGGAGATTGCAATGAATGTCACAAAAACAGAATGTGTATGGATTGTTGAATGGAAAACCAATTTGCTCTGTAAACATTCCCTCAGTCATAATTAAAAAAAAAAAAGGGAACGGACTTATATTGTTCTCAATTCTGAAGAAAACTAAATGAGGCCATTAATGGGGAAAAAAAAAAACATCTTACCTTAAGAGGCATCCAAATAGCATTCATAGTGTCAGGAATAGTTCAGACAATACTCAGAAATGAGCAAGAAGGGAGTCTTAGGAATTCCCTCAGAGTCACCCAAGTATAAACAGGCAGGAAATTTACTGTTTTAAGAAGGTATCTGAAAGAGAGAACTTTCATTTAGACTAAAAAATGGTACAAATAATAATCAAGAATAAACAAATAGTTTAATCTTCCAAGACAGAGATTTGAAGTACTATTTGCCTTGCCATCCTAAAAAGATGTACAAAACACACTCAAACAGACAAAAGTGTATATGTGTATCCTTCTCCTTGTAAGTACATATAAAAATTGTTGTTGTTATGTGCCTCATAGCGACCCCTCCTTGGGTTTCCGAGGCAGTATCACTATGGAAGTAGATTGTCCCATCTTCCTTCCGAGGAGTGGCTGATGGGTTTGAACCGCCAGCCTTCAGTTAGCAGTCAAGTGCCTTAAGCACTATGCTACCAGAACTCCCATATATAAAAATACCCTAGATAAAAAGTCAAATATATTTTGTTGTGATCAAGAATTAAAAAACCAAAATCCCAGAGAGAAAAATGATTATTACCTAGCGCACTTCATAAACATTATTGAAAGGTGATTTTGTTATGCTGGTTGTTTTAAGCCCTTTGCCATGCTTCACTTTATTTAATAAATTAAAACTTCTCTGATCATTCTGATTGTCCTAAGTTTTATTAGGTTTAAATTAAATTTCAGAGCTGATTCTACTAAATAATAAAATCTATCTTTGCCTAAAGTACTAAAATCAAATAAAAGACTCTTGTTCCCTAGAGATCTTTAAAAACCCAACAAACAGCTTAATTTTGGGGATAGGAGGGTGGCAAGTTTGTCTGGAGGCAGGAGGATAAACTAAATGACCTCTTGCAGGATCCATGGTCAAGTCCTAGGCCCGAAGGTAATTCCAGCTTAACCAGTTACTGCTATGCTTAAAATGGAGGCTTGCTCCAGAAGAAACAAAAATGACAGCACCCACCTCTTTAAAAATAAATGTCGAAAAGTCAACGACTAAAGAATCCCCATTTTAATATAAAAAGTGAAATAAAAACCCCTAGAGTGGATTTGTTCTTGGTATGCGTTTGTCACTCTGGCTTTGAAGACTTGGCATCACTTTCCTCACCGCTCATCAGATATGGGCGGGTAGGGGGAGCTGAGGGGTGGAGTGTGACTCTAAACCCAAGTCTTGGGCGTGTTTAATACACCCCTCCGAGATCCTCACGAGATCCTCACGTCCGAAGCCCGGAGAGGAAAGAAAAAAAGAGAGCCCTATCCCACCCCTCCCCCCACCTTGGACCCTTGTCCCAAACCTAACCCACCCCCACCTCCTCTCAGTGGGGCGACTTCTCCTGCCCCATTTCCATTGTTGGGGTGGGGACAAATGGAGAAGTGGGCTCAGGGTAGGGGACGCCGGAGACCGTTGCCCCAGCTCGCTTCTGGAGGGGCGGCCCGCGGGATGCAGCTTCCCTTCCTCTCCGCGTCGGTCCGTCCCACCTCGCCTCGGCCTGGCGCCCCGGGCTCTGCTCTGCGCCCCTGGCCCCGTCTCCGGCCCGTCCCCCGGACAGCCAGGCCCCCTTGCCACTCGGCCGGCGACCCGCGGCCCAGTCCTGCGGGTAAGCGCAGGGCGGAGATCCCAGTGCCCCACACACGCGTCCCCACTCCCCCAGCCCAGCCGCTTCCAGGGCCCTCGGCGGCGCCCGCTCCCCGGGCCCCTCGGCTCCCCGCCTTCCGGCCAGGCATCCCTCTCGGGACCTCCCCGTCCGGGCCGCTTCCCCTTTCCCACCATCACCCCTACCCACTCGTGCCCCGATCCCCCCGGGGCACCAGTGCCAACGGCGACTCCCCCAGCCCCGGACCTACCTGCACGGCTCAACCAAGCCTAGAAGTGGGGGCGGGGAATCTTCCGCCCTCCTCCGTCTCTCATTGGCCCTTCCGGAACACATAGTGAACGCCATTGGCTGATGGCCGGTGTCCGTCAGAGCTGCGGGGCTGGACGGAAGGGGGAGAGGGATGCTGGTGCTTCGGCGTCTCTGTCTCTGTGTATCTCTCTGTCTCTGTCTCTGCCTCGGCTCTGGGAAACGCGAGGCATTTGTACTAGAGAACTGGAAGGGGCCTGAGGTGAGAAGAATAGACTAAGAGAACCTTGGCCCAGCTGCCAAACAGTCTGCCACTTTGACCCCTTACCTAAGTCCCCTTTCGGCCCTCTTCTCCATCACCCCCAGCCCCATGTACGTTCTTCATCCAGGAAGCTGCGTGATGAAAACTCGAGGCCGGAAAGCCACAGGGAGAGATTTTATATATGTATATGTAAACATACACACATACAAATACTTATAAGCATACATATAGTCAGCCAGATATAAGGTCATGAGGGCCTGGAGAAAAAATGGCACACAGCTATGAGACAGAGAAGGACTTGAGATAGCCATTACAAGAAGGAATCCAAAACCGCTCTAAGAACTGTTAACAGCAGTTACCCTCTAGGAGGGGAACTGAGTGCCTGAGGTGAGAGAAAGACTTAGAATTCACCGCATATCCTTTGTATCTTTCGGTTTTTGTACTGTTCACAGAGATTAGTTTTTTTTAATTGATTTAAATTTTTAAATAATTCTGAGGTTACAGAACTAGGGAAATAGGCAAGATGGTTGTCCAGAAAAATTGGGACAATATACAGATTTGGGGAGGAATCTTAGTTTTTAATATGTTCAGTTCCAAATACCGGTGATAGGGTCCCAGAGGCAGTTAGAGTTAGAAAATTTACAAAAGGGTGAGCGTTCTGGACTAGGGAAGATTTAAGGTTCTCTGCCTAAATATGAGGGCCAAAGACATGCTAAAGGATAAACTCACCAAAAAAAGTGTAAAAAGACATGCGCAGTTCAAGTCAGGAGGAAGAAAAAGAAGCAGAGGGTCAGTGAGGTAAGAGAAACAACAGTGAAGAGTCGTGAACGTTAAGGGAGAAACGGTCTCTGGGAAAATAGGATAATAAAGCTATGAGAACCTCACAGATCCTGAGGCTCCTTCAGTGATCCTCTTTAGGCTGTGGTAATCACACGACATTAAGAATGAAAGCCAAGAAAATACCCATAAAGCAGGTGTTCTTAACTTTTTTATGCCATGGACCCCACAGGCAATCTAGTCAAGCATATGGACCCCATCTCAGAATGTTTTTAAGTATATAAAAAACACACATGTAAGAATTCAAGACACCAAAAATTTTGAAATACAGTTATCAAAATATTTTTAAAAGTGTAATATAGTAATGTATATACTTTTTTTTTTATTGTGATTTGGGTGAAAAGTTACAGAGCACATTCACTTTCCATACAGCAGTTCACATACACTTTGTCTCATGACATTGACTACTTTTTACCCCAATGCAACAGCTCCCCTCCCACTTCCTCCCAATAGTCACCTCTCCCGTGTCCATCCCTCCATGCACTCCTGCCCCCTGAGCTGTCTCCCTGTGCATAAGCAGCCCTTCTTTCTTCCTTGATTGTTCTCTCCAAGGAGTGTGTCTACCTCAGGTAAATGTTCAACTCATAGTAATATATATACTTTTTAATAATACTTTTAATAATTAAGGGCAGATCCAATGATCACCATAATTTTGATCATGTCAAAAGGGACCATTCCCATGCTTGGTAAAGTGTAGGGTCAGCGAAAAAGGGGAAGGCCCTCAAGGAGATGGATTGACACGAGGGCTGCAACAATGGGCTCAGGCATAGCAAGGATTCTGAGGGTGGCACAGGCCAGGGCAGTGTTCTGTTCTGTTGTACATGGGGTCACCATGAGTCAGAGCCGACTCCATGGCACTGAACAACAACAACAAACCATGGACTGCAGGGGGAAAAAAAAAAAAAAACTCATTGCTGTCGAGTTGGGCCCAACTCATAGTGAACCCCCCTCCTTGGGTTTCTGAGGCAGTATCATTACGGAAGTAGATTGCCCAGTCTTCCTTCCGAGGAGTGGCTGGTGGGTTTGAACCATCACCCTTCTGGTTAGTAGTCAAATGTCTTAGGCACTATGCCACCATCTGTCATACTTTGGTACATTGTCAGGGGGACCAGTCCTTGGAGAAGGATATCGTGCTGGGTAAAGTAGTTGTTGTTGTTGCTATGTGCCGTCGAATCAGACCCGACTCATAGCGACCCCTCCTTGGGTTTCCGAGGCAGTATCACTATGGAAGTAGATTGCCCCATCTTCCTTCTGAGGAGTGGCCGGTGGGTTTGAACCGCCAGCCTTCTGGGTAGGAGTCAAGTGCCTTAGGAACTACACCACCAGAGCTCCTGGGTAAAGTAGAGGGTCAGCAAAAAAACGGAAAGACCCTCAATGAGATGGATTGACACAGGGGCTACAATGTTGAGATCAGTTATAGAAAACATTGTGGGGCTGGCACAGGACTTGGCAGAGTTTTGTTCTATTGTACACAAGGTCGCTGTGAGTAGGAGACGACTCAACAACACTGCACAAGAGCAACAAATGAGCATAAATAATATTTCAAGGTATCTGCAACACCTGCAATACAATATGAAAATACCTGTGACTTATATTAGTGACAATACATAGTGACAGCTAGTACTCCTATGGTTTGTTGTCTACATGCGTAACTGAAGGAAATGCTAAATTTCTGTTTAGTGAAAATGAAGACTATTTCAAATTTGCCCTAATCTAGTTAATCTACCCACCCTCCACATATCCACACCAGAGTGGGTCGTCACCTTCATCCCTTATTCCTGTCTCTCCCTAGCCCCACTGGCTTCTGGTCCTCTCTGCCTGCAGAAGTGTGACATCCCTGTGACACAGAGCACAAAGGATTATGAATGAGGGTTAGGATATATATCTATACACACATATGTATATGTATATATATAATATATATATATACACCTTGTTTTCCTTCAAAGAAAAAAGAGAAAGCTATGAAGTGTACTGCAGATCTGAGATAATGGGGGAAAGAAACCCAAGATGAGGCAACATTTACTCCCAAGAAGGAAAACAAATATAAAAAAAGAAAATATCCATTATGAGTCTTTTCTGAGTTTATTAATTCTGCTTGAATCAGATTTACAAAACACCTCCAATTTAGCCCCTTCTTTCATGTATCTACAAAAGGAGGCAAAAAATCATATCTACTTCCTAGGGTTGTTGTGAGGATTGAGTTAAGACATGTAATAGATCTAACCAGTACTTGACACGGGCTCTACACTCCGTTTTTAACTGTCATTATTATACGTGGTGTCTTGTATTCCAGAGTATTCCGTGAGTATTTGTGGTATGATTATTTACATGAATGACATGTATAATAGCAAACTAAGAGCGATCAGGTTAACTCACAACACTTGGCTTTCATTTAAACATTTCAAAATTGGAGTACTCTTATTTCATTCCTCCAGGGAGAAAAACATCAGTGCCTCTTTAAAGCACCTATAAATTCGGGGAAAAAATATTTTTGCTATTCATACTACAAAGAGCTAATTTCCATAATGCTGTGTATAAAGACCACCTACAAATCAATCAATAAGAAATTACAGTCCTCGTACACTCCTGGTGGGAGTGTAAACTGGTACTGCCACTTTGTAAAAGACTTTGATATGATCTAATAAAACTTAAGATTTGCGTATCCTATGTCCCAGCAGTCCTATTCCTAGACATAGATTCTAAGGAAATGCATACTTTCAAGTCTCAGGATTACTGTATAAGAATTTTCATAGCCTCATTGTTCCTCCTTGCCCCAAAGAGTGGTATTCTAAGAAACAAGAAGAACCAAGGAACCCTAGCGTATCCTTTCTTCCTCGTATCTTCCTTTGTTTTAAACAAACAAAACAAATCCATCACCATCAAGCTGGTTCTGACTCATAGGGAACCTATTAAAAAAAAAAAAAAAAAAACTACTCACAGCCTTCGAGTGGGATCCGCCTCATAGTGACCCCTCCTTGGTTTCCCGAGGCGGTATAACTGCGGAAGTAGATTGCTCAACCTTCCTTCCGGAAGTAGATTGCTCAACCTTCCTTCCGAGAAGTGGAGTGGCTGGTGGGTTTGAACCGCCAGCCTTCTAGTTAGCAGTCAAAGGCTTTAGGCACTACGCAACCAGAGCTCCTACTGAACCTGTGTTGTTGTTGTTATGTGCCGTCGAGTCAGACACGACTCATAACGACCCCTCCTTGGGTTTCCGAGTAGGAATAACTAGGAAAGTAGATTGCCCAACCGTTCTTCTGAGGAGTGGCTAGTGAGTGGGTTTGAACAACCTTCTGGTTAACAGTCAAGTGCCTTAGGCACTAATGCTACCACAGTTCCCAGCAAACCTATAGGAGTATATCTGCCCCATAGGGTTTCCAAGGCTGTAATCTTTATGGAAGCAGGCTGCCCCATCGTTTTTCCTGCACAGTGGCTATGAGTTCGAACCACCAACCTTTCAGTTAGCAGCCTAATGCTTAACCACTGCACCACCAGGGCACCTTTCTATTATTATTGAAAATAATAGAAAAACATAGAAGGACAAGAAGGGTAGGACGATCCATTGCTGTTTTTCCTTCCTTTCTGATTAGTAAGTAGCCTGAAAGGAGATAGAGTTGGTAGATGGGCTCAAGAAGAGAAACCAAACTAGTTTTGTATTAGTTTTGTGCAGCATTTCCACTGTTCTGATAACAAAATACATGTACAGGCTACATAATACAAATTGTACAATTTTGGTGATTTCCTCATACAGACTAAAAGCTCTATAAAATTGGCATTTTGCAGTATAAAGATGAATGGTAAAATTCCTGCTGATTATTTGAATATTTAATTTTTCTTAACTTAGAATGACAAAAGCACCATGACATATCACAACAGAGACCATAAAAGAAATGAAAAAGATTTATATTTTAATACTATTTTCCTCCACTTTTTCCTGCTTTTTGAACAAGGAGTGCCACATTTCCATTTTGCACTCCTCTCACAAATTACGTAAGTGATTCTGTCCATCACTTAATGCTTGTATGACATCAGACCAGCTACTTAAACACTTAGTGCATCAGTTTATTTTATTTTATTTTTTAATTTTAATTTTATTTTATAATTGTGATTTGGATGAAAGTTTCCAGAGCAAATTCCCTTTCCATACAGCAGCTCACATACACTTTCTCTCATGACACTGACTGAAATTTCCCACAATGCAACAGCTCCCCTCCCACTTCCTTCCTATAGTTACCTCTTCCCTGTGTCCTTCACTCCATATACTCCTGCCCCTGAGCTAAGTCCCTGTGCATACACAGCCCTTCTTTCTCCCATGATTGTTCTCTCCAAGGAGCGTATCTACCTAGTGTAAATGTTCACCTCATATGCCTGTCTTTTGTTTGGCTGGAAGCCACAGGTGTGGGTTCAATTCCAGAAGGGCAGCTAGGGGCCGTAGTCTCAGTGGTTCTATCAGGTTCTATCAGACCAGAAAACCTGGTCCCTTTTTTTTTTTT
>NW_006921605.1:21153226-21157411 GCF_000298275.1 Orycteropus afer afer | reverse complement strand
TCCTTACCAATTTGGATGCCTTTGATTTCCCTTTCTTGCCTTATGGCCCTGGCTAGGACTTCCAGTACAATGTTGAATAGAAGTGGTGATAGAGGGCATCCTTGTCTAGAGGAGGTGGAACAATGTTTGGTGTAGTATGTTATGCCAATTGAGCTTGATGTCTCCTGTGACTATGGTCCCAAGCCCACAGGTCCAACTACTTACTCCCTCTGGGTAGCTGGCTGTGGCCAAGAAGTGACTACAGCCTTGTCCCGTGTCAGCTCTACTATACACCTGGGAATTCTTACAGAACATACCAATACACTTGTAGAAACAAGTGCATCAGATTCTTGTACTAAACTTGCTAATATAAGTAAGACTCTTAAAACAGTGCCCATCTGTTTTATAAGTGGAGTCCCTGGGTAGTGCAAAGGGTTAATATGAAAAGTTGGAAGTTCGAGTCTACCCAGAGATGACACGGAAGGAAGGCCTGATCTACTTCTGGAAGACCAGCCATTGAAAATCCTGTAGAGCACAGGTCTTCTGTGACATACACAAGGTTGCCATGTCAGAGTCAACACAATGGCAACAGTTTTTCATATAAGTATTTGCTATTATTATCATTATCGCTGTGCTGCTATTATCAAACCCACAGTGGAAGAATAGCCAGCTATAAAAAGAAAAAGGAAGTTCTGTCTACAGTCACTGCTAGAGAGTAATCTCCAAGACATATTGGTAAGTGAAAAAAGGTGTGAAATAATGTGTGGGACATGTTTCTATTTGTGTAAGGCAGGAATGAGCGAATATATTTACATACATAATTGTATATACTTAAAATATATTTCTGAAAGGATTGTTGTTGTTATTGTTTTTAGCTGCTGAGATGGTTAAGGTCATGTGTCAAGTTGTCTGGGCATGATTCTTAGTGATTTGGCAGTTATGATGTAGTATAAAATGTAATCACTTCCATGGTGAGATCTGCTATGGACAACTTATCATTCGAAAGGGAGTTTCAACTGCTTCCAATATTTATGGACATTCTGGAAAAGCTCTCTGGCTTTTTGCTCAGTTTGGATCCTGCATATAGCTCATCAGCATCTGGCCTCCAGTTCTTTGGATTTGAACCAGCGACCTGCTGCACTGCCTACTGATCTTGAGATTGTTGTCTTCACAGCCTATGAGCTAGCAGCTTGACATTTACCTGCCAATCTTGGATTCATCAGCCTCCACAGCCAGCAGTCTGCTGTATTGCCTGCTGATGGTGGGTTCATTGGCTCCTGCAGCTGCATGAGTCAAGAGAAGCCTTCAGCCTGATATCTGATCCACTGGCTTGGAACTTGCCAGCCTCTACAATCATGTGAGTCATTTCCTTGAGATAACTCTCTCTCTCTCTCTTTCTATATATATGTATATACACCAAAACCAAACCGAACTCACTGCCATCAAGTTGATTTTGACTCACAATGACCCCCATTGGGTTTCCAAGGTCAGCTGCCTTTGAGTCAATTCCAACTCATAAGGACCTCATGTATGTAGAGTAGAACTGCTCCTTCAGGTTTTCTTGGCTATAATCTTAAAGATTACATTAAAGCCAGCATTTTTCAAGCTGAAAGAACTGAAGAACTGAAGGAAAAAACTCAAGCCTCAAGTTGCAATGTTGGAAGAATCTATGGGCAAAATATTGAATGAGGTAGGAAACACCAAAAGAAGATGGAAGGAATACACAGAGTCACTGTACCAAAAAGAATTGTTCAATGTTCATCCATTTCAGGAGGTGACATATGATCAAGAACCAATGTTACTGAAGGAAGAAGTCAAAGCGTCACTGAAGGAATTGGTATAAAACAAGGCCCCAGGAATTGACAGAATACCTATAGAGATGTTTTAACAAACAGTTGCCATGCTGGAGGCACTGACTCATCTATGCCAAGAAATTTGGAACACAGCTACCTGGCCAACTGACTGGAAGAGATCCATGTTTGTACCCATTCCAAATGTGGAATGTGGAAATTATCAAACAATATCACTAATATGGCATGCAAGTACAATTTTGCTGAAGATAATTCAAAAACAGTTGCAGCAGTGTACTGACAGGGGAACTTCCAGAAATGCAAGTTGGATTCAGAAGAGGACATGGAATGAGGGATATCATTGCTGATGTCAGATGGATCTTGGCTAAAAGCAGGGAGTACCAGAAAGATATTTACTTGTGTTTTATTAACTATGCAAAAGTATTCGATTGTGCAGATCATAACAAATTATGGATAACATTGAGAAGAATGAGAATTCCAGAACACTTAATTGTACTCATGAGGAACCTGTATATAGACCAGGAAGCTGTTATTTGAAAAGAACAAAGGGCTACTGCATGGCTTAAAATAAGGAAGGGAGTGCGTCAGGGTTGTATCCTTTCACCATACTTATTCAATCTGTATGCTGAGCAAATAATCCAAGATACTGGACTATATGAAGAAGAACACAGCTTCAGGATTGGAGGAAGATTCATTAACAGCCTGTGCTATGCAGGTGACACAACCTTGCTTGCTGAAAGTGAAGATGATTTGAAGCAGTTACTGATGAAGATTAAAGACTACAGTCTGCAGTATGGACAACACCTCAACATAAAGAAAACAAAAATCCTCACAACTGGACTAATAAGTGGAATCATGATAAATGGAGAAAAGATTGAAGTTGTCAAATATTTCATATTGGTTGGTGCCACAATCAACACCAGGGAAAGCGGCAGTCAAGAAATCAGACGACGTATTGCAATGGGAAAACTTGCTGCAAAAGACCTCTCTCTTCAAAATGCTGAAGTGCAAAGATATCTCTTTGAAGACTAAGGTGTGCCTAACCCAAGCCATGGTGTTTTCAATCACCTCATATGCATGTGAAATCTGACAATGAATAAGGAAGACCGAAGAAGAGTTGATGCTTCTGAGTTGTGGCGCTGGCGAAGAATGCTGAAGGTACCATGGACTGCCAAAAGAACTAACAGATCTGTCCTGGAGGAAGTGCAGCTGAGATGCTTCTTGGAAGCGAGGATGGCCAGACTTCATCTCACCTACTTTGGTCATGTTGTCAGAGGAGACCATTCCCTGGAGAAGGATGTCATGCTTGGTAAGGTGGAGGGTCGATGAAAGAGGGGAAGGCCTTTGATGAGATGGATTGACACGGTGGCTGCGACAATAGGCTCAAGTATAGCAGGGATCATGGAGCTGGTGCAGGATTGGGCGGTGTTTCGTTCTGCTGTGCATGGGGTCACTGTGAGTTGGAAATGACTGACGGCACCTAACAACAACAACAACAACAAAGAAGAGTTGATGCTTTTGAGTTGTAGTGTTGGAGAAGAATACTGAAAGTCCTATGGACTTCTAGAAGAAAGAACAAATCTTTCCTGGAAGAAGTGAAGTCAGAGTGCTCCTTGGAAGCAAGAATGGCCAGTGTGGTGGTTATGTTTGTGTGTCAACCTGGCTGGGCCTGGTTGAGTGGCTGGGCAGCTGGTGATAGTTATTCTCCATAAAGAGACTGGCAGTCAACTCCATGGTAGGATCTACCACAAGCAGCTGAGTAGCTGCTTTGGGTATGTGGTCTGCTTCTTGTATATAAGAAGCAGCTTTGGGAATGGTTTCTAGCTTATGGCACGCTTGGACCCTGCATGGAGCTGTTGTTGTTCAGCAGCCTGCCATGCTCTGCTGACGTTGGGACTTACAGTGGACTTCAATTAATGGCCTGCTGTGTAGTTTGGTAACATCAGGCCTGTGCCTTTTTACTTGTCCACCTTGGGGCTTCTCAGCCTCAGCAGTCAGCTGCTGTCTGAGTGGAGAAATGCCTCCAGCTCCAGTGGTCTGGGAGCTGGAGGCGAGCTGGACCTCAAGGTTGAGGGACTTTCACTCCGCCCCTAGAGCCTGGCACTTTGAACTTGGACTTACAGCCTCCAAACTGTAAGAAATAAATTCCTATTTGTTAAGGCCATCCCACTTGTGGTATATATTCTTGTCAGAGTGGCACTAGGGAACCATAACAGCCAGACTTCGTCTCATCTACTTTGGTCATGTTGTCAGAAGAGACCGTTCCCTGGAGAAGGATATTATGGTGGTTATGTTTTTGTGTCAGCTTGGCTGGGCCTGGTTGAATGGTTGGGCAGCTGGTGGTAGTTATTCCCCATGATGAGACTGGCAATCAACTCCATGGTGGGATCTACCA
>NW_006921605.1:21149768-21152741 GCF_000298275.1 Orycteropus afer afer | reverse complement strand
GCCATCCCATTTGTGGTATATTCATGTCAGAGCGGCACTAGGTAACCAGAACAGATATTATACTTGGTAAAGTGGGGGGTCAGCAAAAAAGGGGAAGACCCTCTAGGAGAAGGGTTGACACAGTGGCTGCAACAATGGGCTCAGGTATAGCAAGGATTGTGAGGCTGGCCCAGGACTGAGCAGTGTTTCATTCTGTTGTACACAGGGTTGCTATGAGTTGGCGCCAACTTAACAGCACCTGACAACAACAGTCTTAAAGAAGTTGACCACCAGGCCTTTTCTTCTGTGATACCACTGGGTAACCCACTGCTTTAGGTTAGCAGTCTAACACAAACTGTTTGTACCAGATACACAATAAATTAAATAACAGTGGTTGTGTCTAAGGAGAAGAAATAGGTAGCCGGAAAATAAAGTGAAAGGAGAATTTTTTTCCTTTAAGCTTTTCAACCATGTGCATGTATCTATTCAATAAATTAATTAATGAAATTGAACATTTTAGAGATTGGAAATTCATTGAGGGCAGGAACTGCCCTGTGTGTTTGTGGACTGCCATGCACAAAGCCTAAATAACTGTTACCTGAAATTTTTTTTAAATTTTAAGAAATTAAGATCAGTTATAAGCTCTTCTTTCTAAATTAGACACATAGAGATAATTTAAAATATACTCTTTTTTTTAAATTATTATTACTTGCTTGGCCTCATGGAGACATTCTAGTTTATGATTCCTGGTTTAAGTAATCATGAAACTAAGGCTGGTTAGGAAGGAAGGAAAATCAGGAAGGGTAAAAATCCCAAAAGATTAATGGGATCTTGGCTCCATTAGATGGGAGAACTGTGAAAATGGGAGTAAGGAAGCAGGAGAGCAGGGAAGAATTAAGATTATAGGTCAGAGCAACAACAACAAAAGAGTAGCTGCTGAGGCAGCTTATGTGCCACCAAAAACCTCATAGGATTTGGTTCCTTGATTTGGAGGTTTAATGTCGTGGTTTCATGAGACATCCCAGTTAATTGTCTTAATAGAATGCTTAGTGCTTCTGTTCTGCCTCCTAGTTCATTGCGTAGAGCCTAGTGTCTCAAAAGCCAGTAAGCAGCCATCCAAAGCATCACAATTGGTCTCTATCCACCTGGAGCAAAGAGGAAGAAGGAGAGTCAGGAATAGGAAGATATGGAATGTGCAGCTCATTGCCTCCCTGAACAACTGCCTCCTTTGCCATGAAATCAGAAGAACTGGATAGTGTCTAACTGTCATTACTGCACATTTTGATCAAAGATCCTATAGAAGAATACTGATCAAAAAGGGGAAAGTGAAGAACAGAACATCAAATTCTCATGGAATCCAGATGTTCTGGAGCCATGGGGACAGGATGAACTGATGAAACTATTGTCCTAAAATAGTATTTAAAACTTAAACCAAAAACATCCCCTCAAGTCTTTTTAAAACCAAACAATAGTTTAGTTTAACTAGTAAAGAATCTCTGCCTTGAGCATGATGCTCTTTTAAGAGCTATCTATATTGAATCAAAAGGAGATCTGATGGTGTAGAGGTTAAGGCATTTGGTTGCTAACCAAAGTTTGGTAGTTCAAACCCACCAGCCATTTCATGGAAGAAAGATGAGGTTGTTTGCTTGCGTAAAGATTTACAGCTTTGGAAACCCAATGGTGTTCGCTATGGGTCAGAATCAACTCAACGGCAGTGAGTTTATATTAGATCAAAGTGACAACAGCAACTCAAAAGATTAGATAGGAACCTTAGGGGGCAGTGGTTTTCTCTTTTTTAATGACCGAGGGACAACTCAGGAAAGGAGCGTAAGAATAGTTTCACAACTTGAAGACCGTAATCAATGTCACCAAATTGTGCAGGTAGAAATGGTTGCATTGGTGCATGTTTTGCTGTGCACATGCTCAACACTGACAATGAAAGAATGTTTGAAAAAAAGATGAAAACCTTAAGGAGCACAGTTCTTATCTGACACATATGGGCATTTGATGCAATTGTTCATGCCAGAAGGGAAAACAAGTTTATAGACGTTTATAGATGATAGCTTATAACTAGGTTATAACAGTTTATAGGTTGGATAATGGGGATTAGAGTCTCAGAGAAGGAGCATGTCTAGGTTTCTGGAAAGCTCCCGTGTATGGTAATGGGTGGGGGGCTGCTGTAGACTGGAAGGTCATTGGTGCCAAATGATGAGGAAAGATGAAGCATAGATGTGAAAGTCAGCCTGGGTAATGGAAAGATAGATAGCTCCCTAGGAGCTCTGGTGGCGTCGTGTCTAAGGCATTTGACTGCTAACCAGAAGGCTGGTGGTTCAAACCCATCAGCCACTCCTCGGAAGGAAGGTTGGGCAATCTACTTCCGTAGTGATAATGCCTTGGAAACCCAAGGAGGGGTCGCTATGAGGTGGATACGACTAGATGGCAGATAGCTCCCTAGGTGTCTGTATTAGTTTCTCAGGCCTTCTGCAATAAATTACCACAAACTAGATGACTTAAAACAACATAAATTTATTCTCACAGTTCTGGAAACTAGGAGTTAAAACTCAAGGTGTCAGTAGGGCCATGCTTATTCCAGAGACTCTAGGGAAGAATTCTTCCTTGACTCTTCCAGCTGCTGGTGGTTACTGGCAATCCTTGGCTTGTGGCAGCAGAACTCCAACCTCTGCCTCTGTCTTCACACAGCCTTCTTGCCTGTGTTTCTCTCTGTATACCTACATATCCTTCTTCCAAGAGCACAAGGTTTAAGGCACCCCCTTATCCAGTATGACCTCATCTTAACCAATTACATCTGCAAAGACCCTATTTCCAAATAAGGTCACATTCTGAAGTTCCACGTGGCTCTAAATTTTGGGGGGACATTATTTAACCCACCACAGTGCCTGCATTGGTTCCTTAGGGCTGCTCTGACAGAAAATACCAGAAGTGTATAGTTTGAACAAACAGGGATTTATTCTTTTACAGTTTTTTTTTTTTTTT
>NW_006921605.1:21140381-21148469 GCF_000298275.1 Orycteropus afer afer | reverse complement strand
CCATCAAGTCGCACCTGACTCATAGTGACCCCTCCTTAGGTTTCTGAGGTGGTATCACTATGGAAGTAGATTGCCCAATCTTCCTTCCGAGGAGCGGCTGGTGGGTTTGAACCGCCACCCTTCTAGTTAGCAGTCAAATGCCTTAAGCACTACACCACCAGAATCCAAGTTCAAAGTGCAGGATCTAGAGCCAGGTAAAGGCCCCTCTACCTTAGGCTTCAGCTCTACCTCTTGCTCCTGGCCTACTGGAGATGGAGGTATCTCTTAACTCAGGCAACTGCAGACTGCTGAGACTGAGAAACTCAAGGTTGACAAGTAAAATGGCACAGTCCAAAGATTATCAAGCAACATGGCAGGCCACTAGTTCGAGTCCAGAAACAGTTTCAAGATCAGCAGACAATACAGCAGGCCACTGAAATGAAGACTTGGCCAAGTGCATGGTCCAGATGTGCCAAAAAGCTGGAGACCTTTCTCAAAGCTGCTTCTTACATACAAGAAGCCGTCCACATCCCTAAGGCAGCTACTCAGCTACTCACAGTAGATTCCATCATGGAGTTGGTTACCACTCTCATCATGGGGAATAACTACATCCAGCTGTCCAGCCACTCAAAACAGTGCCCAAACCATAAATTAACATGGATGGGAGATTAACAATGGTTGGGAGGTTGGTGGATAACGGAAGTGAGATAGAGAATGGGGTCTCAGAACTAGACGACATAAGCCGCAGAAGAAAGAGATTGTACACAAGGAGCCAAGGTATGGGAGAAGCAGAGAGGACTATGGGAATTGTGTCCTTCTTTATTTTACATTCTCTCCATCTCCAGAAATCTCATAATCCAGTAAACCTCTTCTCTGGAAATGGTGTCCCCTATGACAAAGACAACTTCTGTTTTATTCTTTTTTTACTTTTATTTTGGTGAAAACATACACACCAAGACATTCACCAACATAACAACTTCCACATTTACAGCTCAGAGACATTGTTGACATTTTTGATGTTGTGCCATGTGTCCTGTTGCTATCCTTTACCAAAATATCCCACCACCATTAACATAAACTCAATGCCCCACAAACAATAGCTTCCCCTCTCCCCCACCCACCTACCCCTGGTATGTTTTATTCTTTTTTTGTGTGTTTACACCTACTATGCCAGTCAAAATAAAGTTTTGATTTTACTGTAAGTTTCATCATTCATTTTATTGATTCTTTAATTTGGACTAAAGGGGAAAGATATGATATAGGGAATAAAATGGGGCTTCTTACGACTGTGACATCAAATATCCTAGATTTTTAAGAACAGTCCACACATTTCAGGTATTCATTGTCTTTGTTGAAAACACGCATTAGGTGATATGTCATGAATTTTTGGTTTGCAAAATGTAATTATTATTTTTATAAGACCTTTGGCGTGACCCACTAGGTAACCAGAACAGACTGGTTATACGCCCAGTGACTCACTTGGGGCATATACTATGTTTTTTAAATTTAGGTTGGAAACTTCAGAGTTTCTAAAGGGCAATCCTGTATCCCCTCCCCATTCTAAAATTTCTATCATTAATAAATGGCTAAGGGGGCTTATTCAGAAATGTGCTTCAGATGAGAGTCAAGAAGGAGGAAAGCTCTCTGGAGAGAACGTTGGATCTGTGGATCTGTGGGGCAGTTCATTTTTGGAAGGAGTCAGTCAGCATTAAAAATGAAGTTATTTAAAATGAAGTTATGAAATAGCAATCAGCAGGCACAGTGAGTTTGCCCCTGGGACCTGCTGTAGATGCAAGTCACATTTTCATGGGAGTCCAGTTGACAAACCAGGCCAGAAGCTGACAGGAGGAATGGTTCAAGGAATGGGGACCAGGTAGAGCAGGTATAGTCAAAGAGATGTAGTGGAGTGACAGAAGAAGGCAGAGTGTTCTGGAAGTTGACAGGGCAGTGTCAACCAAAGGGATCTTGTCTCAGCTCTCCTTGGCTCGGGTTGCCTTTTTATTCCCTTTACTTTTTAAAGGTAGTAGATGCCTCTCACATTATAGTCATGCTTTTACTTTGGTCTCCTTTGATAACTATGACATTTGTCTCTATTCATGCCTGGCTCTAGGGTAACTCTTGAGATGAGAAATGAACTGAATGGCCAATTAACCAAGTTATCAATCAACCAAAATCATTTTTACTAATAATTTATAAAGTTTAAAGCAATTCATATGTTGCTGAAGTTGCCAAATGTTCAAAGTATTTTGGAACAGAAAATTTCTAACATCATGATTCTTTTTCTTCCAGGGTTAACCAAAAAACAAACAAACAAACGAACTCACTGCCATCGAGTCAATTCCGACTCATATGGACCCCCCCTTGGGTTTCTAAGGTGGTATATCTACTGAGTTAGATTGCCCAGTCTTCCTTCTGAGGAGTGGCTGGTGGGTTTGAACCGCCAGCCTTCTGGTTAGCAGTCAAATGCCTTAGGCTTTTTTAAACATTTATTTGAAATGTAATACATATTTAGAAAGGTATCATATTTGTAGTTTCACAGACAGCTATAAAAACACTTGTATAACCAGCACCATTATTAGTATCAAAAAGGCTCCTTGATTCTTTTCTGACTCCCAATACCCTTCCCATCCTGGGATAACAATGATCCTGAGTTTATAGTACTATTCTTGCTTTTCTTTATAGTTGTATCAAATGTGTATACATCCCTAAACAATAGTTCAGTTTTCACTTTTAAAAAATAAAATATAAATAGAATTATACTTTATTTTAACATTTTATCTTGAAATAATTTCAGACATACAGAAAAAGTGCAAAAAAAAAAAAAAAAAGTACATAGACTTCCCATCTATTCTTCATTCAGGTTGCTCAAATGTTAACATTTTACCAAGTTTGCTTTGTAATTTTCTCTCTCTACACACACATACACACTCAGAATTTTTTCTTCAGAACTGTTTGAGGGTGAATTGGAGATATAATGCTCCCTTATCCCTAAATCCTCAGTGTGTATTTCCTAAAACAAGGGTATTCTCTTGTATCACATTACCATTATCAAATTCAATAAATTAAAAACTATACAATACTATTATTTAATTTCTAGATATTACCTTATTCATTTTTTGCTAATTATTCTACTAATGTCCTTTATAAACCAAAAAAGAAGAAATAAGCCCTCTGCCATTGAATTGATTCCAACTTGTAACAACTCTGGTAGTGCAGTAGTTAAGTTATTTGGCTGCTAACCAAAAGGTTGGCTGGCAGTTTGAACTCACTAGCCACTCCGCAGGAGAAAGATGAGGAATTCTGCTTCTGTAAAGATTTACAGCCTTGGAAACTGTGTGGGGCAGTTGTACTCTGTCCCACAGGGTCGCTATGAATGTCCTTTATAGGAAAAGAAAATTTAAAAAGACATATACATATAGATGGAGCTCTGGTGGTGTAGTGCCTAAGGCATTTGACTGCTAACCAGAAGCCTAGTGGTTCAAACCCACCAGCCACTCCTCGGAAGGAAGACTGGGCAATCTACTTCCATAGAGAAACCTCCTGGGAAACCCAAGGAGGGATCGCTATAAATCGGATTGATATGTGTGTGTGTGTATATATATACACACACACACACATATATTTTATTTATTTATTTATATATATATATTGTTGTTTTGTTGTTGTTGTTATGTGTTGTCGAGTCGGCCCCGACTCATAGCGACCCCTCCTTGGGTTTCCGAGGCAGTATCACTACGGAAGTAGGATTGCCCAACCTTCCTTCCGAGGAGTGGCTGGTGGGTTTGAACCGCCAGCCTTCTGGTTAGCAGTCAAGTGCCTTAGGCACTATGCTACCAGAGCTCTCTCTCTCTCTCTCTCTCTATATATATATATATTTGGTTCAAGATTCCATCCAGCATAACACCTTCATTTAGTTATCAATTTTGTCTCCTTTAATCTGGAATAGTTCCTTAATCTGTCTTTGTCTTTCATAAACTTGACACTTTTGAAGATTACAGAGATTATAGGTTGGGCAATCTGCTTCCGTAGTGATACCACCTTGGAAGCCCAGGGAAGGGTCACTACGAATTGGCTCCAACTTGACCACAGTGAGTTCGGTTTTTTCTTTTTTTTTTCTTGATTACATAGGATGGTCCTCAGTATGAGTTTGTCTGGTGTTTCCTTAGGATCAGATTCAAGTTATACATTTTTGGCAGTAATACCCCAGAAATGGTGCTATGTACTTCCCCATGAATTCTATCAGGAGGCTAAGTCAATACAATTTTGATTAGCAGTGGTGAAAATGTCAAGTATAACAACACAAAGTTCAGGCAACCTCCAAAAAAATTCAGCAAAAAAGATAAGAACATAAAGGACTAGTCTAAGAGTTACAACATCCAAATAACAGAAGTTTCAGAAAGGGACAGAAAAAAAGAGTCAAAATTCCTCAGTGAAATAATTCAAGAATGTTTTTCAGAACTGAAGGCTAAGAGTTTCTAGATTAGATAACTTTAACCAACATCCAGCACAACGCATGAAAATTAAACTTCATGAAGGATAGCACTGTAAAATTTCAGAAAACCTGAGGACGAAAAGATTCTACAAATTTTAGAGGTGAAAAAACAGGTCACATACAAAGGATTAGGAATTACAATGGAGTTAGAGTTTTCCACAGGAATATTGAAAGGTAGAAGTCAAGGAATGAGGCCTTCAAAATTTATGAAAGAAAATAGTTTCCAAACTAGAACTCTATACCCACTTATCAATCAAGTAAGATCTGATACGCATGTGAAAGCTGGACAATGAATAAGGAAGACCAAAGAAGAACTGACACTTTTGAATTATGGTATTGGCAAAGAATATTGAATGGACCATGGGCTGCCAGAAACAAACAAACAAACAAACAAATAAACAAAAACTCACTGCCATCGAGTTGATTCTGACTCATAGTAACCCCCATTGCGTTTCTGAGGCCAGAGCAGCTGGTGGGTTTGAACCGCCAACCTTCTGGTTAGCAGTCAAATGCGCCTCCAGAGCTCCTTATGGACTGCCAGAAGAATGAGCAAATCTGTCTTGGAAGAAGTATGTTTGGAAGAAGAATGCCCTTTAGAAGGGAGAATGGTGGTGGTCCTTCATCTCATGTTCTTTGGACATGTTATCAGGAGGGACCAGTTCCTGGAGAAGCACATTCTCTTGGTTCTCGACCGCTGCTATGACAGAAATGCCACAAGTGGATGCCTTTAACAAACAGGAATTTATTCTCTTACAGTTCAGGAAGCTAAGTCTGCGTTCAGAGTGCCATCTCTAGGGGCTGGGTAAAAGCCCCTCAACCTTGGGCTTCAGCTCTGCCTCTTGTTTCAGGCATATTGGAGCTGAAGACTTCTGGCTCACGGAGCTACTGGCTGCTGAGACTGACGAATGCCAGATCGCAGGTAAGATGGCACGCTCCCAAGATCTACTAGTCAGATCGGCTGCTAGTTCAAGTCCAGGAACTAGAGTTGAAGACTCGGCCAAATGCAGGATCCAAATGCACCAAAAAGCTCAAGACCTTCCCCCAAGCCTCTCCATATATACTGGGAGCAGGCCACACTCCCACATTAACTCCCGTTCAACTGCTTAGCCGCTCACAGCCGATTCCGCCGTGGAGGTGCTTGCCATCTCATCACTGCAAACAACTACATGCAGCTGCCAAGCCATTCAAAATCACGGTCAAGTGGACACACAAACTTAACTACCACAGAGACCATGCTTTGGAAAGGGTCGGTGAGAAAGAGGAAGACTCTCCACAAGTTAGACCGACACAGTGGCTGCAACAGTGAGCTCAAGCCTGGCAGTGATTGTGAGGAGGGTGCAGAACCAGGCAGGGTTTTTGTTCTGTTGCACAGAGCTGCTATGAGTTGGACTTGATGGCACCTAACAAGAAGATCTCAAAATTTTTACCGCTTGTGGTGGACATGTGATACGCAGCTCAGACCTTCCCAGTAATGAGGCAATATTCCCCTCAGCTGCTGGGGGTTGCCAACGGCGGAAAGCATCCAATTGTTTTTCAGGGATTGCCTCAGCTGAAGCGAGTTGCCTCATCCAAGGTCACTTCCTCTTCCTGGCACAGTCTGCACCCAATGCTCAACATGAAGGCCTGGTCCCCGTGTCCTAACTCAGGACAACTCTAAAGGGTCACCTGGGACGATTTTTATAAATATTTGTAAAGTATACCTTATTCCACCCCCTCAAAAGTAAGCTTGTTCTGAGTGTTTTTCAGCTCATCTTGTCAAACTGTAAACATGTTCTTAAAGAATGTCATAAACATATTTCTGTAAACTTTGTTTTTGAATAAAAGTTTTGAGAAAAATGTTAAAAAGGTAGAAAATATGTTTTTAGCTAGAAATAAACATGTTCATATTTAGAAAAAGCCTATGAAAGCACAGACAAGGATCTATGCTAAGACTGCTGGCTGCTGAAACCCCCAATCTCTTGGGAGTTTTTATTTAAATATTTTAGTACAAATGCCTGACCAGCGAGCCATTCAGTCACTGAGCATTGAGCAGAATTCGGGCTCCCATTGTTTCTCACAGAGAGTGCCACACTGAGTTATCTGCAGACTTCAACAGGCAGAGGGAACTGTTAGGCAGCTCCAATCTCTGTGTGCAGATTGTACGAACAAAATTTTGCTAGCAGATACCACTGACACACTGGCTAGGAATCTGCAGTAGCTGAGACAGAGATGGCCTGGCCCTTCAGATAAGATTGTGTGTCAATAACCACCTATGAATAAATCTAACAAAAGATCAGATTATGATGAAACCCATTCTTCTCTCCATTAGCTTGCTCCCTGATTAACTTCTTGTAGGAGAATGAATGTAAATATTGCATTAAAATCATGCGTTCACAATGTTGTTGTTGTTATGTGCCGTCGAATTGGCTCCGACTCATAGCGACCCCTCCTTGGGTTTCCGAGGCGTATCACTATGGAAGTAGATTGCCCCATCTTCCTTCCGAGGAATGGCTGGTGGGTTTGAACCGTCAGCCTTCTAGTTAGCAGTCAAGTGCTTAAGGCGCTACGCTAGAACCTCCAATTCCAATTAATCCAACAGGGTTATGTTTCGCCTTTTCCTTCTCTGTATTTCCATGTACCTTCTTCCACAATGAGAACCCTGATTCTCAGTGGCAACACATTTATTCATTTCCTCCATTCTGTAAGTTTCCCAACTGCTTTACCCATAACACTAAGATAAGCAAACCTACTTGAGGTGAGGACTTGTTTCACTTCTCTACCCCAACACACATCCAACTCTGCCCAAGACTGAGGATACACATAGTCAGATACTGTGTTCATGAAGTCCTTGGATTAGTCGTTCTTAGTCTCCCAGTATGGTTATGGTATGCATTTGAAAGAGAACTAGGTTCATCTGTTTGTTTGATTTCAATTTTACATAGCTTATTTTTCTTCTCATTCTTATTGATTTTTTGAAGATGTAGAACATTAATATGGTTTCAAGTAAAAAATATTACAAAACAAGCATACTCAAGAGAAGTGTCACTCCTTCCCAAAGCCCTTCACCTTATTCCTTCGGATCCTTTGTAAGGCACCTAACTTCACTGTTTTCTACTTTATCCTCTCAGAGTTTCTTTTTGTAAAAATAAGCAGATAAAGATACCCTTTCTTATGCTCCCTTCTTTCATACCCAAAATGTAGCATACTTTACATACTCTCTCATACTGTATTTTTTTTTTTTCCACTTAATACCATTCTCTAAATATTCAACTCATATGCCTGTCTTTTGTTTGGCAGGAAGCCACAGGTGTGGGTTCAATTCCAGTCCATAAACAGTTCATATAGGCCCTTCTCATCTTTTTTCACAGCTGCATAGTACTCCATTGTATGTGTGCATCAGTTTATCCAACCAATTTCCTATGTTTGGACATTTAGGTCATTTCCAGTATTTTGCCATTATAAACAATGTTGCAATGAACAACCTGATGCATATGTATTTTTCATACTGAGTTGGTCTCCTTCCATAAAAATTTACGGACTTGGAAACCCATTGTTGTTGTTGTTGTTGTTTGCCGTCGAGTCGGCCCTGACTCATAGCGACCCCTCCTTGGGTTTCCGAGGCAGTATCACTACGGAAG
>NW_006921605.1:21126382-21138755 GCF_000298275.1 Orycteropus afer afer | reverse complement strand
AGGCTGCAGATTGCATGGTGCACCAGTCGCTAGGACTAATTGTTTCCATGAATTTTTGGTTTTCTTCATTCTTCTTTGCTCTGGACGAGGAAAGACCCATCGTTGCATCTAGATGGCAGCTTGCTTGCAAGCTTTTAAGATCTGTCACTACTCGCCAAAGCAGGATGTGGAATAATGTTTTTGTGTAATATGTGATGCCAATTGAACTTGGTATTTAAGGACTGTTTTTATGTTTTGTGAATTGTCTTTTGAGCATTTTTCTATAGTTTTATTTTTTTTCAAGTTTTAAAAATTCTTCATAAATGAAGAGCCAAAACACCAAAACCAAACTCACTGCCATCGAATCAGATCTGACTCACTGTGACCCCTCCTTGGGTGTCCAAGGCTGTATCTCTACAGAAGTAGATTGCCCATTCTTCCTTCCAAGGGGTGGCTGATGGGTTCGAACCACCAGCCTTCTGGTTAGCAGTCAAATGCTTTAGTCACTATGCCACCAGAGCTCTCACCCTTTATCTATGTGGACATATTTCTCCCTAGGGATTTGTGTTCTGTTATGGTGCTTTTTGCCATGCAAAAAGTTTCATTTTCATGCAGACAAATTTATTGTATTTCTTGGTCCATTTCCGTTTTTTTTTTTTTTTTTTTCTGAAGTGACTTTTCACTTTCATATATATAACCACATACGTACATATATTTTTAATATGTACATACACACGTGTATATATTCTTCATGAGTGTATACACATTTTCTTAACGATATATTTTCTTCAGCCTTGTGGCTTTTTTTGGGGTACATTTCAATAGCAGAGAACCTTTAATTCACATTTCCTGGCTTTTTGCAAGTTGTGTATGGACGTGGGCCTCTTTATTCCAAATAATTTCAGGGCAGAAGTCCTAGTCTGAGTGCCCTCCATTGTTGGTTCTGCCTTCTTCGGTGCAGTTCAATTTTGTTGGTGTGTGTGGGAAAAGTTGGTGTGCCATTTCTCCTCTCCTGTAGGTTCGTAATTCTCCCCCTTTTTCCTTTCAGCAACTTTTCTTCATGAATCTCCCTCTGAAACACTATTTCTCTAAGGCTGCCACTCCTGGTCCTACACATTTTCAAGCCCCTTCCCCGAAGCCAGAGTTACAATCTGCAAAGCCCCAAACTGTGTTCGGTATTCCGGCATTTACTGTTCCACATTCTCTTTCTGGAGATTCTGTGTGTGCTTCTTCCCGTAAGGCCCTTACTCCAGGCTTTTCGGTCATCAAGTGTTTTAACCTCCCTGTCTTCACTCTCTGCACCCACAGGCTTGTGGTGGTAGCAGGATCCTTGGTGGAAAGTTCTTCCTCTATTTACAGATAGTCTGAAGTTACGGTGGTCACCTAGCAGTGAAGCTATGAGGTCTATGTAGTTTTGATCTGTTCTTGATATTATGGTTGTTTTGATGAGGGGAAGGTTTGGCATCAGGCTATTGCTATTGTTCTCTAGTCAACAGTCTCAACATGCTTTTCTTAATAGAAATATTTCAGCCCCTAGTCATGATGAAGACCACTGAAAACTAGAACAGAAGGGGGTATATTAATTGATTTTGAGTATCAATGGCTATAAATGGTAGTTGACGTGGAAGTCGAGTGTTGAGAAAGGCAACAAGACTAGCAATGGGAACATACTGCATTGTCTGTAGCTTTAGTTTTCATCGAGTTGAAAGCACACGTCAAACTTGCAAAAATTAAGATGCACCTTCTGTGAGATTGGGAATAATACAATAAATGCTGCACTGCTACTGTTCAACATATTAGAGACCCTGGCCAAGACAGTAAGAAATGAAGTACAAAGATTAGAAAGAAATGAACATCATTTGCAGATACTGTTGTTGTTGTTGTTATGTGCCGTCAAGTCAGCCCTGACTCATAGCGACCCCTCCTTGGTTTCCAAGGCAGTATCACTACGGAAGTAGGATTGCCCAACCTTCCTTCCGAGGAGTGGCTGGTGGGTTTGAACCGCCAGCCGTCTGGTTAGCAGGCAAGTGTCTTAGCCACTATGCATACTATAATCTTGAAATAGCTACAAATTCTTAAATAAGAAAAATCACTAAGGTTGTAGAATACAAGATTAATTCACAAAGAGCAGTGACTCCTCTGCAGCTAGCTGTGTGGCAGATGTTTCTGGCTGTTCAACAACCATTCCTCATCTTCCTTGCTAACAAAATCCCAACTCCTTTGTGCCAACCCCAGAAGATTAGTTATGATTAATCCAAACCAGTCATTGCAAATCCATTCTCCTTTACCAGATTCTAATTTTACCAGCATCCCTTACAGCTAGGAATGATTATATAACCCAGTCCTGCCCAATAACCTGTAAGCAAATGTATGCTGGAGCATCCCTGGGAAAGATGTTCCTCTTTTTTTTTTTTTTTTTACAAATGCCTTGGCTTCTCCAGGCCTTACACTTCTTTGGCTTGGAGCTTATATATGCTTTATAAAACTGTAAAGATGAATGGGATTATGTGCTTATCAAATCATTCTGCGAATGCTAATGACATAATAGATTTAAGATATGCAAATAATTACAGATGTAGATGAAGACTCAATTGGTCTAAGTGCTACAAACTGACAGTAAGTTTAAGGAATGCCATTATATACAAGGATATCTCTTTACCCAGTCAAGTATTTTCATTATTAAGAAACTAAGAACTACTGTTTAATTTTGCTTCTTGTGTAGCATCTTGTCCTGTGATGCACTAAATGACAATGCATTCTTTGGATGATTTGCAGGTCATCATGCCAACACTGCTTTTAGGTCAGAGCCCACAAAATCTTTCCTCTAAAGACATACATTTAGGCTTTGCAGGCTAGTCTCTGTCACAACTACTCAACTTTGCCACTGTGGCTGGAAGGTGATCATGGACACCATGTAGACAAACAGGCATGGCTGTGTTCCAATAAAACTTTGCTTACAAAGCAGACCATGGGCCGAGTTGACCTGCAGGCTATAATTTGTCAGTACCTGTTCTAGGTCTCTTCTGTGCACTTGTCTGACAGGAATCGTGTCCTGGGATCAGTCCGATCAGCTTTCCAGCACATCACCTCCACCTAATTAGTACCACTGTGTATTTGTATATTGCTTTACTTTCACAAAGCACTTCTATGACAATGTAACACACTCATGCTCACAAAAAGCTGTGTGAGGTAAGAAGGGTAGATCTTATCTTCCTTGTATGGATAAGAAAAATATTTAGTAAATTGTGCATCATAATAGCTGTGAGGGGCAAATACATTAGAAACCGTAATTCTATTCTTTTGTTTTTAGTTTCCACTGTTACTCTATTTCTTTTCTTATTCAAACTCCTGGGAAGCATTCTGCATTTTCAAGGCTTTGAATTCTTCTCCTCTAATTCAACTGGACCACACATAACAACAATAGTGTTTAGCCCTAAATTGAAACTTCTATGTTGATGGTATCGAGTTAAAAAAGGATGCTTGTGATCAGAGGAACTGCAAAGAAAAAAATGCAAGAGCAGAAAGAATACCGATAAATTAAAAAATTTCTACTTTAAAGCAAATTCTTGCCACTCAAAGGAGGAAAAACACACTTCCAATTTTAGTGTGGGAAAAAAAGTAGAGAAGCAAGATACAGATTAAAGCCTCATCAAAGGATCATACATACAGATTTAAATAAATCTATGGTTAATAATAAAGTTTCCTCTGTGAAACCAGGACTTCTGCATGACATGGGACGTCTAGTAGACTACTTCAAAATGTTGGAAGGGCCACAAAGAGTTAACATGAGACATAATTTGAAACTTCCAGAGGAAGTCCAAGCTGAATAAAAGAGTGAACATCACTAATGCCTAAAGTGTCCAGCTCCATCATTTATGAGCTGAGCTTCAGTTTTCTCTCTTGTAAAACAGGGTCACACCTACCTTGGAGGGTTGTTTTAAGGACTGAAAATACTGTCCCCAAAGCAATTAATAGTACACATAGCAAGCTCTTGTTAGTAATTCTTTAACAAAGTATACAGTTATAAAGAAAAATAAGCCTATACCGAACCTTCATGAGTCATTCACTAGCAATTAAATAAGCCGAGGACTAGTTCCATGTCTAGCTTTTATCTATCCCTGCCTGGCAGTAAATGTCAGGTCCTAGGCAGGGTTTGAGAGTCCCTGTGTGGCACAAACAGTTAAGTGCTTGACTACTAGCCAAACGGTCGGTGGTTTGAACACACTCAGAGGCTCCTGGGAGGACAGGCCTGGCAATCTGCTTCCAAAAGGCCACGGCCTTGAAAACTACAGAGCAGCTCTACTCTGCACACAGGATTGCCGCCAGTCAGGATGGACTCAGTGGCAATTAACAACAGATAAGGTTAAGAAGTCTTGATCTGCCCAGCCACTTCATGTGTTTCTGTCGCTAACCTTTTTTCAAGTCTGAACAAAATCTTTCAGCTCTACACACTGTCTGCAAGATAGAAAAAAGTAAAAGAATTTCAAACTAAAAGAAAAGTTAATTTCTATATTCTTTCAGATCTTGATTTTTTAAAATAGATTCTAATTGTAAGAAAAAGCTTTGTGTCCCTTTTAAAGAAATTTCAGAAATTACATGATTAAAAAAAATAAATAAATAAAGCAGTTGACTTGCAAAGTCACAGCTGCTGGTAAAGGGCTTCTGTAGTTTGAAATGAATGTATTCTAGAAATTACCATTGCTTTTAGTCACAGTATTTATTTTGAAATTCCAAATAATCTAAAAGAGGGTGTGAATTTTAAAAAATATATATATCAGAAGAGGGTATAAGTTTAAAAAAAATAAAAATAAAATTAGAGAAACATTGCCCTAGATTTCCATGGAACATAAAACTACCATCTTTCATCTCTTTTGCTGTGCCTTACTATAAAAATACAGATGGCACAGGTCTTACATAGTTTTAACAACTTGTTTATAAATTGTTTTCAAAAGTAATTTATTTGGATTTTCCATATCCTTTAATGAATTGCAAATATATTAACAGAAAAGACTCCCCCTCCCCCCAAGACTGTACAATTTCTGAAATAAGTCAGGAAAAGCAAAAAGAAGACATAAAATTACATTGTTTCAATGCAAATAGAACACACACATCACACCCACACTTGCATCTTCCTAGGCTTTCACAAAGAAAAACAGTTGACCATATTTCTCAGTGAAGACCCTACTGTACTCTGGCTAATCAGAGACTTCCAAACTTTTTTCTTCAAAAAGAACATTTTTAATAGACTAAATACTGGTTATCACTGAGTTTTTGTTTAAGGTACAACAGCAGCATGGTTCAAATGTTACTTGCAGTTCATGGAAAAAATAAAAATTTTAAAGTAATGAAATACAGAAAAGTTAAGGGACCTCTCTTCATTATTTGAGTACCATAGTTTGCCTGAAAAAAATATTTCCAACCTTCTAAAATCTCAGAGTTAAGAACCATTTCCAAGCAGGGGAGGAATCCAACTCTAGAGCTTAACTTCTGAACAAAAGTGTGTGTGTATGTGTATGTGTGTGTGTGTGAAAAGCTTAAACAGAAAAGAAGATGTCAAAGTACTCAGTATTTTTAATTTCCCTCCAAGTAACTTCTGAAATTTGAAGCAAATATTTTGCTTGATCATAATTGTTTCCTTGTCTGGTTGTTTGATCCCTATTTTATGCCAGACGAGTAAAACAAAGTAGCCAGAAACAGATAGTGGGTGAGAAACAAGGCTCCCTACACCTGAATGGCTTTGAAAATAGGTATGAGGGAAAAAAAACCTTAGGCCAAGATTGGGCTGGGAGTGTCCCTCAGGCAGCCATTGCCATGGTACGCCTTCTGCAACTATCCTTTAACCCTTGGTCTCAAAATCAGTACCAGAAAGATTCTCACCTCCGGCACAGGACAGAAATTCCTACCACAAAAAGATAACTAATTATACTTTAGTGAATTATGTTATGAGCTTAGCTTTCTCCAGGTTTGGAAACACAGAGCTCAGGATGAAGCTTTCTATGAAACTCTAGATACTGTAAGACAATTGGCTTATGATTTGCCAATTAAAAAAAATGAAAGACTCTAAAATTCAGTATTACAGAACTAATGGATAATAAAATGGAGTATTTGTTAGAACAAGCATTAGCCTTTGGGAATTTTTTAGTGATACTCATTTTGTCCCAACCTTTCCTTATAAGTGATTTTTTTTTTTTTAAAGATATAGCACATGTTCATAGATTTAGAAAGGAAATTTTGCTAAACACCTCTCTGGCACCCAGTATCTAATCTAGGACTTTGACTTGAATTCATTTTTAATGGTATCTAATCCAGGTTCAAAAATGAGCAAATTAACAGCAAATGACAGACATTTACTGAGTCTACAGGCTAAAAAATTTTTCACATCTTCCATAATCCACCTTATTTTCACAGTTTGACTAACAAGTACAGGTAACCAGTAGATAAGTTTTTCCTTCATCAAATAATACCTGTAGGCCTGTCATTCATTAAGAAACTATAATTTGTTACACTCTGCAATTGGCACTTAATAAAATGTTAACAACTGAAGTTTCTCTAAAAATTTCAACAATTAAAATAAAGGAGATACATAATTTAAGACTGTTTAAATGTTGCTGTGAAATTCCAATAATTCTCAATTTATTATGCATAATTAGATCTTTAAAATTGTGGCCATTTCCCAAAGACACCAACCTATATTATGACTTAAACTCAGGAGAGAACTTAAGTTTGTCTCCTTCATAAGAATGTTTTTTTTATTTCCCTCAACTAAAAATTTCAAATATCCTAAACCACTCTTAGTAAACGTTCTGGTGACCCATACTCTGAAAATAATCAAAAGCAGAGAGCTGAAAAGAATGGATCCGACCTTAATCAAAGGTAACCGCACATTCTTGCACCCTGCGAACACTTAGAAAAGTCAAAGGGATACTGTCTTGAACAAATACAGGTTCAAGGTGCAATTATGATTGTATTAAGGCTTTCACTGTCATGATCTCCTATAGTCTCTCCACTTCAGTGTTCTCATACTGATTCCTATGGTGAACTTAAATGGTTATTAAGGGCTTTGTTTTGGTCTTTCAGTGGGCCCACTCTGTCATCTCTGAATGTTAAAAGCGATTTCACAGAGCTCAAAGAGAAGAGACAATATGGTAAGGATCAACTTTAAAGTTTTCAATACTAAGACAATGATCAACACTTTGGAGCAAGATGAATAAATTAAATTCTTGGTTAGACATTAAAGCACTCTTGCCAAGAATAAGTGTACACTGTATCAGAGGATATTTGATTCCTACACACGAGTCCCAATATGCTCATTACACTTATTTATAGGAGACACTGCAAGTTTAAGGTAATTTACATTCCTTGGCAATCAAGTTACTCTGTTATAGGCAATGTCTTTTATTGTTCCATCTGGCACTTGCTAACACCATTCTTGAAGAACCTAGAAATGAAGGTCAGTCACTCTGTTTATCAAGAACAGAACCAAATAAAAACAAATATTTGGAAAAAAGGCCAAGAAATTCTGGTTCGTCACTATTTTCCCTATCTAATGGTTCTTTCAAGATCAAACCTAACTCTTCCTTCCATGATAGCTTTCCAACAAAGGGAGATTAAAGAAAATAAGAAAAGCAAGTTCCCCACCCTACCCCCTTATATTGTCATTCATACTGGTGAAGAGCCAGTCTTGTTAGCAGCTAACTATTGCACTGCCTTTCATTCTGTGCACAGTCAGGGTCCAATGAAAGTGGCACACTCATAGCGTAAGTGATGAGGGATGACACTGCCGGCTCGAGTGAAGACTCAGTATATGGAGGGACAAGAAACATGTCAGTACTAGTCACACATCCAGTTGCAAAAGTTTGATTTCCGGAAGTTAAAATTCATCACTTTCAGCTGCATGAAGTTGTGTGTCATCCGCATCTGTCATGCTGCTCTCCTGGGATTCATCTGTTCCCACTTTAAAAACAAAACACAAGTTTCCTGTAAGGTACCTGACAAGGATTTCTTTTTCATTCATGAAAACATGCAAGGAAAACTGTATTATGTTCAGAGAGATGAGAGCGTAAATAAAGGCCCTTAAAAAGGCCCAAATTCTGTTTTTAATAAAATGTAATTTAAGTTCTTTATTTTACAGCATGTCTGAGGTTGTTTTATTATTGTATTTAACCTTGAAGGGTTTTAACTACCAAAATTGCTTCTTCCTAATACACTTATTTTTGTCCTAGGTGCTTGGGCACCAATTTTATAGGTTAATCAAAAAAACATTCTACACACACTTAAAATTAGTTCCCTAGGACAAAAAAGACTGATGTCTCATCTAGCCCTAATCACCGGCTCTACTTTGGGGATAGTTCTTACTAGTCCACAGAAATGAGGAATATGGCCTTTAGAAAAAGAGTTATTGGGGTTATAGGAATTATAATTTCAATTAGAAGACATACGCCAACTTTTCCAAAATAAAGGCATTTTAGTTTCTCTCCTAAAAAATGTCTCAATTTTTATTAAAAAAATATTGATACATTGAATCTTGGTGCTCCCTAGTTATTTTAAGACAAACATTCATAGTTTAGAGATTAGAGTATTTACTGCTTTAAATTGTAACTTTTTGTTCTCTTTTCTTTTCTTAACCCCTAAATTCTCATTTAAAGAGCTCTGGTGGCATAGTGGGTAAGGTATTCGGCTGCTAATTCCAAGGTCAGAGGTTCAAACCCACAAGCTCCTCCGTGGGAGGAAGATGAGGCAATCTACTTCCATAAAGATTTACAGACTTGGAAACCCAATGAGGATTGCTATGAGTCAGAATCGACTCGATGGCAGTGTTTTTTTTTTTTAAATTTACATAATTAGCCATGTATTTGGATTTTAGATTTGCTAGAGTTTTAAAGAATTTTAATAACTACTACATATCTATCCATTCACTTAACACTCATGTCTTCAGCATACCTTCATATCTATCATTTTTTTAAAAAAATTCTATTTCTATGAAGAGATAAGGAGGCAAATCAGCAATGGATTTGCCTAAGTCACATAGCAAACTAGTTCCTAAACTTAGACCAATTGTTTGACTCCATATGCACATTGTTCACCCTGTTCAATTTCCCTAAAATTCTATCTGGTGTAAAGAATACACCACATTTAGAAAAATAAAATAAAAAGAGCAGCACATTCTTAGGCAAAAGGTAGTTTTCTGTATACTCACAAAAATTTCTATGTTTTTACTGTCATAAAAAATATCTGTTCCGTATTACCTAATTCTGATGTGGTGCTGCACCAGATCTCTGCTTTGAGTAATCATACAGAAGTCTGATTCATATGGATGATACTCACTGATCTGTTCTTCTTGAGTTATTGGCTCCTCATCATCTGGAAGGTAGCGCTTATCAATTGCCTCTTTAATCTGGTTATTGGCTCCTTTAGGATCTAAATCCATAGCCCAAGAGAAATTCATCAGGGCGAGGTGCGTTTGACCTAACTTCTTGTAAACCTAAAAATAAACAGCAGCAACTACATTTTTCATTAAGTTGTGAGCTTCAGCTATAAAATCCTAACAATTATAATTTAAATTAGACTAATTAAATTTACCTGCTCTAAACCCATTCTAAATTTCCTTGGGTAGCGCAAATGGTTCGGTGCTTGGCTACTATCTGTGGCTATAACTGAAAGGTTGGTAGTTCAAATACACACAGAGGTACCTCAGAAGGCCTGGTGACCTACTTCTAAAAGATCACCGCCACTGAGAACCCTCTAGAGTGCAGCTCTTGAGAGTCCCTGGGTGGCACAGATGGTTAAGCACTCAACTGCTAATCAAAAAGTTGGTGGTTCCAACCCACCCAGAGGTGTTTCAGAAGACAGGCCCAGCCATCTGCTCCCAGGAGGCCACAGCCTTGAAGGTCCCATGGAGCACAGTTCTATCCCATGCACATGGGGCAGCCATGAATCAGAATTAACTCAAGGGTAACTGGCTTTATCTCGGGTGCTGAGCTTCCAACAAATCTGACACTAGAATAATGACAGTGGGTAGAAGTGCACTATAAGCTGCTTTATTAACATTCAGTTACACTGGTTTTAAATGCAGTTATATCAACTCTCAACACCTGTCCACTATGCCCAGCTTCCTTAACCAATTGGCATCTGGGGTCCCAGACTATAAAGTCCTAACTAATCTGGCCATGGAAATCATGTAAGTTTTTCTTCTAATCAAGGCAACACAGTGCCATTAATGTTCTTCTTCTTGGGGATTTATCTTTGTATTTTTTTTCTTCTTTTTAAAACTTTTATTGTGATTTAGGTGAAAGTTTACACAGCAAATTCATTTTCCATACAGCAGTTCATACACATTTTGTTTCATGACATTGATTGCAATTCCCCACAATGTAACAGCTCTCTTCCTACCTCCTCCCCATTTACCTCTTTCCTGTGTCTTTCTCACCCATGCACTCCCACCTTCTTGAGGATTTCTAAATAACTTATATAGAAATTGCAAACTAATGGCTTTCCATGAGACAGTTTCAGTTATGAACTCATTACTGGCCTTGGGCTGCCAGTGCTAATCTACTACCAATACCACAGCAGGTTAGGGTTTGGAGGCACGTGGTTTTGCGCCTTCATGAGAACATCATCATCTTAAATATTAAAACTACATCCATTTTCTTCCCAATACACTTAGTTCAGAGTTCTAGCTGAATTTGCTTGATAAATGTTATATAACAAGTATCATATTTATTCTTCAAAAGTTAGTATTTGCTATGAAAATCACAGTTTAGGAGCATGGCCCCAGTCTTTACCTTTCCTATTAAGAAGTAAACGAGGGATTCTTTGGGAACAATTTGTTTCAATTCTTCAAGTTCTTGTAAAGCAGACTGAAAAAAAAAATTCTCAGAATAGCATAATTTTACAAAGTTTTGAATAGGCAAGTGTTTTATTTGATTTCCCAAATCATCTTAACAAAAGGTTATTTATTAAATCTCAATCAATATACTTTATTTTTTACTATTTATTTAATTTAAAAATACACGTTACTGAAATATAATTTCAATATTCAATATATTTTCTTACTGCATTAATTTTTGTTATGAAAACAGAATGCATGAAAAATACAACAGAGACTAAGAAATGGCAGGCTTTCACCAGTAGTACAGTGAACAAACACCCCATACAATCAAATATGCAGGCAGTGACAGTCCTTGTGTTGTTGCCATTTATTTACAATATTAACAACTTATCACATTTTGTGTAAAAGTGCTTTGAAAATGAAGTTGCAGAACAAAACAAATCTGAAACTCTCTTTTCCCTATGCAACCACTAAGCCCTGAATATTAATATGCCATTTCAACTACTGATAAAGAGATTAAAATGGAACTTTCTGAACTGAGTTAAAGTTGTCTAGTCATCTTTTGACCATTCATTGCTAAAGGGTAGGCTGACTGAAAGTAAAGACAGGAGAAAGAATTAGGTTTGTAATTAGAGAGAGAGAGAGATCATCATTAAAAACAAAACTTTTGGCCACAAAAATGAGATATTGTCCCATTTTTTTCCCCTCACCTAGCAGATGGACAAAAATTAAATGTGATGTTGCATGAAGCTGGCATGAGTGAGGGGCAACAGGTATCCTCATCACTGAGGGTGGAAGCGTAAACTGAAGCAACCTGTTTGTGAGGACAATGAGCATTATCTATCAAGTTAGAAAGCACAGGTAACCACTCATTAGGCAATCCCACTGTCAGGAATTTGCCTCAGGGATATACTCAAAAAAGTTCACCAAGTAATCTTTCTAAGAACAGTCAATCCCACATTATTATTTGTTACTGCAAAACACTAGAAACAACCAAAGTGTCTAACTGCAGCCTCAATTATGGTCCATACTGTATGGAATACTAGGTAGTTGTTATAAAGAATTAAGTAAATCTATAAGTGAAAAAATGCAACAGCAAGATGTACAGTACTGTGGATAGTATTCCTTTTTGTGTCAAAAATCACATAGCACACATATTTTAGAAATACATTTTTATGTCAGTATATGCATACATCATTTTTTTTTTTCCTGGCAGAAATCAATACATATATACCCTCAAACTAGGTAAGAATAGTTTACCTTTGGGAAGGGGAAGGTTGGGGGAGGAGAGGAGAGGCTTCTAGTTTTCATTTAGTAGCTTTCTCTACTTTATGAATTTTCTAACATTATCAATATAATACTTTATTTCCCTTTAATATCCACAGAAGTCCTCTACTTTTTGTTTTCTTCTATATCTCTTTGTAGTAAACAAAATCTATTGTAGGGCAGGTTAAAAAAATATAAAAAAAGGTAAATACTGCTATGTATTAACTGGAAAGGGTTAAATGGAAAAAGCAAGTTGTAGAGCAGCATGTATAACGCACCTGTTTTCGATTGCTATAGTAA
>NW_006921605.1:21092850-21125867 GCF_000298275.1 Orycteropus afer afer | reverse complement strand
AAAAAAAACAAACCCACTGCCATCGAGTTGAATCCGACTCATAGCAACCTCCATTGGGTTTCCAAGGCAGTAAATCTTTACAGAAGTGGACTGCCCCATTTTCCTTCCATGGAGTGGCTGGTGGGTTTGAATCTCCAACTTTCTGGTTAATAGTCAAATGCCTTAGTCACTTCACCACTAGAGCTCCTTCCAAGTAGTATAAGGCTGGTTAATTAGAAACAACTAAATAAAAGAATCAGAGAAGTATGCACTGAACTACTCATAGTTTTTAACCCTGAAAGAGGGACCTTAAGTTTATGAGGCACATTTAATTTCATAAAAAGAAAATAACAAAGGAAGAGTAAACCAGCGATCAGAAACGGTAGGCTAGTAAAAGTGTCAGAGAATCACAGTTTAGACAGCATAAGAAAATTTCTTTCTTTATTGGTATTATGACTTTAATTTTACTTCTCTAAAAAGGGTATAAAGAAGGGGGAACCAATCCTATTTCACAGTTTCAATAAAGTTTAATACATTTTTTTCCCCTTAACTAAAGAAAGGCCAAATGTAATGTCTTGGCTTTTGTAAATTTTTTATTGACATTCTAGGAGAATTTCAGAAAGTTTACTTAAAATCTTTCTGTGGGAAGTAGTGTGGGAAGTAAGGAGCCTTGCAGGTACAATGGTTAAAGCATTCAGCTGCTAACGGAAAGGTTGGCAGCTGGAACCCACCAACAGTTCCTCAAGATAAAAGACCTGGTCATCTGCCCCATAAAGATCTCAGCCTAGGAAACCCTATGGAGAATACTGCTCTGTCCAACATGGTTGCTATGCGTTAGAATCTACTCAGTGGCACACAACTGTGTAGAAAGCAGCTGCGAAGATGGTGCACAAGAATTCAGTATGGTTTTACTCTATCAACTAGAATCATATTTGAAAATTTTTATAATAAAAAGTGGGATAAAAAGACTGAAGGCAAAACATACACACATACTTGCACAGAAGGTGTGTCTCTCTGAAAGGCTGTAAGCTTTTTAGGCAAGTACGTTAAGTTTGCAGGGAACCAATATGGTACATTTTTAACACGCCACTCCCTTCCTAAAGGAGCTCTGGTGAAGTAGTGGGCAAAGCATTTGGCTGCTAATCAGAAGGTCGGCAGTTCAAACCCACCAGCTTCTCCGCAGGAGGAAGATGAGGTAATCTACTTCCGTAATGATTTACAGCCTTGGAAGCCCAATGGGGGTCGCTTGTGAGTATTCATTAGGTTTTCAGTGGCCAGTTTCCTCAGAAGTGCATGGCCTGTCCTTCTTTCCAGTCTGACTTAGTCTGGAAGCTCCGCTGAAACTTTTCCACCACGGGTGACCCTGGTGAAACACCAGTGCCATAGCCTCCAGCCTCACAGCAACATGCAAGCCACCACAGTACAACACACTGATGGACGAGTGATGGTTAGATATCTACACAACACATTACGTACATCGGGGGCTAGTAGTGTGTAGTCATGAAGGTTGGGCAATCCTACTTCCGTAGTGATACTGCCTCGGAAACCCAAGGAGGGGTCGCTATGAGTCAGGGCCGACTCGATGGCACATAACAACAACAAGTGTGTAGTCATAGGGAGGTGTTTTACAGAAACAAAAAAGCAGGATGAGAAAATCTACTTTTTCATGAAGAAAAATGGAACAAGACTAGAAGAATTACTGAATAAATGACAAAGAATAAACTATATAATATTTAATCTCCTTATATATTTTTATTGGTCTTAAAAAAGGTAAGAGTTTAAAACTGGTTTTATAGTTTGAATTATAGCAAATTTCAGTGTATAACCAGAAGAACAAAATTCTAAAGAAAAGAGTCTACTAAAATGGATTAGTTGGCTCAAGCTTTCTGGTGCATTAATATTTTGCTTTTTAAGTAAGTTTTTACTATTTTTATGTAAGAAGAACCTAAATTTAAAAAAAAATTGAACTGAACTTTAAAACAAAACCAGATTTCTGGTTTACGACTGAATAAATTACAATAAAATCCCTTGTTTATGCCTCTCTCTCTTTCTCAATTTTCATGTCCTCACTACTTTTTTTCAGGTTATGGATCAATGATTTAAAAAAAGAGTGGGAGGTAAAGAGATAACTGTATTGGACTAGATCTGTTCTCCTGGTGGTAACCCATACCTAGTACTTTTCCTTCAAGTATTACTTTAGTGATTATTTGGTCAATGTCTGTTCTCTTGCTAGTAGGATACTACATGGTAAGCTCCCCAAAGCCAGGAAATGCAGTTGCTTTACTTACCGTTACTTTCCTAGCACTGACACACAGCATAGGGACCGACACGTAGTAGGTGCTTTATAAATATTTGTTGAATAAATGCATACACACATATATACACATATTTCTCTGCCACTTGTTTACTTACTTAGGACCTGTGAGGATAGTTTAGGTCTCACCTCTAAGGTAACTCCTTGATGGAGAAATTGCCTCTCTACGTACTGAATCTTTACAAGGGATAACCATACATTCCTAAATATCCATATACCCATACTTCTACGGTTATTTCATGAAGAGGTAAATTCACAAAAGAAAATGAAATCAACAGCTTTTGAAAATAGAGTAAATGAACTATCTCAGATCAAAATTAGTCTAAATAACTTTTACTTTATTCAAAAAATGAGTATAAATTTAAGCAATAAAATTTAGAAGACCATTACGATACATATCTTACCTTGTATTTTTCATTTGCAAACAAAACTGAGGCTCTGTGAAATTTGCATAGAGGGTTCTTGGGATCAATAACAATGGCTTTGTTTAGTGTATCCAAAGCCTTCTCAGATTTTTTCAGAGCATGCTGGACCTATAAGAAATAAAGATATTATGTTCCCTCTTGATTGTTACGAAGAAAGGTAAGAACCAAATAATGTACCTCAAAACCAACACAAACATAACAAAATTACTAGAGACAGATGGACTCTCCTTTGGATTAACTGACTTAGTAACTGATCGTCAAACTAATAATAGAGTCTCTCTCAAATCTCTTCCAATACTCATTTAACTGCCTCACTTTAAAGATGAGAGTAATAAAAAGTCCAGAGATGTTAAATAACCTGCTCTGGGATCAGAATCTAGGTCTCTGGTTCTTAACTCAGCACTCTCTCAGTCACCAAAATGCATCCATAATGATAATCAAGATTCTGTCTTTAGAGCAATTATCGATCTGGTGGACTTTTAGTCGTAAAGGCAAACAAAACCTAGGTTTTTCCTTCACAAGAAAAACCTGTACTGTTCAGCTAGGTAACACTCATATTTGAATGGGTCTATTACAGGAGCTCTGGTAACGTAGTGCCTAAGGCACTTGACTGCTAACCAGAAGGCTGGCCAGCCACTCCTTGGAAGAAAGGTTGGGCAATCTACTTCCTTAGTGATACTGCCTCAGAAACCCAAGGGAAGGGTCGCTATGAGTCGCGTTCGACTTGACGGCACATAACAACAACAACAACAACAACAACATTATAGTCCTCTAAGGAGCTCTGGTGGCATAGTGTCTAAGACATTTGACTGCTAACCAGAAGGCCGGCAGTTCAAACCCACCAGCCACTCCTCAGAAGGAAGATGGGGCAATCTACTTCCATATTGATATTGCCTCAGAAACCCAAGGAAGGGTCTCTATGAGTTGGATCTGACTTGATGGCAATGAGTTTGGTTTTTGGTTGGTTTAAGGAGCTCTGGTGGTGTAGGCATTTGACTGCTAATCAGAAGGTCCACAGTTCAAATCCACCAGCTGCTCTGTGGGAGGAAGATGTGACAATCTACTTTTGTAAAGATTTACAGCCTTGGAAACTCAATGGGGATCTCTATGAACCAGAATAAATTCAATGGCAGTAGGCTTTTATCACAGTCCTCCAAGGAGCTCTGGGGCTGTAGTGCTTAAAGCATTTGGGTAACCAAAAGGTTGGTGGTTAGAACCCACCGGCTGCTCTGTGGAAGAAAGATGGGGCGATCTGCTTCCGTAAAGATTTACAGCTTTGGCAACCCAACTGGGGTTGCTATGAGTTGGAACTGACTTGATGGCAGTGAGTCTGGCTTGAGTAATATAGTCCTCTAAATATTAGAAATTTAAAAACTGTGTTCAAAGAATGCCTACGAGATTTGGCTTTAAACCTTCCCAACTGTTTTACTAAAACCATTATGCTTTTTATCTATTGTAGGAATTTATCTGAAAAAATGAATTTCCTGCTTTTATACATTTGAAAATTATGATCTGTAATACTGGAAAATAAATTATACCCACGCCTCACTAATGGACATGCTTAGATTCCTAAGACCAGGTCGTTATGTGAAAATCAGCAATATTTGAAAATGGAGATGACTACATCACCACGCTCTATCACCTGTCTATGAGTGTCCCGCTGGGGCCCTGCTGAGGTCACCAGCCATCTCTGCCTCTCCCTCCCTTATGTTACCTCAGGAGAGCTCGGTTCCCACTGTGCCCTATAGGGGAGGGCTGCCCAACTGTCCAGAGCCAGAGTGGCCCAAGGGCTATCACTCTCTCCATCCCTGGGGTCCCCTCCCTCTCCTGCCCTCATGGTGTTTTTAGGATGTCTGGCCCTGCCTCATCTCCTCAACAACCCCAAAACACCCTTGGCAGCTTTGTTGGGGGCAGGTGGCTTCCTGTCCACGTGTGGGAGAGCCTAGGTGCTGTGGGGGGTGAGAGGAGTTTGCACGCTGCCCATTGGATCCATATGCCAGCCCTTGTCTGAGTACCCCTGGCTCTTGCAGGTAGTCCTGCCCCACTCCACCTCTATATGCCCGTGTCTGGCCTCAGTCTTTGATTTGAAACCGTAGCTATCGCTGGTCACTCACCTGTTGACTCTACCCACCCCCATGCGGGTAGCCCATCCTACTCTTACCTATGCCCACCCAGGAGGGGGCATCAAGGAAGTATAAAGGGTTGCAAAGGTGCTAGTCAGCTGACATGGGGTCCCACAGGCCTCAGGTACCCAACTATCTCATCTCAGGTCTCCTTCTGACCATGGCTTGGCCTATCCTTGCTGTCCCTGGGGGCTGGGAGCTGGGACCAGACCCAAGGCCTTGCTTTCTCTCCAGCCCCGAGGGCAGCCCACCTTCAGGCCACCAGCTACTGCTGCCTTAGCCCTCTGTGGGTACCCAGGACTGGCCAGGCAGCATCTTGTCCCCATCAGCCCAACACCAGCCCTTCCTTCACTACACCCTGGCCACTCAGGAAGATTGTGCCCTCTCTTCCCTCCTCGCAGTGAAATACTATGTAACACAAGCTTCCTTTCTACATGCACATGGGGTCTGCCTCTGTGGGTTAGGGACCCCATCAAAGATCTTGGTGGTTTATTACTGCCAGATGTGCATTGTTAATATAAAAAACAGTCAGAAATTGGATTTTTCACTATTGTCATAAATGCGAAATGTCAGATAACAAGACAGTTGATAACTGAGGAGTAAATGTATTTAAATTTAAAATAACATTTTAAATGTTTTAAAAAATTACCAAGTCTCACTAGTTAGTCAGAGTCCCTGGGCTGTGCAAATAGTTAAACATATGGCTACTAAATTGAAATACACCCAGAGGTACCTCGGAAAAAAGGCCTAGTGACCTATTTTCAAGAAGTCACAGCCACTGAAAATCCTATGGAGCAAAGTCTTGCTCTGACACCCACGGGGCTGCCATGAGTTGTAATCAACTCAATGGCAGGTTGGTTCCTATTCATTCATGTGTATATATAGCTAGTCTCTGACTTAGGATGTATCTGAGTTAGGACAAACCACACTTATAACTGCCCCCCTTTTTATTTTTAAACATCTTATTGTACATACTACATGTTGCAGTGTGTAATCTGCTGATGTTATCATTTTCAGATATTCAGTCAGACGTTCAATGCTATGATTTACTGATCAAAACACTGCTGTACAGCAGGGTATGGTGTGGTCTACAATGAAGTCTGTGTCAGTGTAGGGAGTCATCAGAAATAAAAAGTTGGGCAATGTTCCACTCAAACAACATGACAATTTAACACGCCTAACAGCCATTACAACTCTGACTTCATTGTTATGAGACTGATGATAAAGATCAGATTTACAAAGGTACTGGAAATACAAGGCAATAGTGAAAACTAAAAAACCGAAATATTCAACCTACATCAGAACAGACTTAAGAGAGTTGTTGGAATGTAACCATATCCTAAGTTGGGGACTACCTCATACTCTGTTCTGTTCCCACAATGGACAAATTAGATGTTAAATCTAAAGTCAGGTGAATGGATGCAACTGGGGAACTTGAACAAACATCACTGTCACAAGAATTCTGGTTGCTAATCTCATCTATGCAGTGTTCTCAGCAGAAAGTTATTACTACATGTGGCCAAATATTCTTTCCACAGGATCGATAATCTAAGTACCAGTTCCCTAAAAGAAAAGAGCATTACTTTCTTATCTGAAACATCTTCAAATAAGCCATTCAGAATTTTAAAACGATCTATTCCACAACAGCTTTTAAAAATGTGGAACTTTAATAAAGGTGTCAAGAGATACTCACGTTTCATTCGCTTATCTTGAAGTAATGACAAAACAAAATAAACTTAAATTGATATATTTTCTCTATCATGTGTGATATAGTACTATATGACAGAATTTACCATGTCAAGTTTTAAGGAAAATATCATGGCTGATTTCATATAAATAGTCAATCTAAACCAAAACTTAGGAGCTCTGGTAGCATAGTGCCTAAGGCACTTGACTGCTAACCAGAAGGCTGGTGGTTCAAACCCACCAGCCACTCCTTGGAAGGAAGATAGGGCAATCTACTTCCATAGTGATACTGCCTCAGAAACCCAAGGATGGGTCGCTATGAATCGGGTCTGACTCGACAGCACATAACAACAACAACAACAACAACAACAACAACAAACCAAAACTTACTGACATCAAGTTAAATTCCGACTCATAGCAACCCCCATTGGGTTTCCAAGGCTGTAAATCTTTACAGAAGCAGACTGCTTCATCTTTCTTCTGTAGAACAGCTGGTAAGTTCGAACCACTGACCTTTTGGTTAGAGGCCAAGTGCCTCACCCATTACACTACTAGAGCTCCTTAAGCAGTCAACAAAGACCTAGAATTCTTCCCCCAAAATAGTGAAATTCTAAACAAACATAGTTTCCTATTATTGTATGCCCATTCCCACAAAAGCCAAACTTGGTAAGTATGCATGTGTGTGTGTATATGAGAGAGGGAGGGAGAGAGAGGGAGAGAGAAAGAGAGAAGGAAGAGAGAACAAGTACAAGAACTTAATGTACCCTACTTACATAGAAACTCTCTGTTACTGAGATTTTTAAAAGCAAGCACACATATCTTTTCTCCTTTCAAAGTACAATTCATTACACTCACTCCTCACTTATTGACACAGTTAGGTTCTATAGACAAAGTCACTATGCAAAAATCAGTGTTATGCCAAAATGGAGGATGACTACTCATTACATGACTGCCAAATTATATCATTACATAACTGCCAAATTTCATCATTACATAACTGTCACATTACATCACTACTGTGACACAGTGAATTACTTAATACAGCTTTTCTGGCTATGGTCTTTTTGACTCCCACCAGATGCCTGGGTGGGACTATGTGAATGTGAGGTTCTTGTGGTCCACCAAGGGATTAGATAGCTTGCTAGTAATATATATAAGGCACATGGTGCCCTGGTGGGGGTGGGACCAAGCAAATAAAAGTGTATGGATCTGAGATCCCTGTGCTGAGATGGCAGAGATGGCGGCAGCAGAACCAATAGAACCAAGATACTGGCACAGGACAAAAGCAGGCTTGCCAGCCTATGGAGCAAGAATGCTGAGTGCCTTCGGGCAAGAAGCTTACTGGTAGAGTGGGATGCACCTGTTGGCAGAGCTAAAAGAATTTAGTGACACCTGCTAGAGCAGGGCAGAGGCCAGGCTGAGAGGCCAAGGGCCAAAGAAAGGCGTATCTGTAGGCATGGCTGAGAGGTAGCTGTCCTGATTGAAAAATTGTATCCTGAGCATTTCTGATCCTGAATTGTAACCTGTTACTTTCCTAAAAAACCTCATTATCGTGAGGATTGTCTGTGAGTTGTATGGCCACTTCAACAAATTATCAAACACAGTAGAGAAGCAAAGTGCACCATGGGAGGATAGTTGTATGTCAAAATTAGTGAAAAGGTTGAGTGTGGTAGGATGACTGACCTCAGTCTCATAAGAATCACCGGGCCTGGGCTGATGGTGATTCTGTCTCCCCCATGAAGTTGCACGAGGCCAGACAACACCATCAGCACACTCTTTCTGAAATTACATAACTGCCAAACCACTGAGAATCATGGCCCAGTCAAGTTGACACATAACCTTAACCATAATGGACAGTGTTACTCTTACCTTGCACCTCAGCGTTCATTACTGTCAGATGTATATTGTTAACAACCAAAACTCTCAGATAGTAGATTTTCTACTAGTCATAAATGCAAATATTGGATGATGAGATAGTTGGTAAGTGAGTAGTAGGTGCACTAGATATATTTAAAAAAATTTTTTTGAGTTAGATAGATTTTAAAAATGTGAACATAAATTGGTGATCCATATTATAAAAATTTTAATTTGTTCTGATATACTTCTATCACTCATGTTTAAACACAGAGAATCACTTGCTTTGAAATATTAATAATTTAGAGCTAAATATTAACATATGGAAATGTATTTTAAAAAAATATGAAGTATCTCACTTGAGTCTCATAACAATCCTATGAAATAGGCAAACCAGCCTACTGACATCAATAAAACAGAAGCTTGGGGAAATTAAGTGATTTGCCCAAGGAGTGAGGGCAAATCCAGTTATCTTTCTTTATGCCAAGTAAAAGAGGTGATATTTTAGCCATAGAAGACCTAAGGATATTGTTTCAAGAACAGAAAGCAGCTCCAATGTTCATTACAGCAATTAAGTCAATAGCACATTTTGAAACAGGAGATAAATAAAGCCGTAATGTTCAGAAAAGGACATCCTGTTTGGAAAAGGAGGTTAGTGAAAACAAGGGAAACCCTTATTGAGATGGGTTGACGAAACAGCCACAACACAGACTCAAACACACCAACACTCGTGAAGATGGAGCAGGATGACAACTAACAACAGTGTTTGGAAAGCTACTTACAACTCCAATGTGGCAAAGTAAAACCGAACTTTGAGGGTTGATATCAAGTGCTTTCTGGAAATGCATTTCTGCAAGACTAAATTTTTCTTGCTTGTAATAAATCATTCCCAAACCATACCTGAAAAGTATAAAAAGCATAATTTTAGGGATATGAACTTTCAGTTGTTAATTTTGTTCAGCTAATAACAGGATATATATGGAATATAGTGACCCTAGAAGGGAGGCAAAAAGTATCAGTCATAAAAAAAATCAAATCCTAATCACAATGGTATTTCTATATTGTTTGCTCAAATATGTTTATATATTTTATATTATTTTAATCATAATATACATAGTATTGTATTTGGTTTCCATTCTCTCCCACTTACTGTATCAAAAACATGCTCCTATATTTAAAGACTTCAAAATTAAAATTTGTAAAGGCTACATAATAGTGTATCAAGTTGATATACAGGTATTTCTCCCAAATATTCAAAACATCAAATGAATATAGTGTGACTGATCTACATTAAGGGTGCCTTCCTTGGCCATGACCAGATGATGATTAGGAATGAACACCAAAGGCATTAAGAAAAAAGGTATAATATGTCTGTTTTCTTTGAGACTGGCTTTGTTTACCATTATAATGGTGGTACAGGTGAATAAAACAAAAAGTTTTATTCTAATCATGGTGAAGGGAGAGATAACAAAAGAAAGGTTATTTACTCTGGAGTTGGAATAATAAATTTGCTCAGTGTTTAGGTACTCAGAGCTACCTAAATACCTCATTATTTAAATTCCTTCTAGTAAAAGTTCACCAGTCTGAATTTTCCTCCAAGTAAAACAATAATGGAGAGACTGGAGGCTAGAGTAGGCGGAAGCCCATCTCCATCTTTCCCTGGCGAGTTCATCCCCTCTTCTTTCTCTTGAATAAACTTTGGTTCATGTGGGGAGGAAAAAACAAATAATATTTTTATAACACAGTTTTTCACTAAGACAAAGTTTCTTAAGGATGCATCTACTGCAATATAGCAGAACAGACACTACACATTTACTCAATACAGATCCTGTTAAAAACTGAGTTCTTAAAATAGTAGAGAACTTCCGCCTATATGAAGTAAAGGCAGTATCAGAAAGTTTAACTGTTTGCTACGTCAGTAAAAGCTAGCTAATAATTATCAGACAATGTTTGAGGTGATATAACTACTTAGAAATTAATCCATTAAAAACATACACACAAATCCAAAAAATATTCACTTAGTTATCTAATGTTTTTAATTTAGTGACAAAATGATAAAATTCATTTATAAAGTTTATAAATGAATTTATAAAATTAACTTATCATTTTTATAATAATTAAATGAAAAAGTAAAAACTTTTTAATTGAATGAAAAAAAAAAGTAGAAAGTCTATATAGTCGGATATTTAGACTTCTTTAGAACTGATTTCAGAATTGGACTTTCCTTGATCTTTGAACTATTAAGTTCATCAAGAAAAATACAGAATTGAGGCAGAAATAGGAACACATTTTTCATGTCTTCTTCGTTTCATAATGATATAAGCCAGATTGTAAACTTTCTATTTGTCTACCCATGCACAAGTACAAAAAGTAAAATAGAGACACTATTTAATAAAATAGAATGCTGACCAGAAATAAATATTCATGATTACATGTCAAAGAGCAAGAACTAGTGGATTTTTTAACGTTTATTCTCTATTATGGTAGGTGAATTATACTATTCCTTCTCCTTACTTTCCCAAACATTTACTATCCTAACCACCATTTCAGTGTTAAAAGAAGAAGTAACAAATCAAGTAACAAAATTATTTGCAAAAGCTTGGTAGAGAAAAGGCTGAAACTGTTGACTGATCTGGCATTCTAATAATCATTAAGGATCTGGCATTCTAATAATCATTAAGAATTGGTTAAGGTATAAATGTCACATAGAAACATTATGGTTAGAAGTTAGCAACCAGTACAATTCTTAAGTATCAGTAACCAAATTCATGACAATAAAGAGAGATCTAACAAGAAAAACCACTGAGTATCAGTCTCATCAGTAAGATTTTGTCTTCACGCTTTAGTAGCACTTACCATGCATTATAGTGTCTAGGATTGACTCTGATAGCATTTCGAAAACAAGCTAAAGCTTTGTCTAGTTCTTCAGTTAGCACAAACTCATGGCCTAATAGAGTATAGGCATAAGCATAATTTGGATCAACCTGGATAGCTCTCTGGAAGAATTTAATTGCAATATCATGTTCCCGTTGCAGACTGAAACAGTTCCCTGCAGCACACCAGGCCTTCAAAAAATGGAAGCAAAAAACAAACACACAATTAAATTTTTATTTTTATTTTTAATTAACAAAACCAAATCTACTGAAATCAAGCCTCAGACTTCATTTTGATCATTAAGGTAAAAACTGAAGTGTTTTAATATATTTCATTTTAAGCTTAAATATGTCATGAAAAGTTACCACTAAATATTCTTGTTAAGTACTGAAATATATAGTTCTTATAGGAGTGGAGCATATAAATTAACTGTGCCTATTGTGCAAAAAAGGAGCTGTGGTGGCATAGTGCCTAAGGTATCTGAATGCTAACCAGAGGGTTGACAATGCAAACCTACTAGCCGCTCTGTGGAAAGAAGATGGTGCAATCTACTTCCATAAAGATTTATCGCCTCAGAAACCCAATGGGGATCACTAGGAGTTGGAATTGACTTGATGACAGTGAGGTTTTTTTCAGTTTATGGCTTAAAATGAAGGAGTTCTAGTGGTGCTGTGGCAAGGCATTCAGCTGCTAACCAAAAGGTTGGCAGTTCAAACCTACCAGCTGCTCCATGGGAGAAAGATGAGGCAGTTTGCTTCTGTAAAGATTTACAGCCTTGGAAACCCTATGGGGGTTGCTGTGAGTTGGATTCGACTTGATGGTAGTGGGTTCATGGCTTAAAATGACAATTAAAATTACTAATTTAATTTATAATTAGCACTTCTCTCAATCTATGTTGTTGTTGTTGTTGTTATGTGCCGTTGAGTTGGACCCGACTCATAACGACCCCTCCTTGGGGTTCTGAGGCAGTATCACTATGGAAGTAGATTGCCTCATCTTCCTTCCAAGGAGTGGCTGGTGGGTTTGAACCACCAGCCTTCTGGTTAGCAGTCAAGTGCCTTAGCCACTATGCTACCAGAGCTCCCCTTTCAATCTATACAACCCTTTAATGAACTCTGATTTTGGTGAAAGCAATTTAAAAAAAATGTGATTACTGTATTTCATTTTTGACTATTTTATTGTGGTTTAGGTAGAAGTTACATAACAAATTAGTTTTCCATTTAATAATTCATACACTCATTGTTCTGTGACATAGGTTGTAGTCTCTGCATTGTGGTAGCATTCTCTTCTTTCCACCCTTTCTCTCCTTTCCTCACTTCCATGTTGGGTTTCCATGCCCCTTCATGCTTTCTCATCTTTGTTTTTGGACAAATGTTGCCCTTTTGGTCTCATACAGTTGACTGTTCTAAGGAGCACATTTCTTATGGGTGTTACAATTTACTTTATAAGCCAATCTATTATTTGTTTGAGTGGCCTTCAGGAGTGGCTTCAGTGACTTAGGGCAACGGTCTCAGGGGTTCCTCCAGTCTCTATCAGACCAGTAAATCTGGTCTTTTGTTACGAATTTGAGTTCTATTCTACATTTTTCTCCCATTCTGACCTGGGACAACAGCAAGTTTAGCAGTCATATCTTGATTAATACTAAATGAAATATCTGCTTTGCAATCTATTTGTTAATTTCCACCACATATTTTAGGACTTTCTTTTCTGGGTCCCTGAATAGATGGAGGAAGGTACAAAAATAACTGGGTAATATTAAATGGTGTTTGAATTATCATGTTGATCTCCAATCGTAAAGCGTGACCAAAAGGTAACTATGCAAGCAAAATATTTCAGTCAACATACCTCTGGTGAATTTTTATCCATGTCTGTTAAATCTTTAGAAAGAACTGAAAGAGCAACATCTTTTTGAAGATGCCAAAGGGTTGTAGAGTAGATCTCCATGCCTTCAACTCTATAATTCTCAATCCTTCTAACCTCTGAGAATATTCTTTCAGCCTGAAATAGAAAAACTTGTAAGAGGAAAATAACATGATACAATTTATATATATACAGGTATAGTACTGGGCACTGGCTTCATGGGACCTAAATGTTGCCCTGGAGTATGGTTTTTAAGTAGAAATGTAAGTAATAACACAAGGCTAAATTGAGCCTTATGTTATTTCTTATGAAAGTCAAGGTAAGAAATATGAAGTTTCCTTTTCTGCCATAAAAAACAGGTAAGCAACAAATGTAATTAAAATGAAAAGAATACAATGTTGTAGAAAGATCTGAGGCTACATCTATTATATCATAAATATGTATTTCACCTCCAACTAAGTAGGATACAAGTGTTCCATGTAAGAATATACTGACAACTTGGTTTTCCACAAATCTATCTCAAGTAATCGTACAGAATATAAATTACTCACCCTTTAACACAATAATTGTATTATAAATTTTGAAAAAATAAGTACAAAGATATTACATAATAAATATTATTCTTTTAGATATAACAATCTCAAGCATGAAAATTTCAATAAATTATGTCTAAAAAGGCATATATAACTGTTTTGTATACTTACTTGCATATACTCTGAAAGTTCAAAATAGGCCCTTCCAATTTGGCACAGTACCCAACCCGTATTGTAGTGGTGAGAAGGTAGGTGGCTCAGTATATTTATAGCTTCTTTGCAGTTGTAGGAACACAAAGCTAAATAACCTTTCCCCATTTCACGAAGAAGGCTCATCAAACCTTCTAGGAGAAAACAATATAGTAAACAAAGGAGAAAAACACAACGAAACAGTCTGGCTTTCTAGAAAGTCTAATTACCAAATAACTCATTAAAAATTCCAACATCCTCATAGAAAATACTAAAGGCACTGTAATGAACATAAAGAAGTTTACTTAAAATAAGTAAATAATGAAATACGAAAAAGCTGTTAAGCAGTCAAAACAGACCTGCTGCTGCTCTCTGGAGAGTAAAAGCCTGGATCTGAGGGGTGATCGTGGGTATTTTCCCTTCTGAAATGATGGAGGAGTCCAATTTCGTAATTTCTAGGCTATCGTTGATGTTAGGTTGAGTTATTCCTCCTTTATTAGTTTTACTTTTTGTTTTTCTGTTTGGGATTTTAGGTGGAAACTTCATTTTTAATTTTTTACTATTCTCCTGTAAAAAGGGGGGAAAATCCCACACTTGTCATACTCATATATTTTAGATTTCTCCTCAACCCCTTCTCTAGTGTTACATATAAAATAAGTGTGCAATCTTAATTCATCTATATTTTTCTCACAAGATATTTTATAAAAACAGAGCTTTCCAAATTTAATTTCAATAAAACTCTGAAAATAAACTGCATGACTGACCAGCTAGTGATTAAATATTGCTCTTTTCTGACAGTATACCACACTTACATTAACTATTTAAAAATAAGGAGGTGCAATATTACCCAAGTGTTTCAAGAGTTTATTGTAATTGATAAGTCATAAGATTGTTGGTCTGTGTATGTCAGAGTTAAAGACTGCCTATAGTATTTGTCAACAGACCAAGAAAATTTACAAAATGATAAGGAGGCCTTCCATTTTTTAACAACTTTTGATTTCAAAATAATTTTAGAACCAGAAGAAGTTATAAAAATAATACAGCAAATTCTCATTCACCTTTCACCCAACTTCTCTCAATCTGACATAAACAAAGTACATCATCAAAACCAGGAAACTGGCACTGGTACAATACAATGAACTAAATGATAGATCTTATTTGGATTTCATCAGTTTTTAATGTGCATTCTTTTTTTTGCTCTTTGGTGTACAGTTTCTATAAAATGTTATCATACATAGTATTTGTGTAATCAACTACAATTAGGATACAAGACTATCCTATCACCTCAGAGAAGTTTCCTTTTGTTATCCTTTTAATAGTCAGATACTCCTGGTAACCACCCATCTGGCTTCCAGCACTGTAATTCTGTCATTTCAAGAGTATTATGTAATATTTATCAAAGGACTAAAAAGGTTTTTAAAACGTACAAGGCCATCCAAGTTTAATTTTTTTTTTTTAAATTCTAAATTTAAGGGAATTTATTTATTGGGATTAACTTAAGGGAAAGTTATTTATTAGAGGGAGAGTTATCAATGAACAGAAATTTTGGAGCAGGGGAAGCGTTAAGTATATGTGACTTACAGACATCTTTAAATTACCTTGGTTGTGGAGCTGTCACTAGTAAAAAGTCGTGAACTTCTTCGAGGCAGTGCATTTGGGGGAGATGTGATAGTGGGGCTCAATACCTGAGGTGTTGTACTAAAAAACAATTATAAAAGAAGACATTTATTTTTCACTTAGTTTATGACCATTAACTTTGTTTCAATTCAGGCATACCAAAAACTTTCATTTATCATGCTTGTACTCTAAAGTTGATGAGTTTGGTTGGTCCTTATCTTGTCCCCCCATGAAAACTAAGAATTTAAAAGCTATTCATGTAACTATAAAATGGTAATGATTACAGCACAGATACTCATTTTCTGAAACTGATCATTTGAATTTAGAACAACCTACGTAAAAATAATTCTGGCCTAATAAATGATAAATACATTGATAAGCCAATTATCTCTAGCCCCCACTTGCAACTATAGCAAGTTAGGGAAAAAGGAAAAGACAGCTGGCTATGGACATTCTAAACATAGGATTACTGGTGAACAAATATATACCAGTAGAACAACTAATACTCGAGAAATTATTTCAAACAGCTCCATCAAAGTTTATTCTGTTTAGAGCAAAAGGATTCTGATGACCACTTGGATTATTACTTTTAAAAAAACCCCCTAAGATTTAAGAATTTCATTCTTAACAATTTCACTAGAAAGCAAGCAAACTTAAAACTTAAAATCATCTAACTATGAGTGGCTAAGTCTATGGACTAAACTGCCTACAGTTTATGGGAAATCCTGCTAGCTACCTGAGTTTGAGACAAAGAAGCATCTAAAAATAAAAAAGAAGCTGATTAGTAAGCAAAGAATGCTGATAGTTTCCTTTAATCATTCAAAGGCACAGCCCCAAAGTACGAACTTTAGCAAGTGAGATCATTTGGGTCAACCAACTTGTTTTGAAAAGTACAGTATCAATATCCTTTATTTGGAAGAATTACATGTCATTTTTATTACAAATACGAATTATATTTTGCTAACATCTGTTACCATCAAGTCGACTGCAACTCATGGCAACCCTACAGGACAGAGTGGAACCACCCCCACAGAGTTTCCACGGCCGTAATCTTTACAGAAGCAGACTGCCACATCTTTCTGTCGTGGAGTGGGTGGTAAGTTTGAACCACTGACCTTTCCATTAACCACTGTGCCACTAGGCATCTTGCTTTGTTAATAAAATTGCCTAATTACAGAAAAACATTTAGCCTGAGAAATGGGAGAGAATGACTGCATAGCGTGAGAAAGCCTGAGAACATTGCTACAACTGCTTTAAACAGACAGAAGGCTGCATGAGGATAATATAAACTTTGTGGGATAGAAGTAAAAATAATAAAAAGAGGGTTCTGGGGCTGAGAGGCTGAGAAGACAGAACCCATATTATAATTTTGGCTAGTGTTCTCTTAGGCTGACATGACACAAGGGAAAAATGCCCAGTATCTGACAGGCAACATAAAAATGAAGCAGGATACTGAGGGACTGTGAAACACTGGTCACATCATATGAAATATTTATGTATTAATCATTATAACTTATATCTGTTTAACTAGGAAGTTGACCATGAAAGGAATGAAAGGAGTGTGCTATGGAATCAGACTGCCTAAGTGTAAAATCAGACTCTACTACAAGCTACGTGACTGTGTGCCAGTTATTTAAAAAATTGTGGATAAGTCTGTGTACACAGCATCATTGTTTTATGGTTTTCTCATAAAATATGAAGCACTCTGATAGTTACAAAAATATTATGGAAATATATAAAAATTATTTTTAAAGAAAAATTTACGTGGAGAAAATTACATACAAACTTTCTTGGACAATTAAGCTTAGAGTAGTATACCATTCCAATAAAAAAACAAAACAAAAACAAACACACACAATAAACTTTTTAAATATAAAGAACATACTTTTATTGCCAGTCGTGATTTTACTGTAATATGGACTTTACTCTTCCATCTTAAATAACTACAACACCTAACAAAGTAGGAGCTCTGGTAGCATAGTGCCTAAGGCACTTGACTGCTAACCAGAAGGCTGCAGTTCAAACCCACCAGCCACTCCTCAGAAGGAAGGTTGGGCAATCTACTTCTGTAGTGATACTACCTCGGAAACCCAAGGAAGGGTCACTATGAGTCAGGTCTGACTTGACGGCACATAACAACAACAACAACAACAACCTAACAAAGTATATTAAACCATGGTTTTCAGACACTGGACAACAGGCAGCACATGCCTGCAGAGTTTTGAGGCTGCAGGGAAGAGGACCACACACAGAACTCAGTGGTCTTCTTGTGTTGAGAAGGAAATGTTGAGAATTAAAGGAGGCCAAAGGAACTGTAATTTGTAGGACAGAGTAGTGGCGAGGAAGAAGCTACAGAGAGGAGCTCCAAAGGTCTGCAGAGGGACGTCCCTTGAGTATTTAGCTGAAGACATTAGTGCAGGAGTGTGTGTAAATACACAAAGCTAGGGGGATAAAACCACTGGAAAGCAGCAGGCTGTTGGAATCAACCCCAGGTTAAGAATAGTTCCCATTTCTAACAGTCAGAATGGGAAGAGTCCGTATCTATGGGTCACTGGGTAGCGTACTCAAAGGCAGCAGAGTACTCTCCCAATGGTTCATTTATAATGGAGTTTTCCCATTCTGACTACATTCCTCAATAACGGGCAACATTAGTCCAGGTTACTCAAACGAAACAAAACAAAACAACCCTCACTGCTATCAAGTCGATTCCAACTTATAGTGATCCTCATTGGGTTTCCAAGGCTGCAAATCTTTATGGAAGCAGACTACCTCATCTTTCCTCTGCAGAGCAGCTATTGGGTTCAAAGTAGTGTGACCTTTTGGTTAGTAGCCAGATGCCTTAAACTGCTACAACAGCAGAATAGTTTAGTCCAGGTTAAAGGTTGCTCTTTCCCACCAACAAAGCTTAAAAAAGTAAGACTTAAAAGGGTCAAACTGATGTGTATGAATTGAATAGAAAACTAATTTGCTCTGTATACTTTCACCTAAATCACAATTTAAAAATAACAAACTGCTTCCAAGCAACTTAACTGTATCCCAGAACAAAACTTAAAAATACTTAATTTTTAATTAAAAAAACAAACAAACTATTACTCAACAACATAAAATTCACAATAACTGGCATACAATAAAAAAACATCAGGGAAGACACTATGCTGAGTCAAATAAGTTAATCACAGAAGGACAGATATAGTATTAGTTCATTATTGTAAGTATCAAGGAAAGTTTTATATATGGAAGGAAACTTTCTTTGTTGGTTACCAGGGGTGGGAGGGGAGGGGAAGGAACATTGCAAAAAACAAAAAACAAAAAAACGTGTTGATCCATGTCACTTTAGTTTTGTATATTTCACTGTACATAAATTATATTTCAATAAAATATATTTAAAAGTAAAATAAAGTAAAAAAAAAATCAGGCATGCAAAGATACAGGAAAATATGATCTATAATAAAGAGAAAAATCAATAAATAAAAATAGACCCAGCTATGACACAGTAACAGAATTAATAAGAACATTAAAAGAGCTATTAAAAGGTAGATACACGTATGGGCACATTAAAGAGAGACTCAAATCAAGCTTCTTGAAATGAAAAATAAAATGTCTGAGATGAAAAATATAATGGATGAGATTAACAGAAGATCAGATACTGCAGAAGAAAAGATTAAGTAACTAGAATACGATCTAAATCACTATCCAAAATGAAATACAAGAGGAGGACTGGAAACAAAAATAAAGAGAGCATCTGTGAACTTGGAAGCTAAAGGTACAACTTCAAGTAGTCTAATATAGATATACTTGTCTCAGAAAAAGGAGCTCTCGTGGTGTAGTGACAAGGCATTTGACTGCTAACCAGAAGGCTGGAGGTTCAAACCCACCAGCCACTCCATGGAAGGAAGACTGGGCAATCTACTTCCATAAGATTTACCACCTCAGAAACCCAAAGGGGGTCGCTACAAGTTGGAATAGACTCAATGGCAGTGAGTTTGAGTTTTTGGTTTTGTCTCAGAAAAACAGAGCCACAGACAGAAAAAATATTTGAAGAAATAACAGCCAAAAATTAGCCAAATTTGATTAAAAACGAACTTACAAATCCAAGAAATTCAATGAACTCCAAGGCCAAGAATCAGGAAGAAAACTACATTAGGGCACATAATTGCTTAAAAATAGTCATAAAAAAATCTCAAAACAACCAAAGAAACAATTACAATTACACACAAAGACACATTACACACAAAGGAACAAAGATGAAAGATGAGAATGACATCAGATTTCTTGTCTGAAATAATGCAAGTCAGAAGACAGTAAAGCAACATCTTTGAGGAAACAAACTGTCAACTAGAATTCTAAACTCAGTAAAAATATCTTTCAAATATAAAGATGAAATGAAGACTTTTTTGACAAATAAAGGCTGGAAGAATTGATTGTCAGCAGACCTAGACAACAAGAAATTCTAAAGAAAGTCCCTTTAGGTTGAAGGAAAATGACACCAGACAAAAATCTGAATCTAAAGAAAGAAATAAAGAACACCAGAAATAATAAATACAAAAAAGACTTCTTTATCTTATTATTATTTTTTAAAATCTCTATAAAAGATAGAAGACTATTTAAAGCAGATACAAAAATTATTCACTGTGGGATTTATAAGACATGCAGAAATAAAATATATGGCATTAGCATAAAGACAGGGGAGGAACATGGAACTATATAGTTACAAGGTTTTATACTATAGATGAGGTAGTAAAATATCACTTGAAGGTAGACTTTGATGAGTTATATATTTTAGGTTAGATTATAAACATAAAACAATCTCTAAAAATACAAAACAAAGAGTAATTGCTAATAAGGCAGTAGAGGACATAAAATGGGATCATCAATACAAAAGAGTTAAAATTATTAATAAAAAAACCAAACTCACAGCCATTGAGTCGATCCAACTCATAGCAACCCCTCCTTGGGTTTCTGAGGTGGTATCTCTATGGAAGTAGATTGCCGAATCTTCCTTCTGAGGAGTGGCTGGTGAGTTTGAACCGCCAGCCTTCTGGTTAGCAGTCAAATGCCTTAGGCACTATGCTACCAGAGCTCCCAAAAGTTATTAATAATTGATACTTATTATAGTTATAATTCAGTAAAGTTTAAATATTCTTTAGGACTAACATATGTTGTTAGATACCACTGAGTCGATTTTGACTCACTGCAACACCATGTGACAGAAACTGCCCCCACAGGGTTTTCTAGGCTGTAACCGCAATGAGAACAGATCACCAGGTCTTTCTCCCACAGAGCCAGCAGCATATTCTCAGTCTAAATAATGCTGCTCTGCAAGAATCCTCAATCCTTCTCATAACAGAGTCCCAGGCTGGCACTCAGGATGAGACTCTGACTTACCATTCCCACCCTTTACGTACATATTAAGACCTTTTACATAGTCGAAGTATATATAACGTATGTTGTTGTTAAATACTGTTGAGTCGATTCTGACTCTTAGTGACCCCCACTGGGTTTCCAAGGTGGTGAATCTTTATAGAAGTAGACTGCTCCATCTTCTTTCTACAGAGCAGCTAGAGGGTTTGAATCGCCAACCTTCTGTTAGCAGTCAAATGCCTTAGGCACTGTGCCACCAAAGCTCCTTATATATATATTTGTGTCTGTTTTAATATTTATGGTATATATTCACTATTTTAGAAGAAAACACAGCTCTATCTTCTGTAATACTATAATTTATCAAGTCATTGAATAGGAAAAAAAATTCTCTTGAACACCTTTGCTGTGTAGAAATAAATTCATTATTTGAAGATTAATTTTATAATCTGGTTACAGATATGTACATGGGGGGAGGGGAAAAGGAAAACTGTAGGTACTTGACATATAGAGGAAATCATGTGCATACAAAAAAGAATATCTTGGAGGAATGCTCAGATTATCTAGTTCAAACAGATTCATCAGACAAAACCAAAAACCAAACCAACTGCCAGCAAGTCGATTCCGACTCACAGCGACACCCTTTGGGTTTCTGAGGTGGTAAATCTTTATGGAAGTAGACTGCCCAATCTTCCTCTGTGGAGTGGCTGGTGGGCTTGAACTGCCAACCTTCTGGTTAGCAGTCAAATGCCTTACGTGCTATGCCACCAGAGCTCCTTTCATCTATTATAATGTAAATCAAGGCAAGAGTTAGCTAAAATATTTCTTTTTTTTAGTTGTTCTTGCTGATGAAACTTTTTTAGTTTTATCAGACAGAAACCCACTGCCATCGAGTCGATTCCGACTCACAGGGACCCCCACTGGGTTTCCATCTTTATGAAAGTAGATTGCCCAGTCTTGCTTCCGTGGACTGGCTGGCCTTCTGGTTAGCAGTCAGATGCCTTAGGTACTGTGCTATCAGAGCTCATCAGACAGAGTAAACTAAAAAAAAATATTTTGGCTAACTCTTGTCTTTATTTACATTATAATACTCAACTAAAAATTGCACTAGTCTTCTCAATGAGTTAGGAATTTTAAAATTTACATATTCATAATTTATAACAGTCATTCTAGAATCCACAGGGGTTGGAGGTAAAAACTTGCCTAATTTGAAGAAGTATAAAGAATCAAGTTTTACAGCAAGAAAGAAAAGAAAATGCTAGTTGGACAATGTCTAATAATGACAGCATAATAAATACCTTGTTTGTGGGCCAGAACTTTGTGTTTGTGCGACAAGAATTGGAGTTACCTCTCGACTATTTCCACTCTGTGAGAAGACAGACTTTGTTCCAGTTTGGCCGATTCTGGCAACAGACTGTAAAACACAAAAAAATCTAAGGTTTGTGAATTATAAACTGCATTAAATATATTAAGAAACCATAACAAGCCCATTGGTATTCTCTCCCTATGAAAGATTTCATAACATATACCATCATCTTAACACTAATGAACTAGTAATCAATCATTATTTATCTAACGAGTATCAGCCTATATCCTCACTTTAACCTCAGGGTATTTTTTTATTTCCACATTATCCTTTCACCTTTCCTTTTAGTTTCAATGGAAAGGCCCCAAAGTCCCAGAAACTAATCTTTTTATCTCTTTGTGACCATCGTCCATTTATGACATACTCTGTCTATTTGGGGCTTAAGTGCTGGGCACTAGAGACAAAAACAGTTTTAAGGCAAATACTATTATTGAGATGTATGATAAAATTTAATACACATAAAAAAAAATAACAGTAAAATTTTATTCTGCTTCTTTGCCATTTCATAAAAACAGTTCTACAGGAGTTTAGAGAAAATAAAAGAACCCAACCTATTACTTCCCAAATTCTAAGGATATTGTTCCTAGACTTACTATTCCTTTTCTGGTATTTCCAATTTTTCATTAATTCCTCTCCCTTGGAGGAAAAAAACAAATCTTTGCTTGCCTCTTCTGTTTCCTCTAATTTATCACTTTATTTCTATTCATTTTCCTGGAGCTCTGGTAGCATAGTGCCTAAGGCACTTGACTGCTAACCAAAAGGTGGGCGGTTCAAACCCACCAGCCACTCCTCGGAAGGAAGGTTGGGCAATCTACTTCCGTAGAGATACTGCCTCGGAAACCCAAGGAGGGGTCAACTATGAGTCAGATCTGACTCGATGGCACATAAAAACAACAACAGCTTCTTTAAAAAGTAATCCATGACTATTATGTCAGTAGATCATTATTATTTTTTTAACTACCAGATAATTCACTTTGAAGCCTACTTCTACTCCGCTATCTGCTGTAAATAACCCTCAAACCACGTTCTCACCAGATTTGAAAGCCTGATTTTGGCCTTTTCTGCATCCACGTCATTGATCATCCCTTCCTTTTTGAAATGTCCTATCACTTCCTCGGGCAAGAAGGGAATAGAAGAAGAGGATGAGCTCGCAAGTAGCTTTTATTATTTGGGCACTGAAGTCATGTACCTGTTTCACTGCCTAACTGGTCCTGGTAGGTATAGCAGCTCTCCTGGTTTTGGCCTACTTCACCTGGCATGCTAACTATCATCCTACAACGAATGCCCTTTTCATAGCTGAAATAATCTGATTTTCACAACTTCATTTCATACCCGTAACAATATAAGAGCAGACAGTCCCCAACTTTTAAAAATCAGGTTTCAACAACTCATATATAAACTACTTCGCAATCCCTTGTTACTACTCTCAGAGTTCCTATGATCAGTTACTAAGGAGCTATAATAGCAAAAAATTTTTGGAATTCTGAGGTTCAGGAGTGGAAGAAGAGATGTTAAAAAAAAAAAAACAGTAATGAAAAGCTTGTCTTTGGGAGAGTAAGGGTGCTCTATCATTCATTCAGACACTATTATGACTTACTTAGCTTCCATTTCTTGAACTTTCATTAGGTTCTAGACATGGCAATAGGTATTTTACATAAGTAACTGACTTAATTCTTCCAAGATACACTGACACAGATATGCTTTCAATAAATGGCACTTTGGCCTCTATTGCCAAAGAAAAGAACATTATACAATCTTAATTTTGTTAAAAAAAGAAGTTAAAAGTGAAAATCTGAATATTTATTTAGGTATATGCCTAAATAAGCTAGATTTGTGAATTACAATCTTACTTGAATAAAAGAGCAAATTAGCTTTGTGTAATCTGTGATAACCAAGAGGCTATGACAATGATTACCTACATTTAAATCAACAACTCCAAGGCTAAAATAATGATAAGAAGTTAGAGTTTCTCTGAAATGACTTTTTGCTGTTGTTATTGCCAATGAGTTGACTGTGACTCATGGCGACAAGTGTACAGAGTAGAACTGCTCCACAGAGTTGTCAAGGCTGTGACCTTTTGGAAGCAGATTGCCAGGTCTGTCTTCCAAGGAGCCTCTGGGTGGGTTCAAACCATCAACTTCTCAGCTAGAAGTGCTTAACCATTTACACCACCCAGGGACTCCTAAAATGACCTTTAACAGATCGAAATTAAAATTTTTTTTTTTTTACCAATACTGAGCTGAGCTGCATTTTACATGGAAAGTACCTTTTTTGAAGGGGCTCCGGTGGATGGCACATCAAGTACAGAAGTTGTATTAGTGTAGTTTTGTAAATAGGATCCATCTCCAGGACTTGGGGTTTCTAATGGCAAAATGCCAAAACTGAGAAGAGGTTGAAATCAAGGTGTCAAAAAGTCATCAAGGCATATATAAAGCAGCAGTATACTTAAATTAGAAGGTCTAAAAGGAAGAGAATGGCAAATCAGTCTTGGGGGCAGTGAAGATCTGAGGGGCAGATTAAAAATAAGCTGTGAATGTAGACTATTCCACCCACACCATAACAAAGATTTAAAAAAAATTAAACAAGGAACTAACTTTAGCAGCAACTACTGATCTCTGGAGACTTACTAGAAATAAAGAAGAGTGGCTTTATAAAAGCTAAGATTTAAATGATAAAATTACTTCACATTCTTAGAATTTACGGAATTTAGACATGATTTCAGCAGGAAATGTCTCCAGTGAATACTGAATATTTTGTATCACTATTTAATAGTGATTGATGTAAATCCTTCTTCTGTGTTTTGGAAAATAACACTTTAATAATAACTACTGCTTTTCATCATAAGCATAAGGCTTGGGGCAGGGGGTTATTGCTATCCACTGCTGCAGTTGTAAGGTCACTACCTTTTAATGTACACATTAACTGAATAAGGCACACTGAAGAGTTTTAAAAATTTCTTCAATATTTAATTTTATCACATGTAATGTACTTCTTTTATTTCATTTACTGAAAGCCGAATAGATCTATTATTGATTTATTAAGTGCCTGAATTTCCATAGTGATTTAGGAATTTGCTGTTCAGACTAACTTATATTACTAATTAATATATAAGATCATTTATTATTACAGTATATTTTTAACTATCTTTTTTTTTGGTCTTACCTTGGGGTTAATGGGCTAAGAGCAGCTGGTCCTCCTAGTAAACTCCGACCAGTTTTTGGTTTATTTTGAACCTGTTTAGATAATATGGATGTTCCTGTTCCAAGAGGGACAGTGTCTGGTGAAATTACAGCTGAGTCAATATAAGACACCGAGGAATCTGTATTCAAGGAGTACTTTGAGTTGGAAGATTCTAAATTCAGTCTATTTAATTCCTGAAATAGAAATTTTCTACTAGTCATTTACCATACATTACTTAGTTCAGATCATGTTTTCTAGATTTCATAATATTCTGAACACCAGAACATGATACACTTACAATTGTGTCTTGGGGTGTTTCCGTAAGAACTGTCTCAGGCTGTCTGTGAGATAAACTATGATTAGATACTAGTGTTGTACAAGAGTTGGGCAGACAGTTGCTAAAGTTCTGTAAAGATGTTAATTTAAATGTTTGGTCAGGATCTGGCTTTTCACCTGTGAAGAAAAAAAAAAAAAAAAAAAAAAAGGAAATGAGGATTACTTTTTTTCCAAGTATGTATAAATAACCTGAAATAAAGCCTTATCCAGAGTTTCAAAATTCTATTTCTGCTGATCAAATTTATCTTCCAAAAGCTCATGTATCAATTTACAGTTTTTTTTAAAAAAATCCAAGATAAAGCTACACATTTAGGAAATAAACTAAACTGAAAGGACATTGATTTTAAACATAATAAATTACATGGAAATGCTGGTTTCTGTGTTAGTTTTAAGGAGCTCTGGTGGCATAGTGCCTAAGGCATTTGACTGCTAACCAGAAGGTTGGCGGTTCAAATCCACCAGCCACTCTGCAGAAGGAAGACTGGGCAATCTACTTCTGTAAATATTTACTGCCTCGGAAACCCACAGGGGGTCACTATGAGTCAGAATCGACTCCATGGCTGTGAGTTTGTTTTGGTTTTTTTGGTGTCTATCTTAAAAGCAAAAAATGACTGTACATCTTTTTTCAAGGGAAAGGATAGGGATGGGGAGTTAAAACTAGATATTTGATATCAAATATTACAGTAAAGTTAGATATTAAAGTGAAGTACTTCCATGTATATAGACACAATGTTTTAAAATGGTCCTTTATGCATCCCAGAGCATATATAAGGAGATACTTTCTCCCTATACAGGTCATATCTTATTCATACAGCAATTTCTATCCCAGGCATTCTATTAATTTCATTGGAAAATTCTTACTCAGAAAGTCATTTTGGCTAGTGCTAAACTCATTAATACTTTCTAGAGGACACAAGACATTTAAGCTAGATTGGCTAAAAAGAGACTATGAGATTTAATCTTTAGGGGAGAAAAATGAAAGGCCACATTCTTGAAATATATGATTGTAACTTATTTCTTATTTTAAATTTTAACAACCCTTAGCTTTGAAAACTCCTTTTCTCATGGATAGATAGATGATTTGTATTACTCTCTAAAAATTCATCAAGGAATAAAAAGAGAAAGAGGAGGAAATGGGGTAACCCTCCCCTATCTCTATAAACCTACCTATTTCACATAATGATTCAAATGGGGACCAGAGGAAAGGATTTAAACTAAGGCTCTTTTGGTAACATTCTGATCCTTTGGCAAGCCGGTCTGTCTTGCTGTAGAAAGAAACAAATGGATTAAATCAACTACAAAGTCCAAAACATTATCAAGAAATTTTTAGAACAGAAAATTAGGAAAATCTTATATATGTTCAAAGAGTACTCTTCCTTTAGGACAGTTCAAGTCGAAAGTCAGGTGAAAAGCCCTTCTTAGAACATGAACTGAAAGGAATGCTACCAAAACAATTTACCACTGCTTCACTGAATACTGCCACAGCTTTTGATTTCCTATCAGTCTTACTCTTACTTTCTAATCAAACATCCCAGTGGCAATTCTGAAAGTAAAACTTAAATGCGTATTTAAATGAGGTAGTAGCTCTAAATGAAAAAGAAAATTTATGTTTCTTTTAAAATCAGGTATAAAATGGTTTATACTTGGAATCTAGACAATATTCCTGGGAACATATATACTTTGAACAATCTGGGATTAATAGAATCACATTGTTGCCTCCTACTTATTAAATAGGAGGGAGTGGGGTCAGTAGTTAGTAGGACTCACTGGAGCTTTTAGGTAAAAAATACAGATCATTTGATCTTAGGCTGAAATTTTTCAAAACCTAAGGAGAAAAATAAAACTCTAATAAAACTTTTGGAAAGACCAGATGGCATCTAGCCAAGACTTTCAAATGAACCCTAAATGAAACTCTCAGCTAAAACATGTAATCTGACTGTCAGTTCCCTCTGAGGACTGTAAAGACAGTCCCTTGGGGAACTAGACATTAGTTTGCCTCATTTCGAAAATTTGTAAGTCAGTAGAAACTGGAATAAATTATAAAATAAAGAGAAGAAAGTACCGCCAGTTGAAAGATATTTTGCTTCCCACTTATGCCTAATTTGAGCCAATAACACTCGTTTGAACAGTAGAGCAGGAGGCCAAGCTGACTTTTGGATAATTTAAATCAGTTTTGTCAAAGTCTATACCAAAAACTGTTTAGATAAAAATTTTAAAAGGCAAAGTAACTGTCACAATATTGACATAACTTCTACCATGGACAGAAAGTTTATAATTACAACTCAGAAAGTATTTCAGAACAAAAATGAGTGAGAACAATGTTATTACAGTAATATTAACTTTGGATTCACTCTCACTTTTTAAAAAAGTTACTTATTTGCAAACTCACTATTATTTCAGCTACCACTGTAGGAAATTTCTTACAACACGCCTCAAAATCATTATAACCAGATAAGAACTGCTATTATTGAAACTCGTATTCAAGTCTCTTGCTAAGGAACATCAGTGATATTTAGTACTAGAGAAAAAACCTTCGTTCATTCTTTTTCCTCTGTGGGTCACATGAAGGTATTTTCCTCACTCAAGGTAAAAAACCAGTATTATGTGCATTCATTCAACTGTTAGCCAGTGCTGTTGTAGCTCTTATCATTAAGATTACTGGAGAGTCAAAACTGGGATCAGCATCTCTACTACAGGTTTAACAGTGGCATAGAGCCAGAAAATTGTTTACCAACTTAGACACATGCTATTTGAAAAACACAGACCAACACAGATTTTGTAAGCTACAAGCATTCTAATATTGGAAACAATTTTCAGTCAGTTTGTATCATTCTTACTTACCAATATACATGTCCCAACAATGAAAGAGTAAAGCAAGCTGAATCACCAAACTCAGTAACAATATCATCATGGCTTTTCTGTTTATTTAACACTCCACCAGATAAGATCTGTTCCCCTTCAGCAAGCCTTTAAGACATAAATACACAGATTTAAAAAAATCAATATAAAGCACCGTGTGTACTTCATTACCAATTCACTTCTAATTACAGAGATAAAGTAAAAAGTTCACAGCACTTTTAGAAAAGCTGTGAGCATGCATTTAGAATCATTTAGGCAAGCTGGGAATTTGTCATCTTAAAATCTGAGTCTTGCTTAAATGTGGTGGTCCCTTTTAGTTCTTTAATTTCTTGAAATAGGAATCTGTAAGCGTGTTAAAAAAGACTAACATCTTAATTAAAAATTGCACACTTAATGGAGTCAGTCATTTTAAGATTTTCTAAAAATAAAATTTGAATAGCACTTCATCTCTTTTATCTGTCAATCACCTTTTCTTATTATAGAAAATCATAAAGTTGTTCCGCAAGTTTAGAAAACTCACCTGATTTAATTATATATATCAGAATTTGTAATAGTTTGTGTTTAAAGTTTTAGGTTAAAAACAAGTCATCATGTGGCAAAATTCAAGGGAGCTTACATAGCATATCCTGAACATAAAAGGTAAAATATAAAGTTATTTAACCTTCAGTTAGACTGAAAACATAAATATTTATAAATAGGATAAGAATGTCAACAAGAATTGGCTTGAGAAATTGTTAAATAGCATATTTTTAAAATTAGAATCTGGATTCTAGAGCTAAACTTCTCAAAAATTTTATAGATATTTTAGCTAGCTTTATTTTAAAAGTCATCCATTAGTCATTGGAACAAATGAAAATTATTTTTCTTTCCATGAAAACTTTACGAGGCTTATTTGTATCCCCTCACTGTAAATCTATAAACTAAATACACATACAGGCTTTTACAAATACCTGTTTTATAATTTTTACCATTATTCCATTTCATACAGCATGAAAAACAGTTAAGAATATTAACTATATTTCTAGTTGCCTACCTTAGAATAAGGAGCTCTGGTAGCATAGTGCCTAAGGCACTTGACTGCTAACCAGAAAGCTGGCGGTTCAAACCCCCCAGCCACTCCTCGGAAGGAAGGTTGGGCAATCCTACTTCTGTAGTGATACTGCCTCGGAAACCCAAGGAGGGGTCGCTATGAGTCGGGGTCGACTCGACGGCACATAACAACAACAACAACCTTAGAATAGGGACAGCTGACTTGGCTTAGTTGTAATATGCACCAGAAACTGTCCTATTGCTTCAGAGATATAAGAGTAGTTGTTTTCAAACAGAATGATCTTGAAAAGAAACTCTTTACACAACCACCCCGATACTGCCAAACCCCTCAAAAACCTACTGATCCTGATTCATAGTGACTTCATAGAACAGAGTAGAATTGCCCCCTAGGGTTTCCAAGGCGGTAAATCTTTATGGAAGCAAACTGCCTCTCCAAAGGAGCAGCTGGTGTGTTTGAACTGCCAACTTTTTGGTTGGCAGCCGAGCGCTTTAACAACGTTGCCATTACGGCTCATTAGACATTGCCAAGAGGGCACTAACTTCAGATGAACCAGTAGAAATAAGGCTTATTCCAACTGGTCTAACACTGAAAGCAAAGGAAAGGAAATACCATTTGTGATCATTTTAAATTAAAGGAACCGATGGGAATTAGTTTTAAGTTTTTCCAGAGTCAAATTTTATTATTAATTATTACACAATGAAATCTCTCCTTAACATAAATAATACCATTAGCAACAGTGGAAACATTTCAAATATTACTGAAATAGAAAAATCCCTACCACCAAAAAAAAGGAGAAAAGGGAATCAACTGGAATTTAACCTGTCAAAAGAATTTTATTCAAAATTCTCCAGTGTAAGTAGAACAAAATTAGCTAGGAAACATAGGAAAACTTACTTGCTGAGATCAACACAACACTTTGCAAGCAGGTATTTACATTGCGGTGTAGTACAACTGTGTCCTTTCAAGAGTCTATATGCTTTATATGCCTTTCCTGAGCGGTAATAACAGGTTGCCAATAAAAACAAGGCTTCTTCGGAGTGTACTAAGAACATATATATATATAAAAAGAAAAAGTTGGCTATTAGTCAGTATGTTGAGTGGTGATGATAATTTATCCAGCAATAAACAAGTTTAGTAACAAAATTAAGTATCTTATTTAATACAAAACAATTATTTATTAATTCAAATTTGAATTAAGGAAAAATGCTTTGTTGATAGAAAAGTTAGTTACCCAGCTCCTGATTACCTGTTCCTACAAGGAACTAAAGAAATAATAAAGATGACACTCACGAGGTTCCACGTAAATCCTTTAAAAAAGCAAAGCACATACACATACCTTTAAAGCTTTTAAAAAAACCATTGCTGTTAAGTCAATCCTTACTTAGTGACCCTATAGGGCAGAGTAGAACTATCCCATAGAATTTCCAAGGCTGTAATCTTTACAGAAGCAGACTGTCACATCTTTTTTCCACAGAGCAGCTGATGAGTTTAAACTGCGATCCTTTGGGTTAGCAGCCAAGCATTTTACCCACTGTGTTACCAGGGCTCCTTTTAAATAGATTATTAGTAAAATATCCTGGTTTTTATGTAATATTTTTCTGATAGAGCTTTTGCCAGGACAGAAGTCAAATTTCATTAGAGAGGGAAAATGAGAGCTATAAATCTCATTACCAATCTGACATAATGTCTACTTCAAAGAAAAGGGAAGATTAAAAAAAAAATGCTTATATTCTCTAATATGCAATATGAGATAAAGAGAAGGAAAAAAGTTTGTATTGTGAATACTCATACCATTTTAACAGTAAGTTGACAGATTTGACATTTGTACAATAACAATTGCTCTCCAGTTGCAAACTTGTCACCTCTTCCTGAAACATTAGCTTCATTAATTAGGCTATAAAGGTAATTTGAAATTTTGTTCCTGTAAGTTTTTTGTCATGCATCTGTTCAAGTAAAACCCAACTGAACCCTTTTACTCCATGATTTTTCATGAAACTCTAGTATAAAAAAAGTTAATATGCAGTAAATGATAAGAAACCTTGGTATGTGTATTAATGGGGTAAACAACAGCATTAGTGCACCAGACACACAAAAAAAATTAAAATTAAACAGGATGCTCCACTGCAGTAGGAACAGATTGTTCATTTCACTGAGCTTCAAAAACTAGTCTTGGTTCCAAAGCAAATTCACAGGAGTTACAAAGTGTGCTTTCTTCTAGACTTTGCAAAGGTACAGTTTGCTTATTACCTTATAATTTTTAAGAGATTATTAATTATACCAATAAACAATGGCTCCCACAAATTAGTTTACCTTCTAGTCACAATAATGCTCTAACATGTTTTGTTTACAAACATGATCATGTTTAAACCCATTTTTCACTGCAGTGAAATTCTCTAATAACATAATGACATGAAATACTGTCTGTGTGATTTTAGTGTCATATAGCAATTACCTTTTTGAAGTATAAACATAAGAAGATTTGTAAATAATTAACAAAACAAAAAATTTTGCTCTTTGTAATCATATAATGGCTAAGACAGAAAAGAGAAATAAATACTGAATCTGCTACCCTTTTCTTCTGAGCTCAACCAATGACTGAAGAGCAGAGAAGTTGTAGGATAACACTGAGACCACCATATATAAAGAAAGCAAATGGTCGATAAAGAGACAGAAAAGGAAGAGAAGACCAAAATGGATGTCAGTAGAAACTCCGAAACTTGCTCTTGCATATAGAGTAGCTAAAGAGAATGGAAGAAATGCTGAAATAAAAAAACTAAGCAGAAGATTTCAAAGGGCAGCTCAAGAAGACAAAGTAAAGTATTATAATGAAATATGTAAAGACCTGGAGTTAGAGTAAACCAAAAGGGAAGAAAATGCTCTGCATTTCTCAAGTTGAAAGAACCGAGGAAGAACTTCCAGGCTTGAGTTACAATACTGAAGGATTCTGTGGGCAAAATATTGAACGATGCAGGAAGCATCAAAAGAAGATGGAAGGAATAAATAGGGTCACTGTATCAAAAAGACTTGGTTGATGTCCAAATACTTTCAGGACGTAGTATATGATCAAGAACCAAGGGAACTGAAGAAGAAGTCCAAGCTGCACTGAAGGAACTGGTAAAAAACAAGACTCCAGGAACTGACAGAATACCCACTGAGATGTTTCAACAAACAGATGTAGTGCTGGAAATGCTTACTTGTTTATGCCAAGAAATAGGAAGACAGCTACCTGGCCAACTGGAAGAGATCCATATTTGTGCCCATTCCAAGAATGTGGTAATTACTGAACAATATCATTAATATCACACACAAGTAAAATCTTGCTGAAGAAAATTCAAAAACAGTTGCAGCAGCATAACCTTAATACCAAAACCAGGAAAAGACATCACCCAAAAGGAAAACTACAGACCAATATC
>NW_006921605.1:21063463-21089649 GCF_000298275.1 Orycteropus afer afer | reverse complement strand
GAACTTCCAGAAATATAAGCTGGATTCAGAAGAGGACATTGCTGATGTCAGGTGGATCTTAGCTGAAAGCAAAGAATACCAGAAAGATGTCTACCTGTGTTTTATTGACTATGCCAGGACATTAGACTACATGGATCATAACAAATTATGGATAACATTGCAAAGAATGGGAATTCCAGAACATTTAATTGCTCTTATGAGGAACCCATACATAGACCAAGAGGCTGTCATTCAAACAGAACAAGGGGATACTGCATGGTTTAAAATCAGGAAGGGTGTACATCAAGGTTGTATCCTTTCATCATACTTATTCAGTCCGTATGCTGACCAAGTGATCTGAGAAGCTGGACTATACGAAGAAGAACACAGCATCAGGATTAGAGGAAGAGCCATTAACAACCTGTGATATGCAGATGACACAACCTTGCTTGCTGAAAGTGAAGATGACTTGAAGCACTTACTGACGAAGAACAAAGACTATAGCCTTCAGTATGGATTACATTTCAACATGAAGAAAACAAAAATTTTCACAATGGGACCAATAAGCAGTATCATGATAAACAGAGAAAAGATTGAAGTTGTCAGGGATTTTATTTTACTTGGATCCATAGTCAACACTCATGGAAGTAGCAGTCAGGAAGTCAGATGTCATATTGCATTGGGCAAACCTGCTGCAAAAGACCTCTTTAGAGCTGAGAGGCAAAGATGTCACTTTCAAACGTAAGGTGCCCCAAACCCAAGCCATAGTATTTTCAATGGCCTCATATCCATGTGGAAGCTAGATAATGAATAAGGAAGACAGAAGAAGAGTTGATATCTATGAATTGTGGTGTTGGTGAAGAATACTGAAAATACTACGGACTGTCAGAAGAATGAACAAATCTGTCCTGGAAGAAGAGCAGCTGGAATGCTCCTTAGAAGTGAGATGGCCAGACTTCGTCTCACCTACTTTGGTCATGTAGTCAGAAGGGATCATTCCCTGGAGAAGGATATCACACTTGGTAAAGCAGAGGGTCAGCAAAGGAGGGGAGGACCCTCAATGAGATGAATTTACACAGCTGCTACAACAACAGGCTTCATTCAGCACAGCAAGGATTCGGAGGATGGCACAGGACCAGGCAGTGTTTTGTTCTGTTGTACACAGGGTCGCTATGAGTTGGAACTGACTCTATGGCACCTAACAACAACAACTATGGTTACAAGTTAGAAGAGTGGCTGGTAGTTGCTTGGAGAAGTGGAGTCAGCACAGATTTACCATTTACTGATCATGAACAATGATCTCTCTGCTGGGTGAACTGGCCAAAAGGTAATTTGTAATAGAATCGATCATACCCTTTGTACTGGATACTCCATTTTAGAATATACAACTCAAGGAAATGAATGAAAACAAACAAAATGCTGTACATAATATTCTATATCAGCTTCTTACAAAGAGAATTATAGTAATTTAAGGACAGAAATAAAACATACATTAACAGTAGATGTTTACTGAGCATTTAAGAAGGCTAAGTGCTTTAAATACATTATCTCATTGAGTTCTTCCACTGATTTCTATGAGAAATTTTTATATTCCCTATTTTATAGATGAAAACTCTGAAATACTGAGATTAAGTAATCTGTGCAAGGTTTCACAGCTATAGTGATTAGGTTAGGATTTGGCCATAGGATCTAAATAACTCCATGATCTTAGTCACAGAACATAATTATGTTCTAATGAAAACCTTGGGAAAAATACTTGAAGACTGGCAAATGACTATATAAACTCTATAGTTATTAAAAGTAACATATAACAGAGCTACAGATAAAGTTTTTACGAACTAGTGGCAATTATTAAAAAAGAAAAAAAAGAACAGTAAGGATCAAAAGACTACCCAGAATCTTGGTATGGTCATAAAACAGGATGAAATTCCATTTATCTTACTTTTTGTTTATAGTCCTATAGCAATGAACAGATTGCATACCTTCTGCATACAGTCTTTCTGCGAGGAAAACTGCATCTCGGTATGCATAGTGGTTTAGTGCTTGCCATATAGCAGCCTGTAAGAAGGAAAGAGAACATAAGGATGTCAATTCTAACTCATAGTGACCCTGTAGGACAAAGCAGAACTGCCCCATGGGGTTTCCCTAGGTTGTAATCTTTATGGAAGCAGATAGTCAGGCCTTTTATTCTGTGGACCCACTGGTGGGTTTAAATTGCTGACCTTAAGGTTAACAGCTGAGTGCTTCACTACTGAGTCACCAGGACTCCTTGAACATAAATATACATATATTTATACTTTCAAGGTAACTTCTAGCATAGTCTTGCATACCCCCATTCAAGTGATAAAACCCTGATGCCCACAGTGCAAACTCCTTAGTATGTTAAAAAGGCTCTTCACAGTAAAGCTCCTAAAGTCTGAACTGACTCACTCAACTCTCAACAGACTTTCCATCCTCTGTGTCTTTGTACATGCTTTTCCTTCTCTGGGGAATGTGAGCTCCTCAAATGTGTAAGATGATGAGAATTCCCCTTATAAAACGCTCATTTTTGAAAGACCCAGTTTAAAAAACATCTACTCCCTAAAGCTTTCCTAAGTGATCTCCAGCTGTCCCCCATCTTTTTTATATACCCCTAGTGGAACACTGATGATACTACAGTTGTTTCTGCCTACACGACTAAACTATAGACGCTCACAGCAGTGGTTCTCAATCATTTTTCATGATACATGAGGGACATGTTCAAATGTATGTCATCCTCCCACACATACTTCTGCATCTATTAGCTTCAGTGCCATCCTACTGTTACCCACTCAAGGACGCATATTATAATGGAAATGAGAGTGATATTGTCATAGAAATCTCTCATCTATTGCAATATTTTTTAAAATTATGAAACATATCACATAAAGTATTTATCAGATAGAAGTACTTTTTAAGTAGTAATAAGCAGGAGAAAGATGTGGCAGTTTGCATCCCATAAAGATTACAGCCTTAGAAACCCTATGGCAGAAGATCTACTCTGTCCTATAGTGCCGCTTTAAGTCAGAATTGACTCTATGACAATAGGCTGTTTTTGGTTTTAATAAACAAAAACATTTACACCCACATGTTCACCTTTCAGCTCAAGAAAAAACTCCATCGAACCCTCATATGCCCCTACTTGATCACATACCTCTCTGTGCCCTAAAAGGAAATCATCACCTTGAATTTGAAACTCTTTTCATGTTTTTAAACATTCATATATATCATCTCTAAGGAATATAATATTTAACTTTCCATGTTTTTGGACTTTATTTATAAACAACGGTGTAATGAATACTTCTGTATTTTCTCTTGGAGTTACATATATAAGAATCTCTTCACACTGGGATTTACTTAGGAATGGAATTACAGCATTGTTGAGTATGCATGTGTTCATCATTAGCAGGTAATGCTAAACCATTTTCTGAAATCATCAGTTTAACTCACACTCCACCAACAATGTATAAGGGTTCCTATTATTCTACATCCCTGAATACACTAAGAAGCTCTGGTGGCATAGTGCCTAAGGCATCTGACTCTAACCAGAAGGCTGGTGGTTCAAATCCACCAGTCACTCCTCAGAAGGAAGGCTGGGCAATCTACTTCCACAGAGATACCACCTCGGAAACCCAAGGAGGGGTCCATGAGTCAAGCTGACTCAACGGCAGTGAGTTCGGTTTTTGGTGTCTACACCAAGCATTGTCAAACTTTTTAATTTCTACAAATCTTATGGATACAAAATGCTTATCTTATGCCTTTAATCAGCATTTCCCTGAGTACTAAAATGAGGCTGAACAACTTTTTATGTGTTTATTGGTAATTCATTTCATGTTTATTGGTCTTCTGGCCAATGACTGTTCATGTAGTATGCACTACAGTACCTGTTATACTTGAGCCCATCACTGCACCCACTATGGCAATCCATCTTGTTGAGGGTCTTCCCCTTTTTCGCTGACCCTTCACTTTACCAAGTATGATATCCTTCTCTAGGGAATGGTCCCTTCTGACTACATGACCAAAATAGGTGAGACGAAGTCTGGCCATTCTCGCTTCCAAGAAGCATTCTGACTACCCTTCTTCCAGGACAGGTTTGTTAGTTCTTTTGGCAGTCCATGGTACTTTCAGTATTCTTTGCCAACACTACAACTCAAATATCAACTCTTCTTCTGTTTTCCTTATTCATTGCCCAACTCTCACATGCATATGAGGAGACTGAAAATACCACAGCTTGGGTTAAGCGCACCTTAGTCTTCAGGGAGACATCTTTGCTTTTCAGCCCTTGAAAGAGGTCTTTTGCAGATTTGCCAAGTGCAATATGTCATCTAATGTCTTCACTGCTGCTTCCATTGGTGTTGACTGTGGAACCAAGTAATATGAAATCTTTAACAACTTTAAGTGTTTTCTGTTTATCATGTTACTGCTTATTGGTCTAGTTGTGAGGATTTTTGTTTTCTTTATGTTGAGATGTAATCCATACTGCAGACTGAAGTTTTTAGTCTTCATCAGTAAGTGCTTCAAGTCATCCTCACTTTCAGCGAGCAAAGGTGTGTTGTCTATGTATCGCAGGTTGTTAAATCCTTCCTCCAATCCTGAAGCCATTCTTCTTCATATAGTCCAGCTACTCAGATTATCTGCTCAGCATACAGACTAAGTATGGTGAAAGGATACAACGCTGACACACACTGTTCGTGACATTAAACCATGCAGTGTCCCCTTGTTCTGTCCAAACAACAGCCTCCTGGTCTATGGACAGGTTCCTCATGAGCACAATTAAGTGCTCCGGAATTCCTATTCTTCTCAATGTTATTCATAATTTGTTATGATCCACAAAGTTGAATGCTCTTGCACAGTGAATAAAACACAAGTAAACATCTTTCTGGTATTCGTTGCTTTCAGCCAAGATCCATCTGACATCAGCAATGTTGTCTCTCGTTCCACGTCCTCTTCTGAATCCAGCTTGCATTTCTGGAAGTTCCTGGTCAATATACTGCTATAACCGTTTTTGAATCACCTTTAGCAAAATTTTATTTGTGTGTCATATCAATGACATTGTTTGATAATATCCACATTCTATTGGATCATCTTTCTCTGGAATGGATACAAATATATATATTACAAATTATGTATTACATACACACAGGCACACACATTTTTCAATGTTTACTCAGCACCTTTACGAGCACTAAACCAGGAGCGGTTTCATTTAACTTCCAGACTGTCATACTGTCAGAAATTAAAGCCTTCAATTTGACTTTTAAAAATAAATCATTCATAAACATTTTTGGTAACAAATCATTTTTTTTAGAAGTTTTTATTGTGATTTGGGTGAAAGTTTGCAGATCAAATTCATTTTCCATATAGCAGTTCATGCAGTAACAAATTACTTTTGAGACAGCTCAAAAACTGATCATGACACAACAGCGTTACTTATTTTTAGCATGTACACCAGCTCATAATTTGACGAAGGATGATAGGGGAAGCTGTAACAGTAATTAATATAACATTAAAACAAGTGATTAACATGCCTTGGGTTTAGTAAAAGCTCAATAAATATTTGTTGAATGAAAAGCAAATGGTTAGTAACATTGCTTTTGTTGTTGTTAGGTGCTGTTGAGTCAGTTTCAACTCACAACGACCCTCTATGTACAATAGGATGAAACACTGCCTGGTCCTGCACCATTCTCACAATCCTTGCTGTGCTTTAAGCCCATCATTGCAGCCACTGTGTCAATCCATCTCACTGAGTCTTCCCCTTTTCTGCTGACCCTCTACTTTACCCAGCATGATATCCTTCTCCAGGGAATGGTCCCTTCAGACAACATGATCAAAAAGTAGGAGAGATGAAGTGTGGCTATTCTTGCTTCTGAAGAACATTCTGGCTACACTTTCTCCAAGACAGATTTGTTTGTTCTTCTAGGATTCCATGGTACCTTCAATAATCTTCACTAACATAATTCAACAGCATCAGTTCTCTGCCCTCTTCCTTACTCACTGTCCAGCTCTCGCTCCCATGCATATGAAGTTATTGAAAATACCATGGTTTGGGTTAGGCGTACCTTAGTGACATGTTCGCTCTTAAACACTTTAAAGAGGTCTTTTGCAGCAGATTTGCCCAACACAATACGTCATCTGATTTCTTGACTGCTGCTTCCATGGACATTGATTATAGATCCAAATAAAAAGAAATCCTTGACAACTTCAATCTTTTTTCCATTTATAAAGCCGACACCTATTGGTTTAGTTGTGAGGATTTTTGTTTTCTTTACATTGAGGTAAAATTCATACTGCAGGCTGTAGTCTTTGATCTTCATCAGTACATGCTTCAAGTCATCTTCATTTTCAGCAAGGAAGGTTGTGTCATCTGCATACTGCAGTTTGTTCATGAATCTTCCTCCCATCCTGACACCATGTTCTTCTTCATATAATCCAACTTCTCTGATTATTTGCTCAGCATAGAGACTGAATATATATGGTGAAAGAATACAACCCTGACACACACACACCTTTCCTGATTTTAAACCACGTAGTATCCCCTTGTTCTGTTCGAATGACTGCCTCTTGGTCTATGTCAAGGTTCCTCACAAGCACAATTACATGTTCTGAAATTCCTATTTCCTAGATTGGTATGTGAAAATCTAGCACAGTGCTTGGCTAAATCCTATACTCTATAAAAACTGAATTGGTTTTCAGGGTTCTGCCAGACCAGATATGGAACCATGCAAAAATCACACTCATTTAAATAAAGCAACTGGAATAACAGTGAAAGGAAGATACTCAATATCCATTTACATATTTAAGGCAGATCATTTTTGGCCTGGACTACTTTAGTAGTATCTTAGTCTCTCTGAGACTTATGATCCATTTCATCTTATGATCCAGTCTCTCTCTGTGAGCTTTTCACAAATCAAATCTAATCATATCATTCCTTTGCTTAAAATTCATCAGTGGCTTCTCATTGCCCTTAGGGTAATACTCAAAGCCACCAAATTAGGCAGTGTGGTATTGCCCATTCCTACCTCTCTAGTATCATCTCATATCACATTCTCTTATGCCTCTGTGCTAGCCCCACAGTGGTCTAGCCTCCAGCCCCAAGCTCTCTATACATGCAGTACATTCTACCTGGTACAATGAAAATATGCAAATTCCTAGCTATCCTTTGGATATCTTCCTCAGGGAAGGCTTCTGGGACCTCCAGATGAAGTTCGGTATCCTTCTTATACACTAAACACCAAGTTCCTTTCTTTAGTAATACTTCTCAGTCATAATTTTATATTCCAGGAACCATTTAAGTAATGTCTTCCTCACTACAAACTCCATATAAATAGAGAATATACCAGTTTTTGCTATTATATTCTCTGCACCTATCACATGCTTTTTTAGTAAACACTTAGTAAAGTATGTTGAATGAATAAACAAATAAACTTCCATTTGTGGCAATACTGCCATCTTCACATGTCAATTTTAAGTTTAAGGTTTCTCTGTATTCCTATATATCTAATAGTTAAGCATTTCTGGGAGTCTCTATTCAGAGAAACTCTGTGGTGAATAGAATTATTTTATAATTCAAATAATCACCACCTAACTATTTCTTTATAAAATCTTGGGATTTCCTAAGAATCTACTTGTTTTGTTTTGTTGTAAGTGAAAGAATATGATTAGGAAATACATACCTAGGACTTGATGTTGGAGACCTAAATTCAAATGTGTGTGCAGCATTTCTAACAGTGTGGCTTTGGGGCAAATACTCAATTTCCTTAGCCTGTTTCCTTATCTGCGTAATAGGGCTCTATTTCTTGTGGTTGGAGTCCTTGAGTGGTACAACTGGTTAATGAAGTTGGATACTAACTGAAAGGGCTGGAGGTTCAAGTTCACCAGAGGTGCCTTGGAAGAAAGGCCTGAAGATACACTTCTGAAAAATCAACCACTGAAAATCTTATGGAGCACAGTTCTATTGTAAGTCACATGAGATTGCCTTTGGTTAGAATTGACTCAATGGCAACTGGTGGTTATTTCTTGAGGTTATTGCATAGATTAAGTGAAATGACACATCTACCTACCCACCCACCTTCCTACCTACTTACCTATAGTGCTTCTAGTACAATGACTGGCATTTTAGGCATTTAAAAGTTTTTCTTTTCCCATCTCTTAATATGAACAAATTAAATAGTTTTCATTATGTAACAGCTCCCCAGCATATTTGCTACAATTGCTTTTAAAAGCAAAGGTTTTATGTTTTTACCACAATTAAAATATTTAATTGTGGTATAAACATATATACATATGACAAAACATTTGCTAATTCAATAGTTTTTGCGTATCTAATTAATTCAATGGTATTGATGATGTTCCAAATTTTTCCACCACCATAAACAGAAACTCAGTGCTCTTATACAACTGCTTATTTTGTAAAACATAAGCCACAAAAGACTCAAACGACTCACCAGCTACCTTAGTACTACCAATCATCAGGAAAAACTGACACACACATACGAAGGTCAAGTCCTAGAACTTTGAATTTTTTTTCTAATTAAAAAATGAAAGAGAGAAAAAAGAATCCTATTCAAGGGACTATTCGTTTCTGATTTTAAATCAGGCTCTGCTTAAGACATTGTTTTTCATCACTAATTCCTAAGAGCATTAGAAAGAGATTGTGACAGCAGCCAGCTCCAACTGCTATGAATTCCAGAAGTAAAACGTGCCAGTTAGAGAACACTACAGCTTCCATCACCACTTGGCTCAATCACCTTTATGTTTCTGAGTGATGGTGTCTCTTGCGGAGTGCAGGATGGTGAACAGATTATTCTCTAAGGCATTACAAACTGGTAGCTGAGGACAAACAGGCCCTGGTTATTCACTTACCTCTGTCCAACAGCTGGTGTGGGCCATCTGCTACATGAATAGCACTCTAGAGCTCTACAAATCAAATAGTTCCACAAATCAAAAGCCAGATGGATGGAATGCTGCTAAAAGAAAGTTATGAAGCCAAACAGAGCAATGGCCCTCCTACAAACAAAAAGTTTAAGAGAGAAATCCTACTAATTACATTACATGCTTGCTCCTGGGTGGCACCAAGAGTTAAATGCTAGACTACTAACCAACCCACCCAGAGGCACCTCAGGAGACAGGTCTGGCAGTCTGCTTCTGAAAAGTCACAGCCTTAAAAATTCCTATGGAACAGTTCTACTCTGCATACATGGGGTCACCGTGAGGCAGAATCAACTTGATAACAACTGATGAAATTAATGGACTACCTCTAGCCATTTTTAAAAAGATAAATGCATAAATCAACAGCATAAAAGTTAAAGTGCAAAGTTCCATACTTCCTAGCACTTCCTAGACACGAAATATGATTTTAAGTATACACAAACTTCTCTGAGTTGTACAACTAATTCAGACTTAATTTGAGTACTATAAAATTTGGAGTTTTTTGTTGTCCTTTTTCTCAAAAAAGAAAATAGCTGCCCCTTCTTAAGCTATAAAAGAAATGGGTGATAAAAGCTTTAGACAGTATGACAAGTTATGAGTGAAAAACCATAGCGGAAATGTCATACTGTAAATTATAACCTAATTTCTAAAATTGTAATATAGTTTACATTTATAACAATGGCTCTCAATCATCATTTTGCCCCCTAAAGGACAGTTGGCAATGTCTGGGGGTCATTTTTGGTTGTCACAAATAGAAGAGGGGGTGGTGCTACTGGCATCTAATGGGTAGAGGTCAGGAATGCTATAAAACATCGTACAATACATAGGACAGACTCCCACAACAAAAAATTACCTTGCCCAAAATGTCAATAATGCCAAGGTTGAGAAATCCTGATCTATATTATCAGTGGATTATTCTACTAGCCTGTATGTCTCCTTAACTCTATCTCTCTCTGCTTCCCAATAGCCCCAAATTAATCTTTAGCCTAGAGTGCCGATTTAATCACATATTTTTTCTGCACAATAACTTACAGTGGCTATTTATTCAAACCCACTGCCACTGAATCAAATCTAAGTCACTGCGACCCTTAGGACAGTAGAACTGTACCAAAGGGTTTCCAAGGCTGTAAATCTTTATAGAAGCACACTGCTTCATCGTACTCCTGTGGAGTAGCTGGTAGGTTCAAACCACTGACCTTCTGGTTAGCAACCAAATGCTTTAACCACTATGCCACCAACTCCTAGCTATTTGTTACCAATACATCAAATTCAAACTCCTCAGCTTGGATGTTATGTCCCCTATACCCTGACTCTACCTGGCTAACGAAATCTTACGTACTTCTGCTCTGCAATTCCCATTCTAGTCAAGGCAGTCATTTTACTGCTCTCTTCTCCCTAAACACCATTCTCATTCTCAACATCAGGCTTTTGTTCATGCCACTCCATGCCAGGAATACTCTTCTCTTCTCTAATAATTCAAACCATTCAACTTCTTCTACGGCTTTGAGTTCTACTCCTTCAAGAAGCCTTTCCCATTTTTTCAGTCTACAAGGCTCTCTCTCCTTCCTGAATTCCTTTACTATTACCTGTGCAGTCAAACACATATTGACTTGTAGCATTATTCAATTGTTCCTGCTTAGCACTCTTATTTCCCAATAAGATTGTTTTCCTTACCGTAAGTTGACTCATGGCGACCCCATGTACAACAGGACAAGATACTACCCGGTCCTGCACCATTCTGGTATCATTGCTGTGCTTGAACCCACTGTTGCAGCCACTGCGTCATCCATCTTATTGAAGGTCTCCCTCTTTTGTGCTGACCATCTACTTTAACAAGCAATATTAGAACCCTAAAAAGGTTAGGAGTTACGTCTCCAAGTCTCTACTTGGCAATCCTACAAATATCTTCATCTTATTTTGCTTAAAACAGAATATTTAATTGTCCCCCTTCAAATCTGCTTCCCATTCCCATCCCACTAAAGGAGTCTCCATTTTTTAAATGGCACCACCAATAAAATCCAGGAAGTCATTCTTGAGTCCTTTCCACAAACATAGCCAATAAATTTGAGTCTCATCATTCTACCTCCCAAACATCTTTTGAATTTCTACCTCCAAAACATCTTTCAAATCCATCCACTCCTCTCCTGCCTTTCCTACTCCACTGCTACCACTTTAGTCTAGTTTATCATCATCTCTGAGACTACAGCTGTATTCCTGCTCTTCCACGCCCACCCCACATTACATTTTTTATAGAGTAGTCAGAACTTAACATACAAATCAAATCATGTCAACCTTCTGCTGAAAATCCTTCAGTGATTTCTCATTACACTTAGAATGAAAACTCAATGCTGTACCTCTGGCCCCTCCTTACCTCATCTTTTGCCATCTCCTTCCCCTTACTATGCAACTTTAGCCATCGTGGTCTTCTTTCAGTTCTTCCTGTGCCAAGCTTTGCTATGATTAGGGACTTTGCACATGCTATTTTCTCTGCCCGTAATGCTCTTCAAATTAGCTTCCTTCTCAACCTTCAGACCTCAGCTTAAATATCTTTCCTCAAAAAGGACTTGGCTGACACTCTTTCTAGTGGTTTCAGAATGTCTCTTACACTATTCTACGCTTAGCCTATAGCAGGTGCTCCACACATTTCTTCCAACTTGATTTTTTCATTCAATCTGCTTCTTAACTTTTTGGTGCTTTGTAGTATCTCCTTCAGTGGTCTAAATGCAAACCTGACACCTGGGCTTAGGTCAGGCCCCTTCTGCTAGAAAACTCTATCTGTTGTGGTGGTTGTTATGAGCCATCGAGTTGGACCGACTCATAGAGAACCCTCCCTGGTTTTCCAAGGCGGTATCACTATGGAAGTAGATTGCCCAACCTTCCTTCCGAGGAGTGGCTGATGTGTTTGAACCACCAGCCTTCTGGTTAGAAGTCAAGTGCCCTAGGACTACGCTACCAGAGCTCCTATTATCAAAGTTTGTAATTACTGATTTGAGATTATTTGTCTAATGTTCTTCTCTTCCTACTAAACAACAAGGGCTATGTCAAGTCCATAAAGAGATTAAATTATCATTTACTTGCAATTCCGTTTTTCAGCCTAAAGCTTATTCTTCAGTTTAAGTCCTATGTACCACTGTTTTCAATAGGAGCTCTGGTAGCATAGTGGCTAAGACACTTGCCTGCTAACCAGATGGCTGGCGGTTCAAACCCACCAGCCACTCCTCGGAAGGAAGGCTGGGCAATCCTACTTCCGTAGTGATACTGCCTCGGAAACCCAAGGAGGGGTCACTATGAGTCGGGTTTGACTCAACGGCACATAACAACAACAACAACATGTTATACCTAAATATAAGCCAATTCCCCATTTCCACAAAGAACATTTCAAAAACAAATTCATTTCAGCCAACTCAAATATATCAACTTTTTGGAATGTATCTCAAATAGTTAAACTCCTACTAAGTTATTAATTTAGTAATATACAAAATATACTTAGAAAAAAATTTTCTACCCTTATTACATAAAACCATTTTATTCAAACTGTTCACCTGCATCTCTGCTATCAGTATCTGTTATTATTAGACAGTAACAACAAAAAGAAAACCTCACTGCCAATGAGTTGATTCCAACACAGCGACCCTATGCAACAGAGTAGAACTGCCCCATAGTTTCCAAAGCTGTAAATCTTCATGGAAGCAGACTGCCTCATCTGTCTCTCATGGTACACGGTGGGTTTAAACCACCGACCTTTTGGTTAGCAGCCAAAGCCTTAACCACTGAACCACCAGAGTTCCATTTTCAGTTATCTAGCACTATCTTCCATCCTCAATTCTAAATGATTTGAAATATGATAGTCTCTGAATCCATGTTAGATGATGTCCCTGGACAACTTATCCCAAGCTGAAAGTACTCCTACAGTATCTAGTGCTCTTCTCTTTGATACTGTATATTTAGTACCCACCTACTACATCACTTATTAAAGTGATTTTTAAGCCTTATTTAAACTTCATCTAACACTTCTATGAAGTGCTCCCGTAGGAATAATTGTTATACCTGTATGTCTTTGGCTTTTTATGAAAAACCAATTCAATCAGATGACTTATAAACATCCAACTTAGTACTGACTGAAGTAATTTAGGCTAATGTGTATTTCCCAAACAGTTACTATTAAATAAAATAAAATAACTGATAGAACTTTTGCTTCAAAATATGAGAGATTTTTGTAAACTCACTTTTCTATGAAAGGCAATTTTGAGGGAGAAGTGATTCATTTATGTTTAGGCATATATGCTATATCACACTGGCTCTTCCAAGTTAAAACTTTAAACAAGGAATAAAAAGCAGAAAACAGTCTGCTCATCCTTCCACTCCATTTTTTTTCCTATGCTGAGTAATATTATGGACCCTGAGGCATCCCAAGAAAGGAAACAAAGTAATTTTCCAACTTATTCTCATTCTTTCCCATATAATGCAAATGGATAGTACAGTTCAAAAAAATATTTACAAAAACAAATCATATTCACCTGTCCTATTTTCATTCTCTTCCATAGTAATTCCTTCCCATTTTCAGCACTATCCCTCATCATTTGATCTTTATTACCATAGCCAAAGGTGCTTGTCCTTCCATTGCTCAAGATCCCTTCTTGAGTGGCTTCCTTTTAAACTATAAATTACAATCCAAATTCTTACTTGGTCATAGCCTTACTACCACTATCCCAGAATGTAAAAAGCTAGATGGGGAGAGGGTTTAATTCGACTTTTAAGCCTTTATGGAAGCAGACTGCCTTATCTTTTCCTTATGGAGAAACTGGTGCATTACTGCTAAGAATACTTTAAGGAAACAGAAGAAATCTGATGGGCACTATCTCAGAACAGGTTACACATTTTCTTTTCCATGCTTTTATGCAGGTAGATATTTTACTAAATAGTGGTTATATGCTATCAATTAAACTAGTTTACCACTTACAAGTTTTTGGGGTTAGAAAAAGCAAATGTATATTGTTGTTGTTGTTATGTGCCGTCGAGTTGGATCTGACTCATAGCGACCCCTCCTTGGGTTTCTGAAGCGGTATCTCTATGGAAGTAGATTGCCCAACCTTCCTTCCAAGGAGTGGCTGGTGGGTTTGAACTGCCAGCCTTCTGGTTAGCAGTCAAGTGCCTTAGGCAGTAGGCTCCCAAAGCTCCCTAAATGTATATTAGTTATTCAAATAAAAAATCATAATGACACGAAATAAATAAAGCAAATTAAGTAGTATGTTTAAGAATACACAGATAGCAATTTCACATTAGGCCTCAAAAAAAAAAAAAAAAAAAAAAACCTCTTAAAAGGGACTCTACTGGTAAGAGGAATTTGGATGGCCAGAAATAGCTCTGGAAGCACTGGTACAGCTAACTTGTAAACAGGTAAAGTTCCTAAAATAGAATACCACAATACATCAATTTAAACACTAATAGCTGCTGTATGTAAAGAACTAGGGAAGAAGGCAAACTAGGAGATATGAGTTTTTCATGCTGTGAAGAAAAATTATGGAAATACGGAAGTAGTGATGTAGTAAAACATTTACTATTAAGTATCACAGGCTTGTTGTTTTGCTGTTGTTATGTGCCATCAAGTCAGACCCGACTCATAGCGACCCCTCCTTGGGTTTCCAAGGCAGTATCACTACGGAAGTAGATTGCCCCATCTTCCCTCCGAGGAGTGGCTGGTGGGTTTGAACCATCAGCCTTCTGGTTAGTAGTCAAGTGCTTTAGGCACTATGCTACCAGGTTTATTAGGGACAATATGAAGCAATTTTCTAAAATTCAGTTCACTTTATAACTTTAAAGAAAATCCACCATTCTATGACAGCAGTTGTTAAGAGATCAACTCTTCTAGTCAAGTCAAAGATACTACAGTGCGTTGAAAGTCCCCCAAACTTGGTCCATCACCAAGAGACACCAGGCTCAGTTTCTTCGGATGGCAAGGGGAAAATGACTTGGCGCTGCATCACACATGCAAAATCCAATAGGGTTTCTTTGATGTCAACAGAGCCCTGTGCGTCAAAGCACACCTCGGTATGGGAAGGACAGTGGAATGGATGGAAAAGTCATTATTAGTCTTCGTTTCCCAAACACCTCCTAAACATGCACAATAAAATACTCCTGACCCCATCACAGGTAATGGAAAAAACAAACACACACCCAGATATGCCGTTTCTACCCCCCTTCCTTTTGAATAGGTGCTTGCACCTCAGCACTGGGCCTTGGAGTCGTCTTCTCGGACAACTGTCCTGTGGAAATGCACTGAATGAGAAAAGCAACGTGGGCAAGGAAGTCGGCTACCAAAATAGAAATTATTAAAAATACCGATCTTACCCTCCCCCTCCTCACATAAAACAAAAACAAACAAAATCCCGCAAACTTGCCCCACCGTCGAGAGGATCACACAAGCTCTGATCAAACGTGCTTCTCAACCATCCCATAGGCAGGAGAGCACCTGGGCGAGTTTTCGGCCCCTCATCTCTCACCCCCGGGCCGGCCAGGCCCCGAGACTGACAGGAGGGGCTGGCCAAACGTTGGCTCCGAGGGGAAAGGCGGTATCACCGCTGCACCCAGCTCAGATTGGGCTAGAAGTAATGTAGAACCAGGGGTATCATGGCTTAGATTGCGGGTAAGGCCGCCGGACGGACTAAAAGACAGACAGGACCCGGCTGAAGGGGAGGCGGGAGCAGCTCGGCCTAGGCCGCACCAGGCCGCGGAGTGGCCATACGCTGCTTCCCGGCTGAGGCTGCGAGCCAAGCCTCAGAGAAGGTGTTATCATTACCTGGACAGGTTCCTGCAGCACCGTCATCCTTTAGGCTCAGGCCCACTTTCTGCAGTGCCTCAGGCCCCCCCCCCGTAGCGGCTCCGGCTCGGCCAGCCCCGGCTCATTTAAACTCACCAGCGACCGTTACCGGGGGATGGGGGAGGCCGAGCGATTGCCGAGTCCCTCCGAGCAGAACACGGAAATACCCGAAGTGGAAAGCTACGAGCGGGAGCTAGACGGAAAAGCCCGACAAGGACCGGAAATACCCGAGGTAAAGTGGCGGAGGAGGAGACCATTGACGGAAACTATCGAGGATTACCGGAGACTACCGAGTCTGACCCAGAGCGTAGGTTCCTCTTCTCAGATCTGCCTTCAACCACGCACGCCACGCCCCATCGGCCACCAGGCTGGGCCACACCCAATCGGCAACCAGCAAGCTGGGCGTGGCTTGACGGAGCGGAAGGGGAGGGTTACGTGGCGGGACTGCGGCTTCGATTGGCCACTGAGTACTACTTAATTTATTCGTGCGTGGTAGTTTTAAGCAAAGAGTAAAGCTTGAGAGTTTGGAGCTGACGTTAATTAATCAAGAAGTATTTGTCTGTGGAGTTCAGGTAATTGATCTATTTCAGAAGTACTCACTCTGCCCAGCTCAAAGGGAAATCGGAGGAAATTTGTCAGGCTCGCCAGCCCCAAAGATTTAGTACGGTCCCTAACCTCAAGGAAATTACGGTCTATTTAAGGGAAAAGTAATGGAACAGAGAGCGCTACATTAATTTGTCATTATAAGTGATGTGGGAGCTCTGGTAGCGTAGTGCCTAAGGCACTTGACTGCCACCAGAAGGTTGGTGGTTCAAACCCACCAGCCACTCTTCAGAAGGCAGGTAGGGCAATCTACTATCCGTGGTGATACTGCCTCGGAAACCCAAGGAGTGGTCGCTATGAGTCAGGTGCGACTTGACAGCCCGTAACAACAGCAACATAAGTGATGTAAAAATTCAGGAGAGCGGAAGGACGGAAGGAGATTTGAACAGCTTTAGGAAGGGTAATGTTAGAAGGAAAGGAGCGTGTAAATGTAGCAGAGATGACACCAGTTCGGTAAGAGTTAAGGCATTAACTGGAAATAATTATCTAGATGACCAGATTATGAAGAATCTCAAAAGGCAGGCAGGAATTCTTTTGTTCGTGATGGGAGAGGCATTCTCATCTGTTGGAAAGAGCGTGGGATTGGAAATCCAGGGTCCTCGTTTTGAATTTCATCTCTGGCACTAACTAGTTTTAGGTTCTTAGGCAAGTCACAACTTCTCTGAGCTTCTATTTATTTGCTCTGGGGATAAAAGAAATAAAACGACAAAGAATTATATGCATTAACGTATGTGGCCGTGTCTAGTACACATAGTAGGCTCTCTCAAATTTCCTTTCTGCCAAATGAAAAATGAGAGGGTCGAGGAACTACCAACCCTTGTTTTGTTTTTCAGATGATGAAAAGTTTTTAAAGGTTACTTTTCTAGTCAGGGCATCTGTTGGCTGGCTAGATGTGGGACTCATGGTATATTTAATGTTATAGAAAATCCCGTTTTGGCTTCTCATATTTTTATGCAGGTGAAATCAAGTTAGAATCCTTTTGGTGGTGTTAGAAGGAGGTATTTTTCTTTCTTTAAAAAACAAAAAAACCCACCAGCTGAGCTATATCTTCCACTGACATGTCTAGTCACTGTTTATGTACTTGCCTCCTCAGAAATGGCAGGTGCTAAAGTGATTTTGTGCTGCCCTGTGCCCTGTTCTTTTAACAAAATTATATGCGATTCAAGAAGCCTTGGTGGTGAAAACTGTTAAGTGCTTGGCTGGTACTGAACCGTTGGCGATTTGAACCCACCCATTGGCTCTGGCAGCATAGTGCCTAAGGCACTGGACTGCTAACCAGAAGACTGGTGATTGAAACCCGCCAGCCACTCTTCGGAAGGAAGGTTGGGCCTGGGAAACCCAAGGAGGGGTCGCTGTGAGTCAGGTCTGACTCCAAAGTGCATAACAACCACAACAACAATGGCTCTGTGAGGAGCTCTGGTACCTTATTAGGTAAAGCATTTGGCTGCTAATGATGAAGGTCAGCAGTTCAAACCCACCAGCTGCTCTGTGGGAGGAAGATGAGGCAATCTGGTTTTGTAAAGGTTTATAGCCATGGTAACCCAATGGGGGTCACTTTGGGTCGGAATTGACTTGCTGGCAGTGTTTTTTTCTTTTTTGGTAATGGCTCTGTGGGAGAAAGACCTGGCAATGTACTTCTGTAAAGATTATAGCCAAGAAACCGCTATGGGCAGTTCTACTCCATAACACATGGAGTTGTTACGAGTAGGAATTAACTGGATAGCGCGTTAGATTAGATGTCCCATAGGCAGTGGTGTTGCATACTGACTGCCATCAAGTCATCTTCCAATTCATAGCAACCCCTTGTTGGGTTTCCTGGGCAGTATGTCTATGGAAGTAGATTGCCCAGTCTTCCTTCCGAGGAGTGGCTGGTGGATTTGAACCGCCAGAGCTCCCAGGGTTTCCTAGGCTGTATTCTTTATGGGAGCAGATCATCGAGTCTTTTTTTTGAAAAGCTGTTGGGTGGGTTCGAACCTTCCAGTTAGCAGCTGAATAGTTCACTATTGTACCACTAGTGCTCATTTCCAGTATGGTAGTTACTAGCTATTTGAAGTGTAATTAATTAAAATTAAATGAAATTAGAAATGTAAGTTCTTTAGTGGCTTTAACCACATTCAAGTTTTTATATAGAAGGAATTCTGGTGGTGTAGTAAGGAGTTGTGGTGGTGCAGCGCCTAAGCCATTTGACTGGTAACCAGAAGGTTGGGGATTCCAACCCCCCAGCTATTCCATGAAAGGAAGATGAGGCAATCTGCTTCTGTAAAGGTTTACAGTCTTGGAAACCCATGGAGGTCACTATGAGTCAGAATTGACTCGAAGCTAATGGGTTTTTTGTTTTGTTTTTTGGTGGCATAATAAGGAGCTCTGGTGGCACTGGGGCTAAGGCATTTGGCTGTTTACCAGAAGGCCAGCCATTCAAAACCACCACCTGTTCCATGGGAGGAAGATTTACAGCTTTGGAAACCCAATGGGGGTTGGTATGAGTTGGATTCGACTTGATGGCAATGAGTTTGGTTTTTTGGTTTTCTAGACGTATATGGCTATGATACTGGACAGTATAGATGTAGAACGTTGCCATCATTGGAGAAAGTTCCTTAACAACTCAAGAGAGATAGGTTCTATTATTTGCTGCATTTTATAGATGAAGAAATTGTGGGTAAGTAACTTCCCCAATGTCAAACAAACAGATTCAATCTGGCTTCACATTCCATACTTAACCACCATGCTATGCCATGGAGGATAATTTAAAGAAACCTGGTAGTGGGAATGGAAAGAAAGGGATACCTAAGAGATGGTACTTTTACAATTTGACACTTTCAAGTAAACCGAGGTAACTTTGGGTGGCACAAACGGTGAAGTACTCAACTACTAGCTAAAGGTTGGCAGTTTGAACCCCCCTGAGGCACCTAGGAAGACAGGCCTCAGTCTGGTTCTGAAAGGTCACAGCCTTGAAAGTTCTATGGAGCAGTTCTACTCTGCACACATACAGTCACCAGGAGTTGGAATCAATGCAATGGAAATAACAATAACAAAAAGGAAATATGAATGACAACTAAAAGTAACGACAGCAATTAAACAACAATCACATAGTCCAGATTTGTTTGAATCAATTCAGATGCAGTAGGACTATTACTTTTATTAACTGGATACTTCCATTCAAGGAAACCAAAGTTGTATTTGCATTTTTTAGCAGCCACATGACACTGTTTGTTTATGCTAAACTTGTGATCATTTTACAAACCCAGCTCTTTTCCACACAATATGCTGTCAGACCAGGTCTTGTTCTTGTGTAATGGATTTATTGTAAACCTAAATGTAGAACCTTACCACACAGGGTACATAAAGATGGTTCTTTATGTGTAAAAATGTGTATCTAGAGTCATCATTTAAAAACTATGCTTGGCAGTCTATTAAGCTTAGAATTTGCCAAAAGCCATTTTTCCCCTCTAAAACAAAACAAACATAAAAAGTCATTTCTTTTCTGACTCTTGTTCACCAAGCTAATACATCTGTTCTTGTGGTTTTCTAATCATACACAGCACGGCCACATTGTTTGAAGCTGTCCTCTGATGGGGTCTTTTAGATCATTTTTATCTTCTCCTCTGTCCTTTAAAAAAAAATTTCCCTCTCTGTTCCAGATTGTTCTGCTGAAACTCACTACTCAGGAACCACTTGGACATCTTGTTGTCAACCATTATCCACATATGTTAACTGGTGAGTGAAGGTGAGTTGCAATGTGCATTATTCCAAAAAATTGTAAACAATCTTTTCTCCTGAGCCTCCTCTTGATTTATTTCATGTACAGTCAGGTTTAGGGAACTATTCAAGAAGCTAGACTGGTTTCATTAGCAAGATGCAAGTCCCACTGAAGACTGGCCCAGGGGAAGTGTGCTCTTCCTCTGAATGCCTTCATTTCTCCTTGGCTGCACCCTTCATTTTGTCCCTGTTGCATCCTGCCTATGTCCTCCTTATCTTACCTGACCTGGAGGCTTTTTTTCCCCCACCTTTGCTTCCCCCCACTGGTCAAATCTTCCCCTGCCTTGGCTTCTCTGACAACATGGTCTCCTGGTTTTTCTCCTGCTCTGTTCCTTGTCAGTTTCCCTTGCAGCCCCTCTAGCAGCTCCTTGAATGTTAGAGTACTTCTGGGATCTGTTCTAGGCATTCTTCTCATACTCTACATTCTTCTTAGGCAAACCTATCCTTTCTTGTGTCTCGGTTTCTCATCTACAAGTTGCACTAAAAATCTGTATCTCTAGCTATACTGCATTTTAGAGCTCCAGACCCCAGTGCCTAGCTGCCAACCGGATGTCTCTATCCGGATGTCTCACTGGTAACTTGTCCAAAATGGAACTCCTCATTCCTCTTACCTGGAACATTTTCTATTCCAGTTGAAGACATCACTGGCATCTCCATTGCCCAAACCAAAAGCTTCTTTTTCTTTTGCCACTAGTCAAAAAGACTTACCAATTTTACTTCCTGAATATGTCTTCTTCCTGTCTCTAGTGTTACCTGCCCCCTCCAGAAACAACTCTGATAATGTCAGGACTCTCTTACACCCCCCCCATCCCCCAACCTCAGGGCTCGCCACAGCCCTCTGGATATTGTCCAATCCCATTGACTTGTCTTACAGTCCCTCCAAGGTCTGATACCTCCCTTCTTATTCAGCCTTGTCTCACTCCATTTCTTCCTTATGCTCTACATTTCTACCACATGGAACCCCTTGACCCACTCTCTTGCCTCAGAATCTTTGCATTGCTGCTCTTTGTACCCGGAACACCTGTATTTCCACTCTCTACCTGACTATCTTTACTCACCCTCCAAGTACTTCTTCTAGCCCTTTTCTGACCCATAGGTTGGCTCCAGTGCTACCATGCTTGTCATTACTTTCATCAAGCTTTATTGGAATTACTTCTTTAATTGTTCATCTTCTTACCTAGCATAAAAGATCCATGAAGTCAGAAGCCCCGTCTGCCTTGTTCCTGGATGTATCTCCAAATGTAGGACAGAGTCTGATACATAATGGGTGCTCATTCTTATTTGTTTGTTTGTGTGTGCATTTTAAAAATTGTGTTTTAGAGACTGTTTATACAGCAGTTTAAGTTCCCATTCAACAATGTCTATAGAAGTTGTTCAGTGACATTGGTTATATTTTCACAATGCATGAACATTCTTATTATTTCCATTCTGGTTATTCTGTATCCATTAATCTAGTTTCCCTACTTCCTTACATTTTCATCTTTATTTTAATGTAATTGTTGACCTTTTCTTTTCATATAGGTGATTTTAAAAATTCTTATTTGTTCAATAAATGAATAGAATAAACTCATTCTGTTCCTATTATTATTTTCTCTTAGCTGATTATTTTATTTCTGTCTTGTCTCCCTAAAACATACTTTTCTATATTGTTCTGTGAAAAACATCACACATTTAATAGATGCTTTATGAATATTGACTGAGTGGTCAAAGTATAAGCCTTTATACATATTTTAAAACACTTTTCCCTTGTTCTTTGACAAGCTAAATCCTACCAATCCTTCAGGCCTCAGTTTCAATATCACATTCTCAGAATATTTTCTGTCCTACCTAATTTAAATTATTAGCTTCACCATGTTCTCTTTCATAACATCTCTGTCCTTCCCTTTTATAGTTGTTGTTGTTGTTGTTATTTGCCGTCGAGTCAGCCCCGACTCATAGCGACCCCTCCTTAGGTTTCCGAGGCAGTATCACTACAGAAGTAGGATTGCCCAACCTTCCTTCCGAGGAGTGGCTGATGGGTTTGAACCGCCAGCCTTCTGGTTAGCAGTCAAGTGCCTTAGGCACTATGCTCCCAGAGCTCCCTTTTATAGTATATATGGTAATTGTATATATGGTATTTTAATTATATTGTTAACTACAAGCTCCATGAAGGCATGGACTTTGGCTTACCATGATGTAGCCATCATCTAGCACAATGCCCTACAAAAATATTATTACAAGATGTTAAAATATTATAAACACATACCTATTTTTGGAATATGTGATGATTGAATGGCCTGACTAATAATTTTATCTCTTGTTGGTCTAAACTTGCTGCTTCTTTGATTCTCACTTTCTCAACTAAGAGGGCATGCTGATCTTGTATAGAAGTCCTCAATGCCTTTGAAGTCAGGGAGGTGTCTAAGTGTTAAGGCTGATCGGAAAATGTGTCTTGGCTGAGATGTGCTACTTGGACAGGTTTGGGTGGACTAGGGCAGACTCAAAGACATGTTGTTGTTAAGTGCCATTGAGTTGGCTCTGACTCATAGGAAGCAAGAATGGCCAGACTTCGTCTCACCTATTTTGGTCATGTTGTAAGAAGGGACCATTCCCTGGAGAAGGATGTCATGCTTGGTAGGGTGGAGGGTCGACGAAAGAGGGGGAGGACTTCAAGGAGATGGATTGATACGGTGGCTGCAATGATGGGCTCAAGTATAGCAGGGATTGTGGGGCTGGCGCGGGATCGGGCAGTGTTTTGTTCTGCTGTGCATGGGGTCGCTATGAGTCGGAAACGACTCGACGGCACTTAACAACAACAACATAGTGACCCTACGCACAACAGAACGACACACTGCCCAGTCGTGTGCCATCCTCACAATCCTTGCTATACCTAAGCCCAGTGTTGCAGCCACTATGTCACTCCATCTCATTGAGGGTCTTCCCCTTTTTCACTGACCCTCCACTTTACCAAGCATAATATCTTTTTCCAAGGAATGGTCCTTTCTGACTATATGACCAAAGTAGGTGAAACGAAGTCTGGCCATTTCTGCTTCCAGGGAACATTCTGGCTGGACTTCTTCCAGGACAGAGTTGTTAGTTCTTCTGGCAGTCCATGGTATTTTCAGTATTCTTCACCAATAACACAACTCAAAAGCATCAAATTCTTCTTCACTCTGCCTTATTCACTGTCCAGCACTCACATGCATACGAAGCTACTGAAAATACCATGGCTTGGGTTAGATGCACCTTAGTCTTCAAGGAGACATCTTTGCTCTTCAGCACTTTAAAAAGGTCTTTTGTAGTAGATTTCCCCAGTGCAATATGTCATCTGATGTCTTGACTACTGCTTCCATTGGTGTTGATTGTGGAACCAAGTAATATGAAATCTTTGACAACTTCAAACTTTTCTCCATTTATCATGATACTGCTTAGTGGTCCAGTTGTGAGGATTTTTCTTTTCTTTATGTTGAGGTGTAATCCATACTGCAGAATGTAGTCTTTAATTGGGAGCTCTGGTATCGTAGTGCCTAAGGCACTTGACTGCTAAACCAGAAGGCTGGCAGTTCAAACCCACCAGCCACTCCTCGGAAGGAAGATTGGGCAATCTACTTCTGTAGTGACACTGCTTTGGAAACCCAAGGAGGGGTCGCTCTTGAGTCGGGTCTGACTTGATGGCACATAACAACAACAACAGTCTTTAATGTTCATCAGTAAGTGCTTCAAGTCAACCTCACTTTCAGCGAGCAAGGTTGTGTCGTCTTTATATCACAGGTTGTTAACGAGTCTTCCTTCAATCTTGATGCCGCATTCTTCTTCATATACTCCAGCTACTCAGATTGTTTGCTCAGCATACAGATTGAATAAGTATGTTGAAAAGATACAACCATGATGCACACCCTTCCTGATTTTAAACCATGCATTATCCCCTTTTCTGTTCAAACGACAGCCTCCTGGTCTATGTATAGGTTTCTCATGAGTACAATGAAGTGTTCTGGAATTCTCATTCATCTCACTGTTATCCATAATTTGTTAGGATCCACACAGTTGAAAGTTTTGCACAGTCAATAAGACACAAGTAGACATCTTTCTGGTATCTTTGCTTTCAGCCAAGATCCATCTGACATCAGCAATGATATCCCTTGGTTCTACATCCTCTTCTGAATCCAGCTTGCATTTCTGAAAATTCCCTGTCACTATAATACTGCAACTGTTTTGCTTCCAGGGAGCATTCTGGCTGTACTTCTTCCAGGACAGATTTGGTAGTTCTTCTGGCAGTCCATGGTATTTTTGAAGTAAAAATTTACTTGCATGTGATATTAATGATATTGTTTGATAATTGCCACATTCTGTGGGATCACCTTTTTTTGGAATGGGTACAAATATGGATCTCTTCCAGTCAGGTGGTCAGGTAGCTGTCTTCCACATTTCTTGGCATAGCCGAGTGAGTGTCTCCAGTGTGGCATCCATTTGTTGAAGCATCTCACTGGGTATTCCATCAATTTCTGGAGCCTTGTTTTATGCCAATTCCTTCAGTGCAGCTTGGACTTCTTCCTTCAGTACCATTGGTTCTTAATCATATGCCACCTTCTGAAATAGATGAACATTGACCAATTATTTTTTATACAGTGATTCTGTGTATTCCTTCCATCTTCTTTTGATGCTTCCTGCCTCATTCAATATTTTGCCCATAGCATCTTTCAATATTGCAACTTGAGGCTTGAATTTTTTATTCAGTTCTTTCAGCTTGAGAAATGTTCTTCCCTTTTTGTTTTCTAACTTCAGGTCTTTGCACATTTCTTTTTAATAATTTACTTTGTCTTCTTGAGCTGCTCTTTGAAATCTGTTCAGCTCTTTTATCTTGTTACTTCTTCCATTTGCTTTAGCTACTCTCCATTCAAGAGAAAGTTTCAAAGTCTGTTCTGACATGCATTTTGGTCTTTTCTTCCTTCCCTATCTTTTTAATGACCTTTTGCTTTCTTCATGTGCAATGTTCTTGATGTTATCCCACAATTGATCTTGTTTTTGGTCATTGGTGTTCAACGTGCCAATTCTATTCTTCAGATCGTCTCAAAATTCAGATAAGATATAATCAAGGTCATATTTTGGCTCTCATGGATGTATTTTAATATTGTTTAGCTTCAACTTGAACTTGCATGTGACTATTTGATGGTCTGTTCCACAGTCAGCTCCTGGCCTTGTTTTGGCTGAGTATGTTGAGTGTCTCCATTGCCTCTTGCCACATAAGTAATCTTTCTGATACTTGCGTATTCCATCTGGTGAAGTCCACATGTGTAGCCACCCTTTCACTGCTATCGAGTTGATTCGACTCATAGTGACCCCTCCTTGGATTTCTGAGGAGGTATTTCTACGGAAGTAGATTGCCCATTCTTCCTTCTGAGGAGTGGCTGGTGGATTTGAACCACCAGCCTTCTGGTTAGTAGTCAAAATGCCTTAGGCACTACACTGCTCCTATAGCTACCATCTATGTTGTTTTAAAAAGGTATTTGCAATAATTTAGTCATTGGTCTTGCAAAATCTATCATGAGATCTTAAGCAGCATATCTATCCCCAAGGCCATATTTTCCAACTACCAGTGATTCTTCTCTGTTTCCAACTTTCACATTCCAATCACCAGTAATAATCAATACATCTTGATTGCATGCTTGGTTAATTTTAGACTGCAGAAGTTGGTAAAAATCTTCAATTTCTTCATCTTTGGCCTTAGTGGTTGGTGCATACATTTGAATAACAGTAGTATTAACTAGTCTTCCTTGTAGGCGTATGGATGAGAATGGTTGCACAACTTGAAGAATGTAACCAATATCACTGAACTGTACACGAAGTAACTGTTGAATTGGTGTATGTTCTGCAGTGTATATCCTCAACAACAACAAGAAGAAGAAATAATTTATTTAAAAAAAGTATGATTTTGGAGATTCACAGTTTTAGGGGGCAAGATGGCGGACTAGGCAGAAGGATTGCACAGACCCTCTTCAACAAAGAAAAGGGAAACCAATTAATACAGACACAGAAGATAATCTTGGACCCCTGAGCCTTGAAGGAAAGGATGCGATTTGGACTAAACCCCAACTAGCAGAAGAATTTG
>NW_006921605.1:21055694-21058724 GCF_000298275.1 Orycteropus afer afer | reverse complement strand
TTGTAAATTTTGGTCAATGACATGAGACAAAGTATATGTGAACTGCTGTATGAAAAGTGAATTTACTCTGTAAATCTTCACCCAAATCCTAATAATAAAAAAAAAAAAGTATGATTTGAGATAGATGATGAGTTAAATTTAAAATTTACTGAGTCTGCAATACTTCAGTTGAAAATGTCAAAGGTCAATTGAAAATGTGGAGCTTGAACAATTTGGGAAAGAAGTTGAAGCTGGAGATATGAATTTCTCTATATCTTAAATATATAATTTTTTTTCTGTAATATCTTATAAATACCATTGTGAAAGTATTTGTCATTATATTAAAACTATTTATTTATATGTCTGTGTCCTCCACACCAGACAGTAAGCTCCTTGGGGCCAGGGATAGGGTCTTATTTATTTTAGTAAAGGTGCTCAGTGAGTGTTAGCTGAAAAAATTGAGAGTAATCTAGATTAAGTCACCAAAGAAGAGTCTAGCAATGAAGGAGGGCAGGGTCAGTGAACAACATTTTTGTTAAGTAAGCAGAGAAGGCCCAAGGATAAGACCATTAGATGTAGCCATAGAGAAGTCACTGGTCAAGTGTTAGAAAAGGAAGTCAGAATACAAGTGAAAGAATGGGGAAACCAAGGAAAGAACATCATCTTTAGTACATAAGCGTATCCCCAAATGTTTAGAAAAAGTGCCTGCTAAGGTTTGGAGTCTCTTCCTCATTATTGAGAGCTGCCCACGCTGTGAGCGCCAGGATCAACTCTCTCACTGATGCTTCCTTGCTTGCATCCAGGATTCTCCCCCGAGGCTCTGTAGTAGTTAAGGTTATGTGTCAACTTGGCTGGGCCTGGTTTTGAGTGGCTGGGAAGTTAGATGTAGTTATTCCCCATGATGAGACTGGTAATCAAGTCCGTGATGGGATCTACTAAATCTACTGTCTGCTTCCAGTATATAAGAAGCTTTGAGAAAGGTCTCTAGCTTTTTGGCACATCTGGATTCTGTATTTGGCCAAGTCTTCATCTCAGTGGCCTGCCATGTGGTTTGCTGATCCTGAGACTGTTGCTGGACTTGAACTAGAGGCCGTGTTGCTTGACACCTTGGGACTGTGCCATTTTACTTATCAACCATGAGTTTGTCAGCCTCAGCAGCCAGCAGTTAAGAGACACCTGCAGCTCCAGTGGGCTGGGAGCAAGAGGCAGAGCTGAAGTCCAAGGTTGAGGGTCCTTCACCCAGCTCCTAGAGCTGGCACTTTAAACTTGGACTTCTAGCTGCCTAAACTGAAAGAGAATAAATCCCTGTTTGTTGAAACCATACATTTGTGGTATTTTCTGTTAGAGCAACACTAGAAGACCAAAACTGACCCCATGCTCTAAGCAGTTCCCTTAGAGTGGTCAGGAAGATAGCTCAGGAACTGGGAAATTAAAATCTTGGGTCTGCCGTGACTCACAGTGTGACCTTGCGCAAGTCACCCCCTCCTTTCTGAGCCCCTGAAGTCCTGTGCAGCTGTCAGGATGTCTGGGAGAATGCAGTCTGGATGACTGGTGAGGATTCCGGCTGGCTCTCTGCTGCTTTTCAACTATAAATTGCTTCACCAAACACCAGCTGTCCTGTTCTCTGCTTTAGATCCTCAAGCTGACTCTAACCCACCTGTTGTTGGGCCCCTCACAGGGTTCATTTCACAAATATGTCACTAGGCGGCACTGCGTTGGTCGCAGCACAGAAATTAGCTTCAACTATTTAAACTCACTGTTGAGTGATTAGGCCAAGCATGTGTAGCATTCTCCACCTATGCTAAAAGTGCCAAGGAAATGAAGTTTGAGGGGATGGTTTAAAGTTTTTCTGAGAACCAGTGCAACCATGGTCCTTGAAAATTTGATTCTAGACAACTTTCCCTTCCTTTTCTACCTTCACCTTTGAAGCTGTAAGCCTTAGGGATCACTGAGTCTTCAGGTTATTCTTTGCTTTTTTCCCTTCCCTCCTTTGTGAGAAGAAATCTCAGATATAGAGGATTGAGTTAATCATTCTCCTTGATTTCTGGCCCTTCTTTCATCAGTGGTCCATGTAAGGCCTCTCTTGTTTAATTATTTATGTCTTCCCTTCTATCTTATTCCCCAATCCCATCCAAATTATGGAATCAAGGGCCAAAAATAATCATTTTCCTTTAATATACACATTCATATTGACACAACTGCTTCATCTATTTTAGAATTGATTTGACTCTGCAGCAAAAGCATATCAGTTTCAAAACTATGTCTAAATTAAGTAAAGTCATTAACTCGTGTCACTCAGTGTTATTAAGTTCAAAGGGGTATTACATAAGTTGAAAAGCAATTCTAAATTTATTAATATCAATCAGTTTTTGCAGCCAATTTATATAATACTGTTGATTAAGATTAAAATCTTGTACATACTTACATTAGAAAAATATGTGTTGATTTGCACTATGAAAGGTTTCAATAGAGGCATGACTTCTTGTACCTGTCTAGCTACGTCACAATTTTTCTCTCCTTGGAGCTCCAATTTTAGCTTACTTATATGTAGTATTATATCAATGAGATTGTATACATATATTTTTAGCTTATAGAAATGTTATTGTGGTTTATATTGCATCCTCCTTCTTACTCATCACTCTGTTTCTTCTGTGTGTACATCTAATGCTTTGCTTCTAACTGATGAACACTTCTTCATGGTGCATCCTCAGTGATGGGCACCCAGACTGCTTCCAACTCCTTCCACCCCATCATGCTGCAGTGACATCCTCATTCGTGTCCCTCAGGAGCTTGTATGAGGTTTCCTTCAGATAAACACTTAGCTTGATTGCCCTTCCAAACCTAAAGCACTTCTGTTTCTATCCTCCATATTTCTTTTTTTCTTTTTGTGTATCCTCCATATTTTTTATATTGTTTATCTTTTGCCTTTCTTTTTCTTTCTGGGAAGTAGTCTCCCTTGTCTTTCAATTTCCTGATCTGTTTCCCAGCTGTGGATACACCCTTAGAACTGTGTCTTACACAAAGCAAGTTTTAAGATCCTTAAACTTGAGC
>NW_006921605.1:21031853-21051634 GCF_000298275.1 Orycteropus afer afer | reverse complement strand
TGAAATACTGCACAAAAATTTTATAGACAGTCATCACCTCAGGCAGTGTTGCCTGGTACAGTGTGTACCCCTTGCACCCTCCTAGTGATGCCACTGAGCCCAACCCTACGAAATAACTCCTCAAGTCAGGACTTCAGCCTTTTGCCCCTCCTCCCTCCGCCATAGAAAGAAACAGCCCTTCTCCGACTGTGATTCACCTGCTGCCCTGGGAGTTTAGAGAGGAGGAAAAGAACAATTGCCTCAAACTAGGTTGCCTTGAACCTGTTTCTACCAGCTCCTCACAAGCTTCTGCCCTGTCCTGATGTTACCCTTACCAACACCTAGGCCATAGGTTTGAGTCATGGCAGAGGAAGGGGTGGCACTGTTTGTTCCAAGACATTGTCCTCTTGGCAATTTTAGAGAAGAGATCAGAATCCAAAGAGCCCAAGAGCTCTTTTTTATTTTTTATCATTTCACACCTGGGTCTTGCCACGTCCCACCCTAAATCAAAACTACCTTCCTACCAATACACACCAGTTCAAAACAGGACCCTCTCCTTCATCCAAAGCATTTCTCACAGTTTTCCTCGCATCTTGGTATTTTCTTTTCATAATCTTTCTGAGTTGCTTCTGGGGGAGGAAGCAACCACCAGGATAGTTCAATCAGGACCCAAGAGGGATTTTGAGCACTTGTTCTGTGTTAGACACTGGTCTAAGCATGTCGCCTCTGTTAACTCATTTAATCCTCATAATCACCCTATGAGGTTAGTGTTAGCAGTGCCATTTTACCGATGAGAAAACTGAAGCATAAAGAAGTTAACTAACTTGCCTAAGGAAGTAAGTCTAACCCAGTCTAACTTCTAACCCTGACTGCTGAGTGGACCCTCATAACTTCTGCCTTGCAGTAAAGCCTGATTTAGCTAGTGTCCTCTATGGGGACTAAACAGAGTTGACCAGGGCATGCCCTGTGATGCCCAGGCTTATGAGACATTGGCTGAAGGAGAGGAGGGGAGTGACAAGGACAAGGCATTAGCAGCCTGTCCTGCTGTCAGCAGCATTTGATCCTCTGGGGATCTCTCTCGGGGCAGGAGACAGGCCTTACGTGGTTCAGGGTAAATGTAGGAGGAGGTACGAGTGTGTTCCTGCAGCCCTGCTCAACTAAAGGCTGGTGTCATTTCTCCTCCATGCATTTGTCTCCTAATTAGACAACTGATATAAATGGGTTGGAGTGGAATTATGTCCTGTTCTCTATAGTCTCGGTTTGAAGTCCTTCCAGAAGGAGTGTTTCGGTGGGCTCTTAACCATTTGTGCCACCTAGGGACCACTTTTCTTTGATCAGTCAACAGATATTGAAGGGTAAGGTCCTGAAGGAAGGAGAATATTTAAAAGTGGAAGTCAGTGATGATGAAACAGAACGAGGACCTTAAGAAAATGAAACCCCTGATTCCAGTTACACTTGTACTGGACTCTACTGAACTGTGGGGGTGTCTGGAGTTTGAGTAACAAGCTTGGTATCAGGTGTCTTTACTCAGGACACATGGCTCTTTCCCTGAAACCACAGCTTTCTTCTAGTGGCTTCTGAAGTGCCAAGCACTTCTTCAGTTGGGTTTACCCAAGAAGAATCAGAAACTGATTAGAGGAGTGTCTCCTTCCCTGTTGGGGTGTCTGTGGCCTAAGGTTTCAGGCAGACTGGCTCCTAGCAGAGTGTGACAGGAAGGCTGCCTGGCCCCAGAGACCTGCCACATGCCTTCTGAGTGACAAATATTTCACACCATGGGTTCCCAGCTTCTGTCCTTCCCCCTGCTCCATTGCTCAGTCTCTTCCTCATTCTTATACCCACACTTTACAATCCCTTTACTGCACCTCACCTTGTCCCTCCCTCACATGGGCCCCACTCACTGAGTTCCTTCACGAAAGGTGAGGAACCCAGCACTTCTCTGGTTTTATTTGTCTGGGAGAGCGATCTATGCATGTTTCTGTGTGCCAGGGCTTAAGGAGCTCTGGCGGTGCAGTGCCTAAGGCATTGGAGTGCTAACCAGAAAGCTTGGGGTTCAAATCCACATTTGTTGTAAGGAAGATGGGGCAATCTACTTTTGTTAAGATTTTACCACCTCAGAAACCCAGTGGGGGTCGCTATGAGTTGTAATCGACTCTAGGGCAGCGAGTTTGGTTTTCTGGTTACTTAGTACTGCTCTGACAAGAATAGACCACAAATGAGATGGCTTGAACAAACAGGAGTTTATTCTCTTACAGTTTGGGAAGCTAGAAGTGCGAGTTCAAAGCACCAGGCTCCAAGGGTTGGGTGAAAGTCCCTCGACCTTGGGCTTCAGCTCTGCCTCCTGCTCCCAGCCCACTGAAGCTAGAGGCTTTTCTTCACTCAGCTGGTGCTGCTGAGGCTGACAAGCCCAAGGCTGATAAATAAAAAAAGCACAATCCCAGTGTTAGCAAACTACACAGCAGGCCATTGAAAGTCCCAAGGTCGGCAGAGCAAGGCAGACTGCTGAACAATGATGTAGCTACATGCAGGATTCAAGTGTGCCATAAGCTAGAGACCATTCCCAAAGCTGTTTCTTATATACAGGAAGCAGACCACATACCCAAAGGCAGCTACTCAACTGCTCACAGTAGATTCCACCATGGAGTTGATTACCAGTCTCATCATGAGGAATACTACATCTAGCTGCCCAGCCACTCAACCAGGCCCAGCCAAATTGACACACAAACTTAACCACCACATTTGGTTTAGGGATTGTTTGCAGTGCGTTACTTACATAATTTCATAGAACTGGGCCCACAATTTGTTGTTGATGTGTGCTGTCAAGTTGATTCAGACTCTGTCTCTCTACATAGCAATCCTATATGTGAAGCAGGACTGCCCCATTGAGTTTCCTAGGCTGTAATCTCAATGGGAGCAAATCCCCAAGTCTTTTCCCTGGTAGAGCAACTGCTGGGTTCAAACTGCCTACCGTTCAGTCAGCAGCTAAGGATGTGGCAAAACCAGGATTCGGACTTACGCTTGTCCACCTCTAAAGCTCACATTTCCTGGGTTTTTAGATGCCCCATTCAGCTTCCTCAGCTTCCTAATCTCACAGTTTTGTTCTCATGCAGACTTGATGTTTTGCTTCCCCTTAGAATTTTTTTTTTTTTTAAAAAAAAAGGAAGAAAGGAAGGGAAGAACTTCTATCTTTTGAGGATTCTACTCCTAGAAAAACTAGAATGCCTTTTTTTCTCTTTTAAACAGGGGATATTTGAGAGCATCCCATCAAGTGGTTACCTTTCAACTTTGAAACCATGGAACCATTTCTTGGATAATGGTCGTCAGGACTCCAGCATGTAAACTGTGCAAGAGTGCTGCTGCCCTGATCGAAGTGGCAGGAGGTGGCGGGGGAGCTCCAAGACCTGGCTTCGCTATGTCCCTTACCTCCAGCGGCATGTCAGTGGAGCCTTCAAATTCTGTTGAACCCAATTAAAAAACTCCTGATAATCTTTCTTTTTAGAGACAAGCAAGCTGAGGCCCAGAGGGGGAAGTGGCTGGCAAAGTCAGAACAGAAGCAGAAAGGCCTTCCAGCTGCCAGCCTGCAGCTCTCTAGAGAAACCTCAGTTTGTGTATCTCTGTCCAAACCCAGGAGGACGCGTCATCTAGGAAGGAAGTCCAGGCAGGGGTACAACGGAGGAGAGGCTGGCCTTCTTTCTCCTCTTCCTCATTACCAACAGATTGAGTTCCCAGCCCCCTTGGGGAACGATGTGGGCCACGGAGGGGACAAACAAGAAACATGGGAAGATGCAAACAGAAGAATGAGGGAGGAGGTGACAAGGGGCCAGGTTTGATGGGCAAGAAGGAAGAGAGAGACGAGGCCACAGACAAGGACAGAGGTGACAAGGAGGAAGGAGCTTCCACTCCAGCTGAGGACCAGGAGGACTGGCCTGTGTCTGGGCCCTGGTCTTGCTCTGGAACCCCCTTGGGCAAGTCCTGACCCCTCTCCTGCCTCAGTTTCCTTTGAAGCTTTCTCTGCCCATGAGAGAAACACCTATGGGCTACAGCAGGGCGGTGTGGTATGAGAGCACAGCATACAGGCATCAGAAGGAGTTGGCCTGGCTTGGCCACAAATAGCTGGATGTCTTGAAACAGCTCAGAAGTCTACCTGGACCTTAATTTCCTTACCCATAAAATGTGGTGGGACAAGATGATCTCTTAGGTACTGTTTAGCTCTGAATTCAATAATCTGGGAGCCAGAGCCTATGCTTACGTTGCTGGGGAATGGGCAGACATGGGCTCCAGGGCACAGAATTGCAAGCTTAGAGCTAACAGGGACCTGACATTACGTAGTCTAGTTGTTGTTGTTAGGTGTCATGGAATTGATTTTTGACTCACAGTGACCCAATGTGACCAAGAAGAACTTACCTACAGGCTTTTCTAGGATGTAGAGTCCTGATGGCCAGTGGGTAAGCACTGAAAGGTCAGCAGTTAGAAACCACCAGCTGCTCTGTGAGAATAAGATGTGTCAGTCTGCTTCCGTAAAGATTCACAGCTTAGGAAACCCCATGGGGCAGTTCTACTCTGTTCTACAGGGTCACTAGGAGTCGGAATGGACTTGATGGTGGCGGGGTTACTTCTGGTTGATCTTTACAGTGGCAGATCGCCAGACCCTTCTCCTCAGAGCTGCTGGGTGGGTTTGAACCACCAACCTCTTGGTTGGCAGCTGAGCACTTAACCTATAGTTTAGTAATCTCATTTTATAGGTGAGAAAACTGGGTCTAGAAAGGCAAACTGACATTTCTGCCTCTGAGCTTTGTTCGTTTTTCTCCTCTGAACTTTAGAGTCTAAAGACTCAGCTTAAAACAGTTTTGTGCAGCGGATAAACTTTTTAGTTGTTCTCCTGAACATTTTATTGTCGTTGAATTTTTTGTTGTTGTTTTTTTCCAAAACCAATACATGTTCGTTATAAAATTTTGCATTAATACAGGAAGTGAAAAAAGTAGAAAAAAAAAAAAGAAGAAGAAAGAAGAGTGTTCTGCCCTCACTCCCTTGGTCTAAACTGTTAACAGTTTAGTGTGTATCCATCGTGACCTTTTTGATGAACACAAAACAAAAGAAAAGTGAAAAACCAAAAACAACCATTACCCATTGCCATGGAGTCGATTCTGATCCCCGCTCCCCTCAAATAGGATCATGATATAAATTGTCCAAACATAAACTTTAGAATCAAATACACCTGGGTTCTAATCTCAGCTAGGAGATACTTACCTGAGTGACTTTGGCTAAATTGCTCAACCTTTTTTAGCCTCAGTCTCCCCATGTGTAAAATGGGAGTAGTAAAGTATCTACCTTATAGGACTGTGGTAAAGATTTAATGAGATACTAGAGATGGTTAACAGTGCCTGGTGCATAGTAAGCACTACAGACATACAGAACACAGGGGTAGAGGGTCAGTTAGAGATTGCAAGTTTCCTGCCCCCTATCCGGATGTCTGTTTCCCACCCAGTCTCCATTGTTGTTAGGTGCCACTGAGTCGATGCCAACTCATAGCAACCCCACGTGATGGAGTAGAACTTCCCCATGGGGTTTCCTTGGCTGTAATCTTCTCGGGAGCAGGTCACCAAGTCTTTCTCCCACAGAGCCACTGGGTGAGTTTGAACTGCCAGCCTTTCGGTTAGCAGCTGAGCACTCAACCAATGCACCATTAGGGATCCTTCCAGCCCTGCTGGGCACATGTTAAGTGCTTCATACTTGTGGAATGACTGAGGTTGGTGGGGGCTACAGACCTAGAGATTTGAGGTCTGGAGTTCTTGGGATGCTTGCTCTAGAAAATGGTGGATTTCACCCTGTGGAGGGTGGAGTGGGCGGTGGGGGTATGGCATAATGTGTGTTGGCCAGACCAGTTGTTGCTCCAGGGCTCCTGGCTGGAGAGTTGAGCCTCATAGCAGAACTGAGGCCCAGAGTGCATCTCAGCTTAAAGGATCTAAAGGATCTTGGCTTAAAAGGAATGTGTAGTGGGCTGCCTCTGCTCAGGAGGGGCTAAAAAAAGCCTCACCCTCCCCTGGGCTTTGTGTGAGGGTTATCAACTGCTCAAGTCAGCTCATCTCTCTGGCTGTGACATTTTTGGGAGGGTCTGTTTCCCTGGCCCCTATGTGTGTCCACCAATTGGCAGGAAGGCCTCCCCGCCCCCCAGATGGAGCCCTTGAGGCGTGTGGGATTTGTGTGTGTGGGGGGAGAGCTAGTAGCCCCAAACCCAGCGACAATACAGTTGTCAGCTGTCCCTTGCTGACGTTTCTTCCTTTTATAGTCAGCAGCAGTTGCTCTTGCTCTCACCCAGCCCCTCTGTGGGGGCTCCTTGCCCAGGATAAAAGGGGAGAGAGGAGGTCTAGTCTCCTGTCTTGTCTCCTAGGCGCTGCATCTCTTGCTTCTTCCTTAGATCCCACCTCCACCGAAAAACCCAACAAGACAACATGCCTCCCAAGAAGCCAGAGCCTAAGAAGGAGGCGGCCAAGGCTCCAGCGCCAGCCCCAGCTCCAGCCCCAGCCCCAGCCCCTGAACCACCCAAGGAGCCTGCCTTTGACCCTAAGAGTATAAAGGTGAGTGAGCCACCAGGAGGGACATAGGGATGGTATTCAGGATTCTGTTTGCCCTGGGATTGATGTCAGCTGGGCTGGGATGAAGACTGTGGTGTCCTGTGGCCCAGATTACAGTCCCACGGGGGAGTGTGTGTGGGGCTAGTGAGGGGTGTCTCAGGGTGTAGGCCTTTTTCCTCAATAATAGGTTCTGCTTTGCCTTAGAAAGCTCTGCTCTGCTACACCAACTTGGCTCAGAGGAGTCAGGAATGGTGGGCAAGTGCAACCAAGCAACCATTCAACCGTTGTTTAAGGGCTGTGAGGGTCACCACAGCGAAGAAAAAGAGACTTTCTCCTCAGTGGTCTTGTGATATTTTTATGGAGAAAAAGCACATCGTGATGACTGGCAGTGTGATGTGGACTAAGGGGTGTAAGCAGAACTGGAACTCATGGAGCACGTGCCCTGCTTGCCGGGGCCTGGGAGGGCTTCCCTCACAAAGGCCCTTGCTCGGGGTAACAGGACTACAGAGAAGTAAAAAGAGCCTGGTTGCCTCTTCTCCTCTTTCCCTGCCTAGGCGGGCCCTTCCTTCTGTGGCCTCAGCCTTGGCTTCCACCTGCAGTGTGAGAGGACTGGCTCCAACGCAGGCTGAGACCCTCTCCCTACCCTGGTGTGGGAGCTAGGCATGGTTCCCTCTGCTTCCCCAGTCCCGGTCACTCTCTATCACACCCTACTCCCTCCCCTTACACTGCTGTGGTCCTCTCCCTGGAGCTGCGCGCAGCCCCCGCCTGTTGACTGCATCACTTAGGTCTCCCAGCTATGTGGCCCAGCTGCCGAAGGAGTGGAACTAGTGGGGTGGGGTGTGTGTGTGGGGGAGGGTAGATCAAGGAGGGCTGGGACCAGAGGCCTCTGGAGAGTGAAGCCATTTTCAGCCTTGGCACCGGAAGAAGAGGTCAAGTGGCTACTGGTATGAAGAGCTATTAATAACAGGTTGGGAGCAGTGGGCCTCTGGGGATCTCAGGCTTAGAGCAGGGCTGGTGTGGTGGAGAATAAGGTAAAAGGAAGTCCAGGACCAGGTTCTATGACAAATAGGCAGGGAAATGAAAACCTAGGGCTCTAATTGTACGACCCTCCCTACATTCCTGCCAGGGACTATGTGATTGTTTGCCAAGGGACATGGAGTTGAGCCATTATAATCCTCTACAAGGGACAAGAGTTAGCAAAGCTGTCTTGGCTAAGACTTAGACAGTTGCCTCATCTCTTGCTAAACCAGTTACTTGTTTATGGTGCACTCTGGGGAAATCAAGGCATAGTGTAAGACCTTAAAAGTACCCAGGTCATATATCACTCGCTCTATGGGCAGAGCCTGGCAAGAACAGCTGACCCTCCCCCGACTCAGGGTCCTTCCTAGGTTTTATTTCTGATTTGTTCTGATGAAGCACCACTCCAGTAGGTGCTTACCACTGCCAAGCCTGGTCCCTGGATGCTGGGCAACAGCTTCGTGGTGCCTTCTGAACTGTGTACCCCCAGTGGCCTATCACTTCCTTCCATTCACCCCTTGCCCATTTCTCGTGTTGCAATCCTCTTTGCCACATCTGGATCTTCCAATCCTGAAGATTGGAGGTTGTTTTAAAGTGAAGGCTGTGGGAAGTATCTTTCATGAAGATGTGATTGCACTTATCCATTTCTTTTGCTTAGAAGACTCTTTGCTCAAAGATAGAACAAAAGTGAATTTAACTCAACTTGTATGGTTGTGAACATATATTGATTTTTTTTTTTTTTTAAATCAATTTCTCTCGGACATTTACTCCTGGGGCTTAAACTGTTGCAAAATAAGGCAAACTGCACCTTTTTCTCAGAGTTTATGCAGAACATTCTTTACCCCATTTTCAGAATGTAGTACTTTCTTCTACTGTATTCAGCACTGAATTATTATGCATTAGGGGAAATTCCAAAATTTATTCTTCCCTGCCTCTCCCACCCTTCTTTAGTAAAGTCCACTCCTGGGACTGCTTGTTTCCTTCCCAAGCTAGCATGGTTATCTTTCTCCCACTCTCCAAGCCCATGCTAGCCACCTCAGAGGCCCTCATTAATAGAGGAGCTGGTGTGGATAGGACAGGCAGCGGAATTTGGACTAGGAGTGGTGGCACATGAAGAAGATGCTCCAGGATTGGTAACAGCCATCAGTGGAGAGAGGATTGGGGTGGGAGAGGAGATAAAGACATTGAAGTAACATACAAGATCCTAAATTAAAATGATGATTCACATTTATTCATTCTTCGTTCAATTCATTCATTTTCAGAACATAGTACTTTCCTCTTCTGTATTCAGCATTGAATTATTATGGCTTAGGGAAAAGTCCAAAATTTATTCCTTCATTCAGCAATTATTTATTGAGTGCCTACTATGTGCCAGGCATCAATGCACAACAACAAACATCCCTGGCTTCAGGGAGACAGAGCACACACAAAACCATACTAGAAAACATTTATGAAGCATCAAGGGTGCATGCAAAATACCCTTGCTGTCCCAGAGTGCCTAAGAGGGACATGTGCTGAAGGCGGGGTTGGAGTGGATTGGGGCATGAAGGAAGGTTTCATTAAAGGAAGTGCATTTAGAATCAGCATCAAGTAGAAAAAAGTGTCCATGGGTGGGGAGTGGTGTGTGCAAAGGCACAAGGCGGTTGGAGGATTGTGGAGTTCAGAGGGACTGAAGGGGTGAATGTGAGGGTGTTTATGGTTGGCTGGGATCAGGAACTTACATGGAACCCGAAGGAATTACGTGTAACAGAGAGTCAGTAGGTTCCAGAGTTGTCAAAGTAGCCTCTTTCTCTCTTCCCCTCTTGCCACAACTATCACTTAACAAGTGGCACGGAGGGAACTCTGCAGGCTGTATAATTTTAAAGCCTGTCATTTGAGGCCCATTTGTCAGTAGATCGGTGTTTTAGGCTTAGCCTGGAGCCTCCTGCTGGAGATGACCCAGATTGCAGTGGAAGCTACTGCTCTGTGGAAGCCTTTAGCAGCTCCAGCCCTGAGCCGTGTATTTTTCTTCCCTACAGATAGACTTCTCTGCTGACCAGATCGAAGGTGAGTACTAACAAGCCCACCTGCCCTAACCGGCCCTGTCTGTTCCACTTTTGTGGAGCAGCAGTAATAGTAATCATAACCGTAACTACCCCCCCCCCCAACAAAAACCCAAACTTACTGCCACCAAGTCAATTCCAACTTAGAGCAGCCCTACAGGACAGAGCGGAACTGCTCCATAGGGTTTTCAAGGCTGTGAATCTTTATGGAAGCAGACTGCCTCTTCTTTCTCCCATGGAATGGCTAGGGTTTGAACCCCCAACCTTTTGGTTAGCAGCCCAATGCTTTGACCACAGCACCACCAGAGGTCCTCCTATCAGAATTATGCAAACCTATATTGAGCACCTATTATGTGTTAGGCACAGTCCTATGCCCTTTATATGCATTAACTCATTTAATTCTCTGAGATAGGGACTCTTACCACCCCCATTTTACAGGTGGAAAAACTAAGGCACAGAGAGGTTGATGGCTTTCCCAGTCTCACACAGGCAATCAGTGGTGGAGCCAGGATTCAAAGTCACGTTATAGTGGAAAGAACACTATTTGGGAATCAGGAGACTTTGGTATTAGCCCTACTTCTGCCACTATTTGGCCATGAGATGTTGGGCAAGTTCCTTGACTTCTTTAAACCTTAATTTTCTTTTTTGCAAATTTAGCACATTTGGTTCTTTTCAATTTAGAAATTCTGTGACTCTATGCACCATGCTCTAGATAGTCCTCCATCTGTTTAAAGAGAGTTACCAAATCCCTTCCTAGCTTTAGAGTCTGCAGGCCTTATGGCTGCAGTCTCTTTCATGCTTTCTTCTCATAGGAACTAGCTCCTAACTTTTGACTTCTTTCACTGGTTCCTCTTTAGATTTCCATATCTTTTTAGAAAAGTATTGACCATCACGAGACTCGCTGTTCTAGTAACTATGGTGACTCTGCAGGCTCTTGAGGAAAAGCTTCTTCTGAGCCGTGAACATGTGTCTCCTGTAATACACTTCAGGATCACACAAACCTTTTTTTTTTTTTCTTTTGCCTAGTAGTAATCTTAAGGCTGCCTGGGTGGTGCAAATGGTTAAGTACTCACCCACTAACTGAAATCGAATGTGCCCGGGGGGCCTTGGAAGACAGGCCTGGCAATCTATTTCCGAAAGGTCACAGCCAAGAAAACCCTATGGAGTGCAATCTACTCTGTAACACGTGGAGTCACAATGGGTGGAAACCTCCTTGACAGGAACTTCTTTGTTTTTTTAGTAATCTTAAGCTTCAATGTTTGGTTTATCACATACCAGGCTATCAGGCTGGGTGACAGGCTGGAGCCTTAGCAGGTATAACAGGTTATTTCCTCCTCTTCTTTTCTTCCCACCATTTCCTTTGGGACAACATGGTTTCTTTGGGGCAAGAGAGACACATCTGCATCAGCCTATAAGTGAGGAGAGTAATACCTACACCGTGAGATGATTGGGAAGCTTCATGACATGATCCATTCAAATTTATCAGTTCAGAGCCTGGCCCTGTAAGTGGTCAAATTACAGGTCGTTGTTAGTGCCTGCTGTTCATGTTCCACCCTCCTACTAAGCATCATTATAGCTCTTTTTATGAAGAAACTTCCCTCTGTGATTAAATCTGGCCTCGCTCTTCTGAATGAACTAGAAGATCAAAAAGTCTCAGTTTAGATTCAACTAACAAAATATCTTTATTGAACGTTGAACTTGTGCCAGATACAGTGCTAATTGCTTGAAAAGTTAGAATAAAAAAGTTCCTTCTAATAAGGCTGAGAGTAAGTGCCATTTTACGGAGGAGAGAACCAAGGTTCAATAAGGGAAAGTGGCTTGGCTCAGATTCCAATAAAATGATAAAACTCAGTAAGAGTGCTCAGTGAGATAATAACATTTTTTGTTTGTTTGTTTTGAGCATTTACAATGGGCCAGGCATTGTGTTAAGGTTTTTACCTACAATTATTGTATTTAATTCTCACAAGGATCCTATGAGGTAGGTGCCATTTATAGAGGAGAAGAAGTTTAGGGAGGTTAATTATTTACTTGCCCAAGGCCACACAGCTAGTAAGCAATGGAAGTGGAATTTGAACTCAATTATTCAGTAATGTGAAAGATATGTAGTTTTATATCTTTTAAATAACGTTCAAAGCCTAATGAAGAATTGCAAGTAAAGTCTTGGGGGAACCTGCTTTAATAGGTGGAATGATTTGCAAATAATCCATACAAACCACTAAGTAAATAAGCATTTCTAAAGTACTTATAGAGGCTTAAAGACAGCTTTTCTCCTAAGTAGTTCAGACATTCTTCTTTGTTGATACTGTTAACTGCTTAGTAAAGTACTTCTTTTTGAATAGCATAAGGTGACTTCAGTGCCCTTCCAGTTCAAATTATCCTCAGTAACGAATTGGTTGAGTCCAATATAATAATACATCAAGGTTCTTTGCAAAGGGCCCAGCAGTGTCTTAATTTGGCTTTGCCCCTTGAACACCTAGGAACTCTGGTAGTGTAGTGCCTAAGGCACTTGACTGCTAACCAGAAGGCTGGCGGTTCAAACCCACCAGCCACTCCTCAGAAGGAAGGTTGGGCAATCTACTTCTGTAGTGATACAGCCTTGGAAACACAAGGAGGGGTCACTATGAGTTGGGTCTGACTTGATGGCATATAACAACAACAACAACTTGAACACCTGCCCTGGTACCTCCAGGGAATCCAGTCCCTATAGCTCTGGTAGCGTAGTGCCTAAGGCACTTGACTGCTAACCAGAAGGCTGGTGGTTCAAACCCACCAGCCACTCCTCGGAAGGAAGATGGGGCAATCTACTTCCGTAGTGATAGTGCCTCAGAAACCCAAGGAGGGGTCACTATGAGTCAGGTCCGACTCGAAGGCACCTAACAACAACAGCAACAACATAGTTCTGAGCTGGTGCCAGAACTAGTAAATGTAATATAGTTGATTTGTTTGAGTCCATTATCACATACTAGACATTGGACTTAGCCCACTATGTAATCTGCCCCAAAACCAAGTCATTGTATCTCCACTTATAGCTAACGAGGAAGGGCCCAGTGAAGTTAGTAGTTTTCCCAAGACCTCATGCAGGTCAGTGGCAGAGTTGGGGTGGTCTGGCTCCAAGGTCCCATTATCACTTAGCCTGGAACAGGCAGTACTGATAACACCTGATGTCAAACAGGTCTTATCCCTTTGCTTCCATATACTGCCACCTCCTTTGACATTCACAATAACTCAGAGGGGTGAGTAGGGTGGAGTCATTAGTTCCTGTGTGTGCACAAGGAGTGACATCTCATTGTGGCAGGGCCAAGATGAGAATCCAGGGCTCATGACTTCTGGTCCAGAGCTCTTTTCACTTCCTGTCATTTTTAGCAGCTAGGAACCTCACCTGCACCAGGGAGGGATGGGTGGGTGGGGAGGGGTGGAGAAAGGACATATTCCAATTATCTAACAACTGACTGATCAGAAGAGGTCCCAGAGAGGCCCAGTGCAGGAGCAGGCAGGGAGGCCCTGTTGGACCAGGCTGCCTCTAGTTTTCAGGAGATGGAATGAAAACAGGTTCCAGGGATGAGAAATACTGAAATATTTTAACAGTCATGTTGACCTGCTATTCAGCCTGGGTGGAGGCTGATCAGCCCCACCTACTGCCTTCACTTGGTCCAGGGGCTGCAGCTGGGTCTTCTCTCTGCAGAGTTCAAAGAGGCCTTCTCACTGTTTGACCGGACCCCGACTGGAGAGATGAAGATAACCTACGGGCAGTGTGGGGACGTGCTGCGGGCCCTGGGCCAGAACCCCACTAATGCTGAAGTGCTGCGTGTCCTGGGCAAACCCAAGCCTGAAGGTCAGCATGGGCTGAAGCAGGTGACCTCTGGTGCCTGCTCATAGCCCCTGGGCTCCTGGCCCACCCCTGTCTCCTGTGTTCACTCTCTCTCTTCTCCCCTTTAGTCCTCCAGGATCAGCCTCCCCTCCCCAAGTTACCCTCATCCCATAGAGAAAATTGATCTAGAAACTGCTGGCACTTACTCGCCCTTGAAGAATGTATCCTGGGCTCGCTCTCATTTCCTTCATGAAGTTGGGAGCTTCTGGAGAGCAGGGGCTACCTTCTTTTGCTTCTGTGACTTCCCCTGACTCCTTAGGATTAGAGATGGCCAGAAGAAAGGGCGGGTGGGAAGTTGATAACTAACCACCGCTCCTGTTCTCCACGGGGTCTGGGAGCTCTTGAGGTGCCACAGCACTGAGGTGTCAGGTGACTGTTATGAGTTGTATCACAAACAATTTGTTTCTACTAATGGTTACAACACCAAAGTTTGCAAATTATTCATTTTAGATAAATTAGAGCAGAATCAAGATTTGCTCTATAATGATTTTTTTTTCCACTTATTTGTGCCCTAATAGGTTTTGGTGAGTGAGAGTACAAAACATGGTACCTGGGGAGCTAGCGTCCTGGGAATTACACATGGAGAGTGTCCTATTCATGAATGCCCTTTTGTGTGTTTGACAGTGGGGGACAAATGTTAACAGCTGGCCTAAGCCACACGTGTCCTTCTCATCGTCAGAGGTATAGGCACTAGGGGGCGCCAGGTAGCCCTTGCAGGGGGCTCCCAGTAAGTGTGGGTCTCTCTAGAGGGTTCCTGGGCCTCATTTTGGCCCTCCCTCCTTTTTCCTCGGTTCTGGCTCTTTTCCCGCCTCTTGCCGAAGATACTAGTGGAGGGTTAAGGATATGAACTGAAAAGGGCCAGCGGGCTAGGAGATCATCCGTGTCAGCAAGGCTTCCAAGACACCTGGGCCACTTTTATTTTGGGGACTTTCTGGGTTGTTTGGTTCCCTGGGTGGCACAAAAGTACTTGACTACTAGCTGGAAGGTGGAGGTTCAAATCCACCAGAAGGCACCTTGCAAGACAGGCCTTGATGAGCTGCTTCTGCAAGCTCCTGGCCTTGAAAACCCCACGGAGCAGTTCCACACCTGCACACAGGGGGTCGCCACGAGTCAGAAGGGGCTTGACAGCAACAAGCAGCAACAACAACCAGGGCTGTTAAAAAAGGAAGAGATGCCAAACTCTGTGGTATCTAAAAATCATTTGTTTCTGCTACAGTGTGGAAGAAGTGTGACATTCACAACATAACTGCAAATTAATAAACATGATTGATTTGGAGTAACTCCAGACCATGTGGTCTACTACTGGGACCCAAATATAGTTATGCAAAAATTTCTTTTTTTGATCCTAACAGTTCTCTTCTGTGACCCTATGTCTGTCATGTGTCAGAAGTCTCAACCGTGAATGTGAGGCCTGGGCTGTGAGGCCCCTTGGGGCCCTTGCAATGCCCCTGCTGCCGCCTCAGCTCTGTGGCCTAGCTGGCTACCTGAGCTCGGAGATCTGGGTGGAATCCTGGTTCCTTTTCCCTTCAGTGCTTTCATGGAGCAAAGGGTGTCCCAGAGTCAGCTGCTGCCTTTCCCCATGGGCTCTGTGCCCTCTGGTGTCAGTGACGGGGTGGCCCACCCAGCAGTGGCTGCAGTCTAAGGCATGGCTGTTGTCTTAGATTTTGGTCTGACCTGGCAGACTGCTTACATTGCTTTCTCTCCTTGCCTGCACGTGCTTCAAGAGATGAATGCCAAGATGCTGGACTTCGAGACATTCCTGCCCATCTTGCAGCACATCTCCCGCAACAAGGAGCAGGGCACCTACGAGGACTTTGTGGAGGGGCTGCGCGTTTTCGACAAGGAGAGCAATGGCACAGTCATGGGCGCTGAGCTCCGGCATGTCCTGGCCACACTGGGTATGCCAGCCAGGCAGAGGCTGAGGCCCAAGGGGGCGGGGAGGTGGAATGAGAACACCAAGGTAGCATATGTTGTGGTGGGGTGTGGGGCCCCTGCACCCTGAGGGTCGGTCTCACCCTGATCCTGTATCCCTGGAGGGACTGTGAGAACACCCTTCCGCTGCAGGGTTTGCTCAGCAGGTACCAGGGTAGGGAGAAGAGAGGAGGCAGGCGCAGGTTGGCAGGGCAGGAGGCAGTTACTGCTGAGGCCTGGGTGGTGGGACATAGGAGTGCTGCCCTTGTCTTTGTCTCAGACTCTGGGGCCTTGGTCTGCTCACACCCGTGGTGGCTATAAGGCAAAGGTAGAGGCCTCAGAGATTGGGCAGGGCCTCCAAGACCCTTGGCTCCACCCTTCAAAGCCTCAGGAAAAGGCTTGGTGTGAACCACTTCCCAGCCCCAGGGAGCCTTGGGCCTTTAGACTGGAGGGGGTACTTGGGTTTTGCTTGCTTTCCTTTTGCCGTCTATAACAAAGAGTCCACTGCACGCCCCCCCAAGGGGAGAAGATGACAGAGGCTGAAGTGGAGCAGCTGTTAGCTGGGCAGGAGGATGCCAATGGCTGCATCAATTACGAAGGTATCAAGTCACGTTCTCGCTTTTTAGGCACTCGAGGGATGGGGGCAGGCACAGTCTGGGCTGCGTGGGTCTGTGGATGGTCTAGGGGCTGAAGGATATGAGCAGCAGATGGACTTGGTGGACTCCTGAAGGGTATCGTTCTTTTCCAGCCTGAGAGTGAGCATGATGATGGAATGAAAGGTACATAGATTTGGAGACAGCTCTGTGATATGCAGGCTGTGTTGGTTGGTTGTTGGTATGTGCCATCGAGTCGGATACGACTCGTAGCGACCCCTCCTTGGGTTTCCGAGGCAGTATCACTATAGAAGTAGATTGCCGAACCTTCCTTCCGAGGAGTGGCTGGTGGGTTTGAACGACCAGCCTTCTCGTTAGCAGTCAAGTGCCTTAAACACTATGCTACCAGAGATCCCATGCAGGCTTTAGAACCTTGAATAAGTCACTCACTTTCTCATGCCTCAATTTTCTCAGCTACAAAATGGGGAGGATGTTGGCACCTTTCTCAAGGCTGTGGGGACTAATTGAGTTAATGTAGCTCATTTGTTCTACGTCAAGCAGCAGCACACAGAGTGGACACAGAGCAGGGTTTAGGTCTCTTCCCTTTCTCCACCTTCTCTTAAACAGGAGAAAGAATCACAGAGGAGAGATGGCTGGAAGGGTTGGAGTCAGGTAGTAGAGGGCCCGGGGAGGGGGGGCAGGAGGTGTAAGAGGCTGAGAGGGAAATAAAGTGCCAAGAGGGGCCAATTTCATTAGATTATTTTCATCTTCTTTCCTAGCCTTTGTCAAGCACATCATGTCTGGGTAAAGCAGACTCCTCCAGGGTAAGTATAGCGTTTCCCTCTGGGTTCCTTCTGGGACTTAGGGACAACATATGCTCAAGAGCCCTTCTGTTCCAGTCCTGACCCCTGCAAGAGAGAACTGCATGGGATCAGTGCGTGAGAACATCCTGGCCCCTCATCACTTCCCATCTAACCTTAGTGTTTTGCTCCCTGTCACCTCCCCTCATTCCCTTTCCACCCTGTGTCCTGCCTTCCCTTGTCTTTTCATCCTACTTTTCCCCTCATCAGTCACATGCAAGATGATCCCTCAGTCCTGGGGCCTCCTATACAGCTTCCTGCGGCTGAGAACACAGGATCCCAAGTCCAAGAGTGTCCCTGGACTGTGTGCTTGACCCTGTTCCTCTTCCCTCCTCTGGGCTTGGGGTTGTCCTGCTAGGGAGATAGGATTTGTGGTAAGGGGCTGGGGGAGGGAAGGGGGAAATGTCCTTTCCATCTAGTGCTTTCTTGCAGGTATCTGGCCCTTGGCTTTTGCCAGCCTAGAGTAAGTGAGAGGCCCAGAGTAACTGAGCTGGAGCCAGAGTCCCGGACGTGTCATTGTACCAGAACCCCAAGGACCTCACAACCACACAGCCCTTCCTGTAAATAAACAGCCTAGGCAAAGCTGGGCTGAATTCCCTGATCCCAGCTAGTCTCTGAATTGTGTTTTTTGTGATAGTCTCAACTGAGGTTTCTTGTATATTTCTCAGACTAATGAGTACACCCAAGTCATTATGCAAAAATTGGTGTCATGAGAAAATGGGGCATGGCCACATCAGATCACAAAATGGAGGATGACTACATCATTATATAACTTACAAATTACATCAGACATAGTTATGTAACTGCCAAACCACTGAGAATCATGGCCTAGTCAAGCTGACACATAACCTTAACCATTACAGCCAGAATTACTCTTGCCTTGTACCTTGGCGTTTGTTACTGCAGACATATGTCATTCATGCACAAAATAATCTGATAGATTTTTTACTATTGTCATCAGTGTGAAATGTTGGATGAGATACTCTGTAAATGATGGATAGGTGTAGTATCTAGATGCTGGAAAGGCATGGACAAAAGCCCATGGATCTAGAAAAAGTAGGGTCAGACACACAAGCCAAAAACTCTAGAAGGATTTGCAGTTTGAGAAGCTGTAATCAGGAGGAGCGTCATTTCCTTTCAAGGTTCACTGTCCACCTTGTCTCGTCTCCAGGTGGCAGGCAGGAAGAGGAAAACTAGGAGCTGAGTTAGGGAGTTCCCAGATGGTCTTAGCTTCTTGATGTGGACTTCTTCCTGAGCTCAAAGTCCCTGGTTCCTGGTTCATCCCTGCTTGTTCTGGATATCTCACTGACCCCCTACTACAAATCCTGGGCTACAGACCTGGAGGCCAGCTCAGGACCCCAAAGAGTCAGAGTCAGGGACTTCAGGCTGGGAGGGCTGGGGAGTGGGAGGAGGCAAGTGGGGCAAGGAGAAAGACAAGCAATGATTGGGGAGAAGAAGAAAGATGATACGATGAAGTTAAAGACACACACATGACCAGAAACACTTATATTGGAGGTCAGGGGCCCAGTTATTTCGGTATGCGGGTCTCTACACTCCTGAGAACTCCTGCAAGATGAAGTAAATACTCTTCTCCGTGGCGTTTCTGCTGCCCTGTCAGGGCACCCAGCCACAGGACGTTGGTGGGACATCTCCTATGAATCTAGCCACACCTGCTTGCCACGGGAAGCTGAGGGTCATGAGCTGAAATTTAGTCTTCTCAGAATTTCTGCTCTGGTTAGAGAGGTAAGACTGAGGCCCATACATACTCCTTGTTATTTGAGGAAACTGTTTGAATCATAAAATCAGAGATCTTTATACATTTGGGACAACATCATTGAATCCAGTCATTTTCAAATGGTTTTAGCCCTATAGCATTTTGTTCAAACTAACTTCTATTGTGAAGCCAATATGTGAAGCAGAAGGGAACAGAGCTTCTCTAGCTGAGAAGGTGAGGGGCTGGGGTTCCAGCCTCTTGGAGCCTCTGGCTTCGCTCTTTGGAGCACAGCTAGAAGATTACTGATTTAGTTGGACCTCCTAATTGTGGAAATAAAGAAACCTATCCTTAGAGGTAAACTGACTCACCTAGCTCACAGCTAATAGAAGTTGAGTCCAGGTCTCCTGAATACCATTCTGTTCCCTTTTCCAACACATCAACCTGCTGTGGAACTTTTTTCCTACCTTGGTTCCTGAAATTTTGCTCTTCCATTTGCCTCCTACCTCTCAGACCACTCTTTTTCTTCAATCATACTCCCCAACTTGAATGCAAACATTCCTTCTCAGTGTTGAGAACTTAACAGGTTTTCTTCCCCCTCCTTTTCTTTTTCAACAAGTATTTATACTTTGTTGTATGCATTTGGGGTGAATTGAGGTTAAGGCTCTCAAGATTAAAAACCTGAAAAAGTGTTCTTGTCATAGAGTGGCTTACTCGAAGAGTCCAGTTAAGCAAGGAAATAAGCATCCAGGTGCTAGCGAGAGAATTAGCCTCAAACAGCATGGCAATGGCAGGATGCTGCTATCTATGTAACGGACAGTACAAGTTGCAATGCCCCTCCAAGAAGAGCTGAGGAAATGAGGTGCAATGAGGATTTTCCTCGGGGGGTGAGCTTCAAGTGAGACCTCCAGGGCAGACTTCCTGGAAAGAAAATGAACACAGCAAGTTAAAGGGAGCATTATTTTTTTTTTTTTTTCTATTTTTTTTAAAAATTGTGATTTGGATGAAAATGTACAGAGCAAATTTACTTTCCATACAGCAGTTCACATACACTTTGTCTCATGATATTGACTACAATTTACCACAATGCTCCCCTCCCATTTCCTCCTGATAGTTACCTCTTCCCTGTGTCCATCCCTCCGTGCACTCCTGCCCCCTGAGCTGTCTCCCTGTGCATAAGCAGCCCTTCTTTCTCCCATGATTGTTCTCTCCAAGGAGTGTATCTACCTCA
>NW_006921605.1:21028778-21029998 GCF_000298275.1 Orycteropus afer afer | reverse complement strand
CATTTAATTTTTAGAAGGTCCCAATCATCTGGCTTCTCTTCTGCTGTTGGTGCATTTTGAATTATGCTTGGTAGTCTATTTATACCAAATATTAGGGCCCATAAGTTTGAGCCTAAATTTTCCTTGAGAAACTGTATAGTTCTAGTCAAACACATTTTTGAACCTTTTATTGTGATACGATATTGGGAGCTCTGGTGGTATAGTGCCTAAGGCATTTGACTGCTAACTAGAAGGCTGGCAGTTCAACCCATCAGCCACTCCTCAGAAGGAAGATTGGGCAATCTACTTCCATCGTGATGCTGCCTCGGAAACCCAAGGAGGGTCGCTATCAGTTGGGTCCGACTTGACGGCACATAACAACAACAACAACAAGACTCACCTCAAGGCTCACCCCTTCCCTGGAAGGGAAACACCCTCCTTGAACTTTTCTACCCAATGAAGACCACAATATAATCTCCTTAACACAGTTGCCAAACTGGAACTGAAGATCTCAGAGCCAGAGGAGACTGGTCCTGGATATTTCTAGCAGAGTGTAATTTACTGAGGGCATTATTTAGTATAGTGACGTCATGGGTCTGTTATTTGCCTTTGAGTGGATTCTGACTCCTAGCGACTCTATAGGACAGAGTAGAATTCTAGGTCATGCATTTAGCTTCCTATAAAAATGGTCTTATGTGTTGCTGGAAGATTACTGGTGGTGTAGTGTCAACCTCACACCACTAGATGGAACAATTGCAGCGGTGTGCTTCCGACAGGAAGCCCAAGTGTACAATCACACAGAAGAAATTAATTAGAGGAAAACTGATTCCCAGTCTGGGCTGGAGGAGAACTTAAGAAGTCACTTCGTCCAATGTTATGCCTTCAGGCAAATGGAGGTTTTATCTTCGTTCAAAGTTAGAGATTCCTTAGCTAGCTTGGTATCCTGCAAAGGTTTTGCAATGAGAGATGGGAGAGAGGACACTGGCCTGGACCTGTGGAGACCTGACTTCCAGTTACAGTTCTGTTGCTAAGTCACATACCCACATAATTTCAGTTCCACAGGTTGCAAAATGAGGGCATTGACAGACCATCGTTAAAATCCCTTCTACAGGAATATCCCTAGACCGATGATAGATTTAGCTGAGGTTAATCTTTCACAGCTACTAGTGATACAAAGGAGCTCTGGTAGCATAGTGGCTAAGGCACTTGACTGCTAACCAGAAGGCTGGCAGTTCAAACCC
>NW_006921605.1:21023923-21027843 GCF_000298275.1 Orycteropus afer afer | reverse complement strand
GTTGTGGTGCTGGCGGAGAATGCTGAAAGTACCATGGACTGCTAAAAGAACTAACAGATCTGTCCTGGAGGAAGTGCAGCCAGAATGCTCCCTGGAGGCAAGAATGGCCAGACTTCGTCTCACCTATTTTGGTCATGTTGTCAGAAGGGACCATTCCCTGGAGAAGGATGTCATGTTTGGTGGGGTGGAGGGTCAACGAAAGAGGGGGAGGCCTTCAACAAGATGGATTGATACGGTGGCTGCAATGATGAGCTCAAGTATAGCGGGGATTGTGGGGCTGGCGCGGGATGGGGCGGTGTTTTGTTCTGCTGTGCATGGGGTCGCTATGAGTCGGAAATGACTCAACGGCACTTAACAACAACAACAACATATTTATCTTTAATCCATTTGTTTTATTTTTACTCTTACTGTGCATATGTGTTCAATTGGTGGAAAGCTCAAGCATTCATTCAAAATAATTACTGAGTGCACGGTACTAGATACTAAATACATAACAAAAACCAAACACACCCATTGCTATCAAGTCGATTCTGATTTACAGCGACCCTACAGGATAGAGTAGAACTGTCCCATAGGGTTTCCAAGGCTGTAAATCTTTGCAGAAGCAGACTACCACACATCATTCTTCTATGGAGAGGTTTGTGGGTTTGAACTGCCAACTTTTAGGTTAATAGTCATTGCTTAACCACTGCGTCTCCACGGCTCCTTCTAAAACTATAAACAATAAAACTCTAAAACAAAACAAAACAAAAACACAACTCACTGCCGTTGAGTCGAATCCGACTCATAGCGATCCTTCCTTGGGTTTCTGAGGCGGTATGTCTACGGAAGCAGATCGCCCAGTCTTCCTTCCAAGGAGTGGTTGGTGGGTTTAAACTACCAACCTTCCGGTTAGCAGTCAAATGCCTTAGGCACTATACCGCCAGAGCTCCTTCTAAAACAGTAGGAGATTAAAAACAAACTTACTGGTGATCTTTCTCTCCATGAGTTTATACTATATTTAAGGACAAATTATGTATGTGTGAAAAGTAAAGTTTGATATAAAACAAAATAGAAGTCTCCACCAGTGCATGTCTAAAGATCAAGGGAGAGGAGTAGGAGTGGTCAGGGAGGGCTTCAAGGAAGAAGAGGTGTAAGCATAGATGGAATGTAAAAAAGATAAGAAAGGGTCATCTCAATCAGGCACCTTGTGCCACCTCTTTCAACTATAGTCAAAGTCCTTGCATATTAGGATTTGAGTAAAGAGAAACAAGGAGCTCTGGTAGCATAGTGGCTAAAGCACTTGACTGCTAACCAGAAGGCTGGCGGTTCAAACCCACCAGCCACTCCTCGGAAGGAAGGTTGGGCAATCTACTTCCATAGTGATACTGCCTCGGAAACCCAAGCTATGAGTCGGGGCCGACTCGACGGCACATAACAAAAACAACAACAAAGAGAAACAAGAATAAAATAAGAATGAGAAAAAGAATTGGAGAGTGGGACACAAAGCAAGGAGAAGGGAAGAAAGAGAAGGTGGAGGGGTGACTGGGACTACACCCTGCAATGATGTGCACCAATTTAACTTAAAGACCAAACCAAACTCACTGCTGTCAAGTTGGATCCAACTCATAGTGACCCCTCCTTGGGTTTCAGAGGCAGTATCACTAGGGAAGTAGATTGCCCAACCTTCCTTCCGAGGAGTGACTGGTGGGTTTGAACCACCAGCCTTCTGGTTAGCAGTCACATGCCTTAGGCATGATGCCACCAGAGCTCCTTTGCCTTAAAGAAGCAACTTTTAAAAAAATTTAAAGATGAACTATAAACTACTCGTTTTTTTCTCTTAATCTTGTAGAACCACAGAACTATAGGCTTCCAGCATTACCAACACCTGTAGTAGAAGCCATATAAAATGATTGCCCAGTGTTCACTTGAAAACCAACCATGACATGGGACTCACTACCTTCCTAAATAAAACCAAAACCAAACTCATTGCTATCGAGTTGGATTCGACCCATAGCAACCCCTCCTTGGGTTTCTGAAGGAGCATCACTATGGAAGTAGATTGCCCAACCTTCCTTTCGAGGAGCGGCTGGTGGGTTTGAACCGCCAGCCTTCTGGTTAGCAGTCAAATGCCTTGGGGACTACACCACCAAAGCTCCCACTACCTTCCTAGATAGCCCTTTTTTTTTTTTTTTTTGAGGGGGAAAAACTGTGGTTGATAATACTTTCTTCCTCATGGGGATTTGATATCTACATCCTGAGACTTCCATCTACTGATTCGAGATTTGCCTCCAGAGTGACCCAGACAATCAGATATAAGTCCCTTCCCTATGTTAGAAGGTGTAGTTTCCTCTTTTCTCAGCCACTTTCCCTGGTCCCTTCCCACAGGTGCTTGTCTCAGGCCAGGGCCCTTGAATCCATTTAAAGTTAGAGTTAGACCAGCTGCTCTCTAATTTGTTCTGCCGTGGGTCTCAGTTCCCTCTTAGCAATATTATTCTCACACTTTAGCGTTTGACAGTCATTTTGTTTTTGACAGGAAAAATGAAACTGAGCTTAAGATAGAGGTTGGGGAGTTCTGCTGATGGCAAACTGCTAGCACAACAGCTGGTTGGGTCCCTTCTTGTTCTTGCTCTGAACACAAGTAGAAAAGAAAAGTTTTGTTGATTTTAACACTTAAGGAAATTTCACCTCGTTTAGGGCTAAACCTTGTTGGCCTTGTTCTCAGCTCCAGGCTACAACTTTGTGTTCATAAAACACAAAACTCTTCAGCTGTCCCTCCTTTCACCTATTACATGTAAGAACCCCTCAGAGCTGTCTTTCCTCAGCCTCTTCAGCCTCTTTGGCTCCCCTTTCCCACCCAGTTCCTTATTTGGTCATTTGAAATGCCACTGTTAGAATTTCCCTTTTGAGAATGATCCATCCCTCTTGCATAGGAACAGAGGTTCTTAACCATAAAAGACCTTCATGGGCACACTTATTATGTTTTTTTCTGACAAAGGGGATTTATACTTTTCATCATATTTTGAAAGGGTTCAGAGACCCAAAAAAGGTTAAGGACTGCTGTTTCAGAGCTTTTGTGGGATTCTGTTTATCTTTCCCCTGAATGTTTAGACGCGCATCGCATCTGGCGTGGCCTGCCTTCCTCCCGGGCTACCACAAACTCTGAGATGGGATGTCTTCTTCTGCCAGTGCCCTCTTCACTTCCACCTCTTCCTGCAGCAATTCCTTGGGTCACATTTAGGTTTAGAGATACACTTCCCCTTATTACTTCTACTTTTACTGAGGGTCTGGCTTTTAGCAGAATAAGCATTCCCATGCACACACCTCTGAGTCTTGCCCCAGACCTTGCTGGACCTGCACGGGGCATACACCCCTCCGACTGGATCAAGGGCCACAGGCTCAGCACAGCTCCAGTCGTCATTTCTGCTCCTCTCCTCCTTGATCTAGTTCTGGTGGCCTCTGGCAGATTCCGTCTGGATGTGAATCTTCTTGATGGTCAGCACTCATGTAACCCCTCTCCTGTCAGTTTGATTTTTCTTTAGAGTGGAATACACCATCAAATGGAGATGATTTCCATCTTGCAAAGTCTACGTCATATAGAAGATAATATGAGCATTTTCTTTAACACCTTAGTGTCTTTGCTTTTAAAGTTTATGTGGTATAGGAGTCCCTGTGTGGTATAAATGGTTAACATGCTCAGTTGCCAACCAAATGGTTGGAGGTTCAAGTCCATGCAGAGGTGTCTTGAAAGAAAGGCCTGATGATCTACTTCTGAAAACTCAGCCATTGAAAACTCTATGGATTTGGTGAGTTGAGACTGGGGTCTTAAAAGCTTGCAATTGGCCACCTGTATGCAACAATGGGTCTCTCCTCATACAGAGCAAAGAAGAATGAAGAAAATCAAAGACACATGGAAACAATTAGTCCAAGGGACTAGTGGA
>NW_006921605.1:21019572-21023573 GCF_000298275.1 Orycteropus afer afer | reverse complement strand
CAAACCCACCAGCCACTCCTCAGAAGGAAGGTTGGGCAATCTACTTCTGTAGTGATACTGCCTCAGAAACCCAAGGAGGGGTGGCTATGAGTAGGGGCCGACTTGATGGCACATAACAACAACAACATAAGGTAAACATTTACATTAGGTAGATGCACTCCGTGGAGTGATCAATCTTGGGAGAACAGAAGGGCAGTGTTTGCACGGGAGAGAGCTCAGGGAGCAGGAATGCACAGGAAAGAAGGACATAGGGAAGAGGTAACTACAGGGAGGAAGTGGAAAAAGAGTTGTTACATTGTGGGGAATTGCAGTCAATGTCATGAAACAAATGTGTATGAACTGCTGTATGGTAAATGAATTTGCTTGTAAACTTTCACCCAAATCACAATAAAAAACCCAACCCAACCCAGTGGAGCACAGTTCCACTCTGACACACATGGGATCACTGTGAGTCAGAATCAACTCCACAGCAACTCGTTTTTATATGTTATTAGTTATTAGGGACAGAAGCATCATTTTGTAACCCAGGGTTGTAACCAGTGTAGGGACAGGAATTTGAAGGTGTTCCTGTCTTTGCTTTGTTTGTGATGTGTGAGACTTTGGGCTTAACATCTAAGAAATTGAAATAGGACATCTGGTGGTGCTAGTCACAGGGCTCTCTCAACTTCCTGGCCCCCAGGGCTTCAAGGAGATTCCAGAAGGGCCTTCTTGCCCTAACCCTTCTCCCATTCCATTTCCACCCACACTGCAACCAGGGCTTTGAACCAGTTCATTCTAGTTTGACCTCCTGCTGAGAATTTGCATTTCCACTCAAGATACACCACATCAGGGTCTACATGTTCACAGGATCCCCAGATTTCAAGTCTTATTTGGCCCCCTCTCTGCATATTTCAAGGAAAAGCATTAAAAAACTTGTTTGCATTACCAGCTGGAATGTGGAGAGAGCCCTTGTGTTACTAACTTCGTAATTATTTACTTAATGCATTTTAGAGCTGATACTGCAAATTTTTGTTTTGACTTAGAATGTAGTCTGTATGTTATTTTGCAAACAAATGTGTAATTTATAATAATGGCAGCCAGCATTTTGCCGGGACTTTGAGGCTTATAAAATTGAATAGGATTTGGTATTTGTCCTCAAGGAGTTATCAAGTCTAATAGGAAATAGGACATGTATTATGCACAATTTTAAAAATACCAAGTGGAAGTCAGGTGCTGTAAGATAGAGACTAACAAAGAAGTGAGAGCATTTTAAAGAAAGAGGCAGGGTTGTTTCCAGTTAGGAGACCAGAGTAGGCTTCTTGAAGGTATTCAAACTGCACCAAAGTTTGAACTTGATTTAGACACAGACTCATAGAAACAGTAGAGTGAGAATGTGTCCACAACTCATAGCTGTATGATCTTGGGCAAATTTCTCAACCTCCCCCAGCCTCAGTTTCCTAATTTATAAAATGGAGATAATCATAGACTAATCTTTGGTGGCACAGTGCCTAAGGCATTTGACTGCTAACCAGGAGGTTGGTGGCTCAAACCTACCAGCCATCTGTGGAAGGAACACTGGGCAATCTATTTCTGTAAAGATTCACTGCCTTGGAAACCCAAAGGGAGTCGGAATCAACTTGATGGCAGTGAATTTTTTTTTTTTTGAGTTTAACCTCATTTGGTTATTATGCGGATTAAAGGATAATACAGGCAAAGAAATTAAAACTGTGTCTGTAATATAATAAGGCCTCAATAAATACTATTCTGCACAGGAGAAGGACAATCTAGAAAAAGGGAGAATAGTCTTAGCAAAAGAAGGAAATGAGAGAACAACTATTCTTTTGGGAGGCTCAAAAATAATAGAAGTACTGTGGGAACAAATGAAGAGAGAAATAAAGCTCATCATAATAAGAGCATCTTCCTTTCACTGCAGACTTCCTGTGCGTTAATGCTGTTCCCAAGGAGGGGTTGCTGCAAGTCAGGTCTGACTCGATGGCACACAACAACAACAACAACAACAACAGTGCTTTGTGTGCATTGCCTATGTAGTCTTCCTAACCACTGGAGTAGGTGTGGTTATCCCCGTTTTAAAATTGGAAAGACCCCTAGGCTTATAGACAATATGTTTCACTTAACGAGTGGAAACTTCAGGAATCAGACCCACACCTGCTCCATGCCTAAGCCTGTGTTCTTTGTGGTGTTAGCAGCTGCTGTCCAGTTTCCCTTTTGACCATGGCGACCCCATGCACAACCAGGGCTTTGAGCTAGTTTATTCTGGTTTGAGGTCCACCCCTGCTGAGAATTTGCTTTTCTCTTGTAACTATTCTGAATCAGAATCTACATTTTAACAAGATCCTCCTGTGAGTCTCGTGTATACATTAGACTTACCTAGGGATCTATAAGAATCACTTGGGGATCTTGTCAAACATAAATTCTGATTCAGTATACAGGGGCGGGAGAATGCAAGTTCTCAGCAGTGGGGCTGAACTAGAGTGAATCGGTTCAAGCTCTGTGCCAAGCAGAAGGAAGTACTGCCTGGTACTTCCTGAACCACCCCTGTGATGGGTTGAAGACTGGACCATTGCGATCACAGGGTTTTCATTGTCTGCTCTCTGGAAGTAGATTGGCAAAACTTTCTTCCTTTTTTGGTCTGGAAGCTCCACTGAAACCTGTTCAACATCATAGTCACACGCAAGGCTCTGCTGACAAATGCATGGGGGGTGCGTGTGCAGGAGGTGCACTGGTCCAGAATCACACCTGGGTCTCTGCCATGGAAGGCAAGAGTTCTAACACTGAACCACTGAAGTCCCAAGCTTGTATCCTTAAGCCCACTCTATTATAGCCCTTTGACTTCCTCTCTGCCCCTCCAAACCTGCTGGGTCCTTCCTTGCCACCAGCCAAGCTTGTCACCTTGTCAAGTCACTTTCTCATTTAGGCTTCAGTTTCCTTTTGAATTAAAGGAGTTGAAGGAGGCTCCAGAAGTCTCTTGCAGCTCTAAAGAGTGTGATTTATTTTTCTCCCCTCCTCTTAATGCTGATTTTTATTTGGCTGCCAGGTATCATTCTGGACACCCAACAAAATGCACAAGGAAGGAGAGTGCAAAGGACCCAGGTCTCTTGGTACAAAATTCAGCAGATTAAAAAAAAAAAAAAGTCAAACTAGTGTATCACGAAGCCAGAGCGTAATCATGAAGATAATTTTAGTAAGGAAGTGGCCAGAGACTAAAGGTGAGTCAGAAACACTTGCCAGAGAGTTCTAGTCAGTCTGCAAACAGACCCTAAAGGAAATGAGGAATGCTGTTTTGGGCTCCAGTTAGGAAGGTGAAACGAGGGGCAGTTCCTTAGTGACCCTGTCCTCCTGGTCTGTTTTTTTTTTTTTTTTTTTTTTTTTTTTTTATTTTTTTTTTTTTTGTGGTGGGGCATCTATGGGCTTCAGGAAGTGAGATGGAGCAGAAATATGAAAGAGGATAGAGATGACAGGCAGTGAGTCACTTGTGGGATATGATTTTTTAAGTATATTTTGTTGTTGTTGAGAATAGACACAGAAGAAACATACATCCATTCACTATGAGTCTGGTCCAACCCGAAGGCACACAACAACAACAACAACGTTCAAGGCTCTACATATGCTTTGCCATGATACTGATTCCATGCTTTGAGTTGTGCAACTATTTCTCACCCTCCTTTTCTGTCCGGTGCCACTCTCATTAACATAAACTCACTGTCCCCAAGTTTCCTATCTGATTTTTCAAGTTGCTATTGTCAATTTGATCCCATATAGATATATCTTAAAGGAGTGATACCCAAAGCAGACACTCTTTACTAGGTAAGCTAAAATATTGTTTGGTTTTTGCTAAAACGGCAAGGAGGCCACATGTTCTGACCTCCTAGAACCCCACAAGAGGAAGGCAGAATCACCACCAATAGCCCAAGGCCTATTACTGCAAGGCCAGACATGCTGCGTCCCTCCAGCCCTTTCACCAACCATTCCTCCCAAAGCACCCACCACCTCTCTCCTGGGTT
>NW_006921605.1:21015997-21019007 GCF_000298275.1 Orycteropus afer afer | reverse complement strand
AGAAACTGGATTCCATGAGAATTTGAAATTCTGTTCTGTATTTTCCCTTTTTGATCAGGATTCTTCTGTAGAATCTTTAATCAAAATGTTCAGTAATGGCAGCCAGGCAGCATCTAATTCTCCTGGTTTCATAGTAAAGGAGGCAGTTGTTCACGGACATTCCATATCCTCCCACGATTCCTGCTCACCTTCTTCCTTTCTTGCTCCAGGAAAATAGAGACAAATTGTGGTGCCTTGGATGTTGTCCCTTGCAAACTTTTATGATCCCTAGGTACTACATAATGAATTAGGAGGTGGAATAGAAGCACTGAACACATTAGGCTCATTAACTGGGATGTCCCATGAAACTGGGACCCTAAACCTCCAAACAAAGTAGTCAAATCACATGAGGTGTTTGGTTGTACGTAAGCAACCTCAGCCTTGTGTAATATGATTTGAAACTTAACCTGTTGCCATTGAGTCAATTCTGACTCATTGCAACCCTACAGGACACAGTAGAACTGCGCCATAGGAGTTCTTAGGCTCTAATCTTTACAGAAGCAGATTGTCACTTTTTTCTCCTGTGGAGTGGCTGGTGGATTCAAACTGCTGCCCTTTTGAGCATTTAACCACTGTGCCACTAGGGCTCCTTATTTGAAGTTAGCGGTATGTGTTACTAAATTTCTTTCTTTTTTTTTTCTGTGGGGTGGACCACAGAAACTTTGGACTTGTTAGAAGTAGTCTTCCTACAATATCACTCTCATATTTTTTCTTTTCTGCCTTGATGAAAAAAATGTAATTACAAAAAAATTTGCCACAGGTAAATAGGGCTGCGACTTATGTCTTCTAACCTATGTAATTAATTTTATGTACTTTTGGTAGTTCTGCCTCTCTACTTCAAAGGGCACCTGTGGTCACCTGCCATGGGACCCCAAATGTCTATTATTATTTGGGAGGTAGGCAATGAAGACTCCTGGGTATGACTTAGTTTGGGCTCAGTGTTTGGGTTCCAAAGCCAGACTGCCAGTGTCTAGAACAGAGGGTACAGCTGACCAACTGAATGACCCTTGAGCAAATGACTCTCCTCAGTGTCTTAATCTATAAAATGGGCATAAAAACAATATCCATCTCATCTTTAAACCAGACAACTACTAACTCATCTAATTAAGAAGGTTAACCTTGAGCATTGTGATTTTTCAAACAATTATCCATATGGATTACATGAACAACCAAACCAAACCAAACTCACTGCCATCAAGTTGATTCCGACTCATGGTGACCCCCTTTGGGTTTCTGAGGCAGTAAATCTTTATGGAAGTAGATTGCCCAGTCTCCCTTCCATGGAATGGCTAGTGGGTTTGAACCGCCAACCTTCTGGTTAACAGTCAGATGCCTTAGGCCCTAGGCCACCAGAGCTCCTTTAATATGCGAACATAAATGCAACACACTGCCGTTGAGTGGGATCCGACTCATAGTGACCCCTCCTTGGGTTTCCGAGGCGGTATCACTACGGAAGTAATCGCCCAACCTTTCTTCTGAGGAGTGGCTGGTGGATTTGAACTGCCAGTCTTCTGGTTAGCAGTCAAGTGCCTTAGGCACTAGGCCACCCGAGCTCCTTCCTTTAACACAGTAACTCTAAAACACAGATGAAAACTGTAAGAGGCAGAGAGTCTAAGTTAACAATGGTGAAACAATATGGGCAGAGATGGGGGAATGGTGACACAAGGTGAAGGAAGTAACCATCGTCAATGGACCATATATATAAAAGTTGTTGAACGGGTGTATGTTTTGTTGTACGTATTTCACCAAAAAACAAAACAATATTCATCTCCTGGAGGGATGTGAGACTTTTATGATGTGATGTGTATAAAGCATTTAGTATATGCCTGGCACATAGTAAGTCCTCAGTAAATTTTTGCTATGACGTCATCACCAGTCTCTCAGCTTAAATCTCCCTGGGTGGATTGCTTAACAGAATTCTGCGGCTGTAGGAAACGAGTTCATTTTGTGCCCTGGAAAGGAAAGTTCTAGAAAATGGGACATGCATTCACAGGCATGGTCTCAATCTGAAGGTTTTACCACATATAAAATCCCATGAATATGTAGGAGATGGGTATGAGAGTACAGAGCGAATGAACAGGTGAGGAATACAGATTAAGAGTGGTCTTGCTGGGGACACAGCCCTTGGGGTAGTTCATTTGTGTGAGCCCCTGTTGGGAGAATGGAGAGAGGGGGAGGAGAGGACGAAAGGAACAGGGAGAATCAAAGAGGCAGAGGCTGCTCTCCTGCCAAGGGTCCTGGTCACAGTGAAGGGGACACAGGCTCTCTCCTTCCGTTCCTTCCTCAGGCTTGTGGCTTCCAGGACAGGGCTGAGGACTGCAGGTCTCATTGGGCTGGAAACAGCCGGAGCCGTGGGGAAGTGAGGGGTCCTGCTGATCATACTTCCAGCTCACAGTCATCCTACCCTGTGTGCTGAGGTTTTGTCACCCTTCTGAATCCCAGGGGCCCTCCGTTTAGACCAGCCTTCAGGCTAACGGCCAGGTTTTTCCTATGTGGGTGTCATACCTCAGGACTCAGCTGGACAAGGCTAATACTGTAGACAGGAAGTGGTCAGGACCTGGAAATAGAGCAGCGTGGGGGAAGGGAGGCAGGCAGAACTGATCCAGCCCAGGCTGCCTTCTCAGGCTAGTGGCACAGAATTCGTGGACTTGGCCGAAGGTACAGGGATACTAGGGATAAGACCCTTTCCTAATCTTATCTCAGAAGATGAGAAATCCCAGTGTTCTATGCATTAACACAGAGGATGGGGTTGTGGCAATGGAATTATTCTGTTGTAAGGTTCTTACATTTTACATGACGCAGTACAATGTTGTTGTTACTGTTAGGTGCCATCGAGTCGTCTCCGACTCATAGCGACCCTATGTACAGCAGAACAAAACATTGCCTGGTTCTGTGCCAGCCTCACAATCCTTGCCATACCTGAGCCTATCACTGTAGCCACTGTGTCAGTCCATCTTGTTGAGGGCCTTCC
>NW_006921605.1:21012402-21015732 GCF_000298275.1 Orycteropus afer afer | reverse complement strand
ATCCTACTTCCGTAGTGATACTGCCTCGGAAACCCAAGGAGGGGTCGCTATGAGTCAGGGCCGACTCGACGGCACATAACAACAACAACAACATATTAAGGATAATATTGTAATCTCTAACACACACATACCACAAAGAAGTATAGCTAAAAAGCCAGTACCAAAAAAATCCAAACCCACTGCTGTCAAGTAGATTCCAGCTCATAGCAACCCTGTAGGACAGAGTAGAGGGGCCCCACAAGGTTTCTAAGGCTGTAATCTTTACAGAAACAGACTGCCACATCCTTCTCCAGCAGAGCAGCTGGTGGTGTGAAACTCAGACCTTTCATTTAGCAGCTCAGTGCTTAACGACTGTGCCACTAGGGCTCCATTATGAATTATTATACTAAATGTAAGTGGGTTGGGACTTCAGCAGGAGCGCCTAACCTGGTACCTGTGAATGCGACCTTGTTTGGAGATCTTCAAAGATGTTATCAGTTAGCACGTGGTGATGTAGGAGTGGGTCCATCCTATCAAAGAGGAGAAGAAACACAGAGGCATATAGAGGGAAGATGGCAATGCGACCATGGAGTGAGGACGCTGCAGCTGCAAACCCAGGAAAGCCAGCAGCTACCAAAGGCTGGACGAGACAAGAAAGGATATTCCCTCAGAGCCTTTGGAGAGATCATGGCCCAGTTATCACCCTGAGTTCAGACTCACAGCCTTTAGGACGGCAAGAAATTTCTGTTCTTATAAACCATTCAATTTGTGGTACTTTGTTATGGCAACCCTAAGAAATTAATGCCATCGATGAGGCTGGGAACAGAGTAGGCAACTTGCTGGCATGTTTGCTAGGGCCAGGCTAGGGCTGGGGACTTGGTTAGCATGCGTGCTGGGCCCATCCCAAACAGTTGATGTTAGCAGGGCTGGTTTGAGAAGATGCCTGGGTGACTGGGAGATTGGTTAAATATATGGGAATTGAGCAAATATGTAAACATATTTACGTAATTAATGAGAGTCAGGTTTCTCATTGTTAGAGATCAGAGGCAATTGTAGAAAGGGGAAGGAAATAATAAACTTTGTGGTGTTGATCTGGAGTTGTGGTGTTGGCATTGGAAGTACTAATGTGAGCTCGTGGATATATATAAACTCAAAACTCACTGCTGTCGAGTCAGTATGTATTTGAATTTGTGTGTGTGTATTCCACCCTCCTTCAAGTTCTGTCTACTAAGAGGCCCTAAGTCAATGACACCCTATGTGGCCATCCTACAGAAGCATGTTGTTGTTGTTGTTGTTATGTGCCGTGGAGTCAGACCCGACTCATAGCGACCCCTCCTTGGGTTTCTGAGGCGGTATCACTACGGAAGTAGATTGTCCAACCTTCCTTCCGAGGAGTGGCTGGTGGATTTGAACTGCCAGCCTTCTGGTTAGCAGTCAAGTGCCTTAGCCACTATGCTACCAGAGCTCCCTACAGAAGCATAATGGACCCCAATCCAAAATTTGGTTCAGAAGTCAAGGTTGATGACTCCACATCAAGATGCTATGCAAAGGTTTAATATTCACATAGTGAGGCTTTCTGGTGAGACCAAGGTGGTTCCAGGGAGGTCTAAAATGGCTTGAGAGAGCAAGGAAAGGAAACTAGCTTGGAGTTTTTTTGGTGCTTAGGGGATGGGACTGGGCTTAGGTTCCCACACATCACTTGAACTTCCTGTCAATGCCAAAGGAGGGAACACCTCGGCTTTCCTTTCAGCTTGCCAAGGGGCAGAGCACAAGGGGAGGAGACAGAGGTGAGGCTTAAAAGACATCAACAGTTAAACATTGAAAAATGGAGCCAGATTCTTTGCTACACACTCCAGTAGCAATGAACCCATATCTTGGTTTCTAAATATTATTCACTAAAGGGAACCAGGGTTCAGTGAATAAATGGCTGATGCCAAGGCTGGGGAAGGGCAAGTGCATGAGCCCAGAACATCTTACTGTGCTAGAAATAAGAAAGTGCTCAACAAACAAAAGGGACCTGCTAGCAATAAAGAGGAACTATTTGTTGAAATGGCAAATGTTTTGTTACATATATACTTACCACCCTCACAATAAAAAAAGGAACGAAAACTGACATATTCAACGATGTGGTGAATCTCAAAACCATTTCCTTTGAGCAAAAGACACCAGATGCAAATGAGCACATAATGTACAATTCCATTTTATACGTGGTTCAGGAACAGGCAAACGAATCTATGGTGATGGAAATCAGAACAGTGGTTGCCTATGGGGGATGGAGGTTGGGGGAGGCTTCAAGAGAACTTGCTGGGGTGATGAAATAGTGTATAGCAAGATACCACTTTGCTTCTCCTCTGTCTCTCATTGCATGTAAACTTTACCTGCATTTAAAATAAATAGCAAATCACAATACAACCTGCTAGGTGACCTGGATTTTGCTTCAGGGCAGTGATATTTTAAAGAATTTAAAATGTTGAAAGAATGATTTTAAAAGATTTGCACATTGTGAAGACTTCTTTAGAGGCTGCAGACTGTCTCTAACTCCCACGGTCCCAACACTGTTGAAGTGACTTCTGGCCTAGAGGCCCTCTGTACCTGGAGGTGGTAGATGGAGCTGGCCCCTTTGTGTGGCTGGCTCCTCCTCTCTTCCCTTCCAAATGGCAGGAGACACTTCTGCTGATGTGTGCTACTATTAGGGTGTATCCTAGGGCTATGGGAGGTCTGAGGAGTGAGTGCAGAGGGTGGGGGTGGAAGAGGAGAGATCCGACAAGATTACATGGAAGAGATGACATCTGTGATCTCTTGAAAGACAGATGGAATTTTCCAGGTGGGAAAATGACCAGTCAGTCAGAAAGTGTGGAGTATTTGGGAATGATAAATATGTTCTAGAGCTTTGGTGAGAGCTGAGACTGGAGAAAAGAGGCCAGTTCTCAGGGATCTTGTGTGTCTCAGGAGAGGGCACGTGGCCTGAGAGGCCTTAGGAAAGCCCAGGAGCCAGAGAGACTTTTGGGCCCTAAGACCTTGTTTTCAGACCTTCAGAGCCACATCCTGCTCCCATTCACTCCCTGGGGGTGTCTTGCTCACAGCCCTAGAAATCCCTCGCTGAGCCTCCAGTGGTTTTCATTCTGGGGAAGACCCAGGGGCCCAGAAGAAGGATTCTAGGGAGTAGTGGGCAGGAGGCCTGTGGGGAAAATGCAATGAAGCTCTCAAATCCGAGTTTGAATTTGGAGGCGGTGCACTGGCTATAGAAGGTCTGGAGGCATAGTGCCTAAGGCACTTGACTGCTAACCAGAAGACTGGCAGTTCAAACCCACCAGCCACTCCTTGGAAGGAAGGTTGGGCAATCTACTTCCG
>NW_006921605.1:21010468-21012147 GCF_000298275.1 Orycteropus afer afer | reverse complement strand
ACCTAGCCAATTCTGACTCACAGGGAAGCTGTAGGACAGAGTAGAACTGTGCCATAGCATTTCCAAGGGTGTCTATACAGACGCAGACTAACATATCTTTCTCCCACTGAGTGGCTTGTGGGTTTGAACCGCTGATCTTTTAGTTAGCAGTTGAGAACTTAACAACTGTGCCGCCAGGGCTCCCCCACCCCTCTTTTTCTTCCCCTGTGGCTTAGATGAAAGTTTACAGAGCAAATAAGTTTTCCATTCAACAGTTTTTGCACATTTTGCTTCATAACATTAGTTGCAGTTTCCTCAACGTAACCGTGCTTTTCCAGCTTCCTCCTTGGGTTCCCTGTGTGCATTAGTCCTTCACTAGAGCTCCTTTTAAGGAAACATTCGTTGTTGTTTTTAGGGGCCTTGGAGAATGGTTCTTACTCATAGCAACCTTTTGTACAAGGGAACGGAACACTGCTCCATGCCGTGCCTTCCTTACAGTCGATTGCTGGGCTTGAGCCCACTGTGGCAGCCACTATGTTGATCCATATCATTGAGGGCCTTCCTCTTTTTTTGCTGACCCTCTTCTTTACCAAACATGATGTCCTTCTTCAGGGACTGGTCCCTCCTGAAAACATGTCTAAATTATGTGAGACAAAGTCTCACCATCCCTACTTCCAAGGCACATTCTGGCTGTACTTCTTTCAAGACAGATTTATTCGTTCTTTTGGCAGTCCATGGGAGCTCTGGTGGCGTGGTGTCTAAGGCATTTGACTGCTAACCAGAAGGTTGGCGGTGCAAACCCACCTGCCACTCCTCGGAAGGAAGATTGGGCAATCTACTGGGAAATCCATGGAGGGGTCGCTTTAAGTCGGAATTGACTCGACTGGCAGAGAGTTTGGTTTGATTTTTTGGCGGTCAATGGTATTTTCAGTATTCTTCACCAACACCACAACTCAAAGGCATCAATTTTTCTTTGGTCTTCCTTATTCATTGTCCAGCTTTGGCATGCATATGAGGCGATTCAAAACATTCCAAACCAAACTCACTGTCACGGAGCCAATTCCGACTCATAGCGACTCCCCTTGGGTTTCCAAGGCTGTTGTAAATCTTTATTGAAGCAGATTGCCTCATCCCTCTTCAGTGGATTGGCTGTTGGGATTGAACCACTGACTTTTTGGTTAGCAGCCAAATGCTTTAACCATTACACCACTAGTGGATAATAAAGGACTAAACTGAAAAGAGGTGCAGAGTAGGCATTCAACAAATGTTTGCCAGTTAAATGAATGAAAGAGTGAGTAAAAGAAAGCTGGTACTGGGGGAAAGTACCCCAGGAGTTTAGGCGAAAGAGAAATCCTTGTGGGTGCGTGTGTTTGGAGGGTCAGGAGAGAGGCAGCAGTCCCCTGGCCTTTCTGAACATGCTAAGTGCCAGGGCGTGGGCCCTCGGACTAAGAGGTGCCCCCACGACCCTATCAGACCGCAGCTTTCACTCACCCGCCAGCAGGCGGATCCTCGTGGGCGGAGGTGAGCGGGGAGATAGGAGCCGCGGTTTCCCACAGCACCCTCTCGCGCGCAGGGTCCAGAAAAAGGCCCGCAGCAGGAAGCGCGAAGTCGCGGCCCGCCCTGTCGTCCCACCCACCGTGTCCCCTCCCCTCGGGCTGCGGGAAAAGCCTCCGCGGGCGCCGCTGCCAGCTGTGGGGCGG
>NW_006921605.1:21007102-21010368 GCF_000298275.1 Orycteropus afer afer | reverse complement strand
GGCCGCTCTGGGCCGCGCTGCTGGCACTGGGGGCGCTGGCGGGCGCCTGCGTTGGAGGTGAGCGAAGCTCTGCGCCCGCCGCGGGGACGAGCGCTCCTGGGGGCTGCGCCCCGCCTTCGCCGCAGCGGAGTGTGCACACTTGGAACCGGGAGATCCGGGTGGGCGAGCCCCGCGCGGCTCTATCTGAGTTCGCGGGCCTCGACCTGGGCCATCCGAGCCCGGAGCTGGGGACCTTCCGTGACCCGCCCGGAGAGGCGTGAGAGGCATTTGGTGCCAAGGCCGGGCCTCTGGGGCACCGAGGTCGATGGCCCGGTTGGGCACCTCGCTGGGGCGGTCCCGGCGCGCGCTTGGCTGTGGGAACAGCTCCGAGCCCCACGCTCAGCGCTCGCTGCGCGCATCCCAGTGGTCCTAGCTGTGCCGAGGCGACGTGGGCTTTCTGGGGCTGCTCGGCGCGTGGGAAGAGGGATATACTTGTAGCTTCTCCGGCGAGAGTGCACGCGCGGATTTGCCAGTTACTCGGCATTCCTCCTTCTCCCTGTGCTACTTGTTTCCAAGTTTTTCTAACTTGGTGGCTCCCCACAGGAGTGTTTCGGAGCAGGAAAAAGCGGTGCCCTTTCCAGTGTCCGCAATAGCAGCGGTGTCTCTGCTTCCATGACAAACTCCAGACCTGAGAAATCTTTAGTGTCTGCGGGGAGTCAGGCCAGGGGTTCCTGGGGCTGGCTTGGATCCCTGGCTGCGTCTTCCCTGCCGCTGCTCTGTCTTTCCGTCAGCTTCCAGGGCTGTCGACATCGGGTTGCCATGGTGCTGGAGAGGGCGGTGAGGGAGCACAGCGAACGAAGCACAGCGAACAAAGCACAGCGCTGGGGTGCTCCCGTGGTACATCCGGAACCCTGGTGATTTAACCAGGAGAGCTCTTGCTCGTGGACCTCTGGAGTCACGCCTTCCACAGAGGACACACGAGTGTGCATACATGCACTTTTATTGAAAACAGTAATACTCATTGTAAAGCAATTTAGATCATGTAGAAGGGATTTTTTTTAAAAGAATTGTGGATAAGTCCATAACTAAGTTGAAAATACTTTGGTGAATGCCTTCCAGACTCTTCTGTGTATGTAAAGACAATATAAGTAAGAAGATCATACTGAACAGGGCAACATTATCTTAATGGAAGGATTGATGTATAGGGAATGTATGTTTAGGTTGTCGTTACTGAAACTTGCTGGTGATAGAGGCTAACACAGGTCAACTGATGTCTTCAGCCTGCAGTGAGAAGCCTGATGATCGTCCCACAGACATAGGAATCCCCAGCATTCTGCCCAGGAGGTGTTAATGTTTTGGGTCAGATGATGCGGCTGTTGATGGAGGTGGATAAATCTATGAAGGCAACTTAGCCGTCTCCTACTGCTTCCATGAACTTGAAACATGTTTTCTTTATTATTATTTTTTTCACATCCACAGTATGCTAATTTCATTTCCAAGTATAATCATTATATTTTCATGTAATTTTGGAAGAAATGAGGTAGCATAAGGTAGAGCCTAGCATGGTCGCAGCCCAGTGTTGGTGAGGGTATGTTATTTTGATGTCTCTCCTCAAGCTCTCAGTCTATCTTGCATTGATGTGGTTCACACAGTTGTAATGGCTCGTAGAGGATTCCGCTACATGGACACACCTGAATTTGGGTGGCAGTTCCTTGCATGAGCGGTCCTTTAGGAGATGTGGTCACAGATTTATTGGTGTGATTAGGGTGATTTCCAGCAGTGGTGATGGGGTGTGCTAAGCTAGCCCAAGACTCCTTCTGAAAGGTGGGGTAGAGTAGTGTTCAAGAGCAGAGAGAGGCTGCTGCAGAGCCAGAGCTCCAGAGTGATCCGTCCCCAGTGAAAGCTGTTTCTTTTATACTTACGTTCCCCATCCCAGGGTTAGGAGCCCTAGTGGTGTGATGATTAAGAGCTCTATTCTTAAACAGAACGTTGGTAGTCCAAGGCTGGTGGTTCAAACTCACCAGCTGCTCTGTGGGAGAAAGACCTGTTCCCATGAAGATTACCGTCTAGAAAACCCTGTGGAGCAGTTCTGTTTGCCACATGGGATCACTGTGAATTGAAATCAACTCAACAGCACCTAACAACAACAATAACCGCCATGTTGTTAATAGGGTTGCAGGTCCCTAGAAGCATGTGGTTGGGGGAGAGTAGGAGAGTTGTGTAGGCACATATAGTATTGAAAGGACACAGAAAGGGTGGGGGGAGTGGCACAGAAAGGCTATCCCAGAGTAGGAGAGTCTGGTATGGGGAGAAGGGAGCTTGTTTGAGGATAGAATTAAGTTTTGGATTTTATGGGCAAAGGTGATCAATTTAACTTCCCCTAAGAGGTATTGGAGCTCTGGTAGCATAGTGCCTAAGGCATTTGACTGCTAACCAGAAGGCTGGCGGTTCAAACCCACCAGCCACTCCTCGGAAGGAAGGTTGGGCAATCCTACTTCCGTAGTGATACTGCCTCGGAAACTCAAGGAGGGGTTGCTATGAGTCGGGGCCGACTCGATGGCAAATAACAACAACAACAAGAGGTATTTATATATTTTATAAAATATATTTTATATATTTTATACCTTCCTCGTATTTATTGTATTATGCAAATCACGCATGTGGTATACAGCCCAATCTCTCACATTCATTTTCCTGTGTGCACTATGAGCATTATATGCATATGCATGTTATTCACGTGGGCACATTATTTTTGAAAAAGATGTTAGTTTTTATTCTAGCCCCAAAATTGCTGGATAACAAGTTTTGTTTGCTAACATCATCTAAGTTGGTTAGTGCTGATCTGAGGTGCTCCTTTTTCCTCCTTAGTTTATATCCTGGAAACTCTATAACCAAAGCTTTCTCTCTACAGGAACCCTCAGGAGCTGGAGAGAGTTGGGAGGAAGGTATGTTAGCTGAGAAGAGGGACAGCTATGGTTTAGAGCCAGTGGAATGTGGATTTGACTCTGATTTTGTCTTTTATTGACTGTGTGACCTTGGGCAATTTAGAGGATCTTTTGGGTTCTCAGTTTCCTCATTTGACAAGTATAAAAAAAATAATACTTCTATGCTTATGCTGAATAAATGAGATAGAGGCACAAACTGAGTGTTCAGTAAATGGCAACTGACTTAAGGCACTTGACTGCTAACCAGAAGGCTGACAGTTCAAACCCACCAGCCACTCCTCAGAAGGAAGCCTGGGCAATCTACTTCTGTAGTGATACCGCCTTAGAAACCCTAGAAAACCA
>NW_006921605.1:21002446-21006762 GCF_000298275.1 Orycteropus afer afer | reverse complement strand
TGGAAGGAGGACTGGGCAATCTATTTCTGTAGAGATACTGCCTCAGAAACCCAAGGAGGGTTTGCTGTGAGTTGGGATGAACTAGATGGCAGTGAGTGTGTGTGTGTTTGTAATGGAGGAAGGGTCTCTTGTTATTTCAATCCATTCCTCATTGGTTGCTTGGCATATCTCAGCCACTCTGACCCAGCACGAACCCACAAGAGAGGCCAAGGAAGGGAGAGGCTCATACTTTGCCTTATTTATGCGAAAACCTCAAGTCCTGTCTCTAGGAAAAGAGAGAGACAAAGGTGTCCAAAGATAAAACTTTGGAGGGGAGGACAGAGTGAAAGAATGACAGAGGCCTCCAGGGTACAGCACAAGATGGGACAGAGAAGGAGGAGTTTGGATATGACTGTCATTTTCTAATAGAAATTTCTCCTCTGTAATTCTCTACCCTGCTCGGAAACTCTGGTTATCATCCCCTTCCAGCCCCAAGAATCCTTCTGCCCTCATTGGCAGGAATAGTCAGGAAGCGTGCCCACAGGAACCACAACTCATGAATCAGCAGACAGATAATTAACTGGAGTAGTGACCAAGTAGCTCAGGGATAAACCGCTTGGCTTGGCCCAGCCCTCTCTGTTGCCCGCAGAGCTGGCCTGCGACTTCACCCCATCACCTCTTCTCTCTTTTCCTGAACTTGGGCCCTTCCCGAGTAGGAAGATTATTGTGCCTGGTGGAGCTCAGGTCGCTAGTGGAAAATGAAAGTGGAAGCAGGGAAAGGATACAGTTTAGTAAAACTGTCTGATCTCCTTGTGTATACTGCTGGTGTTTATTTATATGTGAGGTTCTCCAGCAAAATATTTATAAAATCATTCTTTCTCTCCATGCACACAGTGTCCCCAGAAACTCTACTTCTTCCTCTCCTCTTTTTTTTTAAAGTTAGGTTTATTGAGGTACAATTTATGTACAGTAAGATTCACCTTTTTTAGTTGTACATTTCTATGAACTTTGACAAATGCATTCAATCAGTTACCATGACTATAATCATGATATAGACTATTTCCATCACTCCACAAAGTTCCCTCAAGGCAACATTCACTCAGAGGAAATGCAGGACAAGCAGGCGTGCGTAACTATGAGGGGCACAGGGGGAGATTACTAGGCAGGGAGGAGAGGAGACTGGCTTAGGGTTGGGCATGGTAAATGGGGAGTGAAACTAAATGTACACATAACGATGAATGTAAAACAAACTCTTAAAATAAAATAAAATATTAAAAATTAATAAAACACTAGAGAACTAAAAAACAAAAAACAAAAAACAAAGTTCCCTCAAGCCCTTTTACAATCAGTCCCCTAATCCCACCCCCTATAATTTTTCCTTTTCCAGAATGTTATATAAATGAAATCTTACAGTTCGTATCTTGTCAAGTTGAGATTCATCCATGCATTGCATATATCAATAATCTGTTTCTTTTCATCACTAGGTAGCATTCTGTTGTAAAGTGCTCTAGAGTTTGTTTATCCATTCATCAAGAGATGGATGTTTGAATTGTTTCCATCTTTTTAACAATTATTAATGTTGTTTGCTACCATCAAGTTGAGCCTTGACTCATGGTGACCCAATGTGGAAGCCAGAATAGGCATTTGTGCCCAGGTTTTTGTGTAAGTATGTTTTATTTCTCTTGAGTAAATATCCAGGAGTGGGATTGTGGAGTTTTACGCTATGTTTAACTTGATTACAAACTGCCAAACTGTTTTCCAAAGTGACGGTACCATTTTGCCTCCTACCAGCAATGAATGAGGGTTCTAGTTGCTCTGCATCCTTGCTGCCGCTTGATATATTGTCATTGAAAAAATTCTAGAGCTCTAGTGATGCTGTAAGGAGCTCTTGTGATGTAGTGGTTAAGATATTTGGCTGCTAGAAGAGCTAGATGGTGTGCGGCTACCACTTTTCAGCCACTCAGAGGAGGATCTATGTAGGAGATCCTGGGCAGAATGGGAGAACAATGTGGAACAAAATCATTTGAGGGGGAAAAAAAACAGGGACCAGTTTTGCTGGTCTGATAGAGCCTGATGGAACCACTGAGACTATGGCCCCTAGCTGCCCTCGGGTCAGGAACTGAACCCACTCCTGTGGCTTCCAGCCAAACAAAAGACAGGCATATGAGCTGAACATTTACATTAGGTAGATACACTTGTTGGAGAGATCAGTCATGGGAGAACAGAAGGGCTGTGTATGCACAGGGAGATAGCCATTCCTTGGAAGGAAGGTTGGGCAATCTACTTCTGTAGAAGCAGTAGCCACCAGAGTACCCATAGGATCACCCGTAGGTGCGTTGGAATCGACTCCATGGCAATAGGTTTGGTATTTGGTTGGTAGCATAGTGCCTAAGGCACTTGACTGCTAACTAGAAGGCTGGTGATTCAAACCCACCAGCCACTCCTCGGAAGGAAGATGGGGCAATCTACTTCCGTAGAGATACTGCCTCGGAAACCCAAGGAGGGGTCGCTATGAGTTGGGTCCGACTCGACGGCACATAACAACAACAACAACAACAGTGGTTAAGCCTCAGCCGCTAATAGAAAGTCCTCCTGGTTGTGTACCAGGGCTCCTTTTTATTTGATTAGTAACTTGGAATCCCATGTAAGGATTTCTTTGGGGAAGAAAAGGGAGGTATTGCTGTTAAAAAACAAACTTTGAAAAACCCTCACTAGAAGAGAGCTCCAGAAGTTTGACAAAAGGCATGTTCAGTAGCCGTGTTAAAAGTTCCTGTAGTCAACCCTCAAATCTCTGTGCTGGTAAAATTTTGCATAGAGAAAACCTGGGTCTGTGAGATCCATTGATAGTTCCAAACCTCTACTTTAGCCACCACATGTGATAAACTCCTTCAGATCAAATCTTTGCATAAGTTGTCTGCAAGGAACATGTTTGATCAAACTCTCTAGACCTTCTGGCCAGTGGAGGTGAGTGGTGTCTCTGTCCTGGGTGGTTCCTGGAGGCCGTGGGAGAGGCAAAGTAAATCTTATTCTTGAGTTCCTGTTAAGTTCTGGGATTATGATAGACCACAGGATTCTGATGCTGAAAGTGCTTGAGTTTGTAGAAAGCCCATTATGCTCCAGAAGCCTTGGTTTGTATGGATGGAAATGTAGAAAGAGAGATGGAACAAAAACATTTAAAATTAAAAAACAATTTTGTTTTAGCTTACAGAAGAAATTCAGCTTGTTGTAAAAAAGTCACACAGTACAGAAATCTCTAATAATGTAGAAAGTACAAGTTCCTTGTCTTTTTCTCAAAGATAACCACTGTTAAAAGTTACTCCAGAGTTTTTTTTTCTGTGTATATATCAACATATAATTACTTATTACTATTGTTATTTCTGCAATGGGATCGTTGTCTCTTAATAGTATATCCTAGAAAACCAAAAGGGAAGAACATGCTTGGCATTTCTCAAGCTGAAAGAACTGAAGAAAGAATTCAAGCCTTGAGTTGCAATACTGAAAGATTCTATGGGCAAAATATTGAATGATGCAGGAAACATCAAAAGAAGATGGAAGGAACACGCAGAGTCACTGTACCAAAAAGAATTGGTCAATGTTCATCCATCTCAGGAGGTGGCACATGATCAGTGGTATTGAAGGAAGAAGTCCAAGCTGCTCTGAAGGAATTGGTGGAAAACAAGGCTCCAGGAATTGACAGAATACCCACTGAGATGTATCAACAAACAAATGCCATGCTGGAGGCACTCAGTTGTCTATGCCAAGAAATTTGGAAGACAGCTACCTGGACAACTGACTGGAAGAGACCCATACTTGTACCCATTCCAAAGAAAGCGATCCCACAGAATGTGGAAATTATTGAACAATATCACTAATATCACATGCAAGTAAAATCTTGCTGATGATAGTTCAAAAATGGTTGCAGCAGTATATTGACAGGGAGCTTTCAGAAATGCAAGCTGGATTCAGAGGAGGACATGGGATGAGGGGTATCATTGCTGATGTCAGATGGATCTTGGCTGAAAGCAAAGAATACCAGAAAGATATTTATTTACTTGTGTTTCATTGACTATGCAAAAACATTCGACTGTGTGGATCATAATAAATTATAGATAACATTGCAAAGAATGGGAACAGGACACTTAATTGTGCTCATGAGGAACCTGTACGTGGAACAGGAAGCTGTTGTTTGAACAGAACAAGGGATACTGCACAGTTTAAAATCAGGAAGGGAGTGTGTTAGGGTTGTATCCTTTTAACATGCTTATTCAATCTATATGCTGAGTAAATAACCCGAGAAGCTGGACTATATGAAGAAGAACATGGCATCAGGATTGGAG
>NW_006921605.1:20974743-21002346 GCF_000298275.1 Orycteropus afer afer | reverse complement strand
AGATGACGCAACCTTACTTGCTGAAAGTGAAGATGACTTGAAGCACTTACTGATGAAGATTAAAGACTACAGTCTGCAGTATGGATTACACCTCAACATGAAACAAAAATCCTCACAACTGGACCAATAAGCAGCATCATGATAAATGGAGAAAAGATGGAAGTTGTCAAAGATGTCATATTACTTGGATCCACGATTAACACCAATGGAAGCAGCAGTCAGAAAAACAGACAACGTATTGTACTGGGCAAATCTGCTGCAAAAGACCTCTTTAAAGTGTTGAAGAGCCAAAGATGTCTCCTTGAAGACTAAGGTGCACCTAACATAAACCGTGGTATTTTCAATAGCTTCTTATGCATGTGAGACCTGGACGGTGAATAAGGAAGACCTAAGAAGAGTTGATGCTTTTGAGTCGCGGTATTGGTGAAGAATACTGAAAGTACCATGGACTGCCAGAAGAATGAACAAATCTGTCTTGGAAGAACTGCAGCCAGAATGCTCCTTGGAAACGAGAATACCTACTTTGATCTTGTTGTCAAAAGGGACTATTCCCAGGAGAAGGATGTCATGCTTGGTAAAATGGAGCATCAGCACAAAAGGGAAAGGCCCTCAACAAGATGAATTGACACAGTGGCTACAACAATCGGCTGAGGTATAGCAAGGTTTGTAAGGCTAGCTCCGTGTTTTGTTCTGCTGTACATAAGGTTGCTAAGAGTTGGAGCCGACTTGACGCACCTAAAAACAACAACATAGGCATCTTGTCAGTTTATGGCTTCCCATTATTTATTCCAAGAGCTATAATTCTAGCCAGCAGGCATATTATCATATGGATCTACCAGGATTTACTTAACCAATTCTCTATTGGCAGACATTGAGATCATTCCCAATTATTTGCTACTACAAGTAAAACTGCAGGGGAAATTCTTATACATTTATTATGCACCCTTGTGCAAGTGTTTTACAGAGTAAATTTCTTGAACTAAAATTGTTGAATCAAATGGTGTGACTATTTTCAATTTAAATTTTAATAGATATTGCCAAACTGTCCTCCAAAATGGTTGAACCAGTTTGCCTTCCCACCAAGAGTGGGCCTGGCTGTGGAAATTGGTAACAGCACTGCTGACTGCTGTCCACACCCTTGAGGCATGAGCTGGGGGAGGAAAGCAGCAGAATTGGAGAGCTGGATTGGAGGTCACCAGTAGGGCACCACTGGGCTGGGCCTCAGGCTGAGCTTGCTGCAAGCCTGCCTCTTCTGTATACTGAGTGACTCAGATGGGAGGTAGGGCCAGTGCTGATAAAATTTTCCAGAACTCTGTGATGCAGCATTTGAATCACATTAAGAAGAAATGGCCACTTGTCGTTGTATTTAAGGGTTCTTGGGCACTGGGATGCCAGGCCTCCTGGAGTACAGGCAGTCCCCGGGTTACGAATGTCTGACTTAGGTACAACCCTGTAGTTATGAACCAACCTGTAAAGCTTGTTAAAGAGCTCTGGTGGCATGATGCCTAAGGCATTTGACTGCTAACCAGAAGGTTGGTGGTTCAAACCTTTCAGCAGCTCCACAGAAGGAAGATGGGACAATCTACTTCTATAAAGATTTACCACCTAGGAAACCCAATGGGGGTCGCTCTGAGTTGGAATCGACTTGATAGCAGTCAGTTTGGTATGGTTTGGCAAAGCCTATTATATTAAAAATTTAAGGTACATATAATGGTTCATAATAACAAACAATATTATAAAAAAACAATATTATAAAAAAACAAAATATAAAAATTTACTAGTACTGTATTATTATGTTAAAAATGTTTTAGTCTATATGGAAGTGTTTTTTTATTGTCTTCTATGCATAGAAGGGTACATTACATACTGTATACTAAAATAAAGATTTGATTAACTGACGTTACATATGAACTGTACCTAACTATTCTGACAAATGTACAAATTTGACTTAAAGACAGCCTTGGGAATGGAACTCATTTGTACTCTGGGAACTGCCTGTATCCGCTGCCCTGTTGATACTTTCTGGTTGGAATATGTCCTTCCAGGGCTGGCATCACCTTTAAAACATCTTACCTGATACAGTTCATTTTATAGAGAAGCAAAAAGGGAGGCCCTGAGAGGTGCAGTGACTTGCCCAACATCACACAGCCACTTTAGTGGCGTGAATAGGCTCTAGCCCTAGGTGTTCCTGCCTCCAGGCCAGGGTGATTTCTTCACTATATCTTCTCAGAGACAAAAGGCTCTCTTACCTCTGACTCTGAGGTGGAGGGAAGAAACATGGGCATTCCTGGCACAGGAAATGATGAAACTAAAGGTAAAAAACCAAACCAAACTCACTGCCGTGGAGTTAGACCCGACTCATAGTGACCCCTCCTTGGGTTTCCGAGGCGGTATCACTATGGAATTAGATTGCCCAGCCTTCCTTCTGAGGAGTGGCTGGTGGGTTTGAACCACCATCCTTCTGCCTAGCAGTCAAGTGCCTTAGGCACTGCGCCACCAGAGGTCCCAGGAAGCAATGATGAGAACTTGAATAGGGATATGACATAGAATCAGAGTCCCTGGGCCTTAGATCATCAGAGAGGTGAGGCGAGAGCCTGAGATCACACAGCCAGCAGAATGGCAGAGGTGGTTTTAGACCTGGATTCTCCTCCATCCTAGTTTGCATGTTTTCCCCACCAAATCCGCTGTTAGGCAGTAAAATTTTGTTGTTTTACTACCTTTGCACTTAACTTGTTTCCTAAGGGCTGAGTGCTAAATTTTGGCCCCATCTGTACAGAAGATGAACTTTGTGTGGTATTCAGCACATGGCTACCTAATTAACCCAATTGTAGAGAATAACCAGACATGATCTGGCTTTACTTACAAGGGTAGGTCCTACTGATGAAAGGTCAGTGAAAGGTAGTGACCTGTGGTGAAAACATTTGAATTTTGTCCAAAAGGGATCCACTCACTCAGGGCCAAACCCCTTCTGTCTTTTCTTCATGTCCTACATGTAAAATATATCAGCAAGTCCTCAGAATATATCCAGAGTCTGAATGTTTCACACCATCATCACCACTGCTATCCAAATCCAAACCACCACCATCTGTTGCCTGAACTATTGTAAGAGCTTCCTAAGTTGTCTTGTCTCCTTCTTGCTTCTACAGTCTGTCCGCCATGTAGCAGCCAGGATGATCTTTCCTGCTCACCTCTACTTAAATTCCTTCACTAGCTTCCCAACATGCAGAATGGGGGCCACGGTCGCTCCCATGGCGTACAGGTTCCTAGGGCTCTGGTTCCTTCTCCAGTCTCCTCTCTGCCTCTCGTATTTTCTCTCTCTTTCCATTGCAGCTGTACTGGCCTTTCTACTGTCTCTCTAACAGGCTGAGCCCCATCTAGCATGGGGCCGTTGCCCTATCCTTGTGGGTTCTTTCTACAATGCTCATCTCTTAAGCCTTCCTGTGACTCAGTTCTTCACATTTTTTTGAAAAGTCACCTCCTCATAGAGGTCTATCCTGACCACTTTCTCCTGCCCTCATTGATCCCTGTCTTTCATTCTGCTTTATTTTCTTAAAAGCCTTTGCCACTGTTTGAAATTGTACTTTTTTGTGGTGTATGCTTTTGACAATCATCTTTTAGTAAAATTCAAGCTTCAAAATAACAGGGACTTTGTTTAGTTCATCACTGTATCTCCAGTGTCTAGGAGAATGCCTGGCACATGTAGATACTTAGTAAATATTTGTTTAATGAATGAATGAATGAGTCCTGACACCATTGATGTATATTGGTAGAAGAGCATAAAGTAACCACCTTTCCGTTATCTATGGTGGATTCTGCCACTCGTGTGTCAGTTTGTCATACTGTTGTGGCTTGCATGTTGCTGTGAGGCTGGAGGCTATGCCACTTGTATTTCAAATGCCAGCAGGGTAACTCATGGTGTTCAGGTTTCAACAGAGCTTCCAGACTAAGACAGACTCAGAAAAAGGAAGAGGCCATCTGCTTCTCAAAGAATTGGCCAGTGAAAATCTTATGGATTGCAGTGAAACACTGTCTGATATATTACTGGAAAACTTTATCAATAGCCCTGAAACATTGTCCAATATAATGCCAGAAGATGAGCTTCTCAGGTCAGAAGGCACTCAAAATACGACTGGGGAAGAGCTGCCTCCTCAGAGTAGAGCCAACCTTAATGATGTGTATGGTGTTGAAGGAAGAAGTCTAAGCTGCGCTGAAGGAACTGAAGAACAAGGCTCTAGGAATTGATGGAATACCCATTAAGACGTTTCAACAAATGGATGCTGTGTTGGAGGCACTCACTCATCTATGCCAAGAAATCTAGAAGAGAATTACCTGGCCAGCTGACTGGATGAGATCCATATTTGTACCCGTTCCAAAGAAAGGTGATACCACAGAATGTGGAAATTATCAACCAATATCATTAATACCACACACAAGTAAAATTTTGCAGAAGATAATTAAGAAATGGTTGCAGCAGTATATTGACAGAGAATTTACAGAAATGCAAGCTGAATTCAGAAGAGGATGTGGAACCAGGGATATCATTGCTGGTGTCAGATGGATCTTGGCTGAAAGCAAAGAATACCAGAAAGATGTTTACTTGTGCTTTATTGACTATGCAAAAACATTTGATTGTGTGGATAATAACAAATTATGAATCACATTGAGAAGAAGGGGAATTCCAGAACACTTAATTGTGCTCATGAAGAACTTGTACATAGACCAGGAAGCTGTTGTTTGAACAGAACAAGGGTATATTGCATGGTTTAAAATCAAGAAGGGAGAGTGTCAGGGTTGGATCTTTTCACCATACTTATTCAATCTGTACGCTCAGCAAATAATTCGAGACGCTGGACTATATAAAGAAGAACGCAGCATCAGGATTGGAGGGAGACTCATTAACTGTGCTATGCAGATGACACAACTCTGCTTGCTGAAAGTGAGGATGACTTGAAGCACTTACTGGTGAAGGCTAAAGACTACAGTCTGCACTATGGATTACATCTCAACATAAAGAGAACGAAAATCCTCACAACTGGACCAACAAGCAGCATCACAATAAATAGAGAAAAGATTGAAGTTGTTAGGGATTTCATATTACTTGGTTCCATAATCAACACCAATGCAAGCATCAGTCAAGACATCAGATGACGTATTGCACTGGGCAAATCTACAAAAGACCTCTTTAAAGTGCTGAAGGCCAAAGATGTCTCTTCGAAGACTAAGGTGTGCCCAACCCAAACCGTGGTATTTTCAGTCGCCTCATAGACATGTGAGAGCTGGACAGTGAATAAGGAAGACCAAAGAAGAATTGATGCTTTTGAGTTGTGGTGTTGGCAAAGAATATGGAAGGTACCATGGACTGCCAAAAGAACTAACAAATCTGTCTTGGAAGAAGTGCAGCCAAAATGCTCCTTGGAAGCAAGAACGGCCAGACTTCGTCTCACCTACTTTGGTCATGTTGTCAGAAGGGACCATTCCTTGGAGAAGGATATCACGCTTGGTAAAGTGGAGGGGCAATGAAAAAGAGGAAGGCCCTCAATGAGATGGATTGACGCAGTGGCTGCAACGATGGGCTCAGGTATAGCAAGGATTGTGAGGCTGGTGCAGGACCAGGCAGTAATTTATTCTGTTGTACACAGAGTCACTATGGGTCAGAGCCAACTCGCCTGCACCTAACAACAACAACAGGTGGATTAACCATAGCAAAGTTTTTATTCCAGGCTGTCTTCGCTCAATCATGCACAGTATTTCTGGGTAATTGTCCTCAAAATCATGTCATCTATGCTATGGAGATGCAAATCCCTTTTAATGGTGGTGGAGGTAAATTATAAACAAATGCCTTCCAACATTAAGTACCTTATTTAATTGCATCTGATGCACTCTCTCTCTCTCTCTTTTCCATTTTAACATCTCTAAAATTAGGATGCATCTTATTGCCATAGTCTTAGATTTGATGGAATGCAGTAGTTTGGATTCCCTGCTGCTTTGGGTGATTTCTACTGGAGCATTTTGCTGAGAGCACAGAGATGTGTATCACCCCGAACCTCACCTTCCTGCCTTTTTCTGCTTCTTTGGGTTACTGAGCTGCTGCTACATGTAGTGAAAGCACAAAGGTAAAGCAAGCTTTCTCAGTAACTTGTTCTAGATAAACTCCTTTTGTGTTCACAGGGCAGTTAGCATGAGACATTTTGTTCTCACCCAGCCAGGTGAGTGCAATGAAAGATCAAACATGTGCTGAGTCACTTGGTGTCCCCATGGGCTAATTGGGAAGTGACCAGTCAAAGGTCAGTGGCAAGGCTGGGGACCCAGGCCAGAACTCCTCTGTGGCAGACAGTAAGAGAGATGTCCATGGTATTTGCTGTGTGGATTATCTTCCCTTCCAGCTCTGGCTTAGCCCTCTCCCAAAGTCCCCTGGCCTCATTAGGGCGGCCCATTCCTGCATTCTGATATCCTGTTGGACATCACACCCTCAAAACAGCTCTCATTGACGCATTATGACTTCCACCAATTCGAACTCGCTTCCTTTTCCCCTTTTTTCTCCATTTCCCCCCACCCTTTGTTTCTCTTCTACTTTGCGTGTCAGATTGAAGTACCAAACCACAGCCTCTACTTCTACTTTCAGGCAAACTGCTTGGCTAGTCTTGTCTATCCCTTCTAGTTGGTCTTCTCTTTTTGGACATCCTTACAAGCTTGGACTTTTGAATGCTAATGTTCCTAACTCCTTTTAGAAGCCAGATCTGACATTTGACCTTTTTGTCCTAGCCTGATGCTTTCTGCCTCTACCCCCCACCATTTCCTTGTTCGAGGCATACTTAGCTGTGTTTATAGTGTCCTGTAGAATAGTGCCTAAACCACCTTGAGACTCAAGATAATGACAGCAACAATAACTGTAGCAGCAACATTTATTAAGCCCTTCCTGTTTGCCAGCCACTGTGGTTTTAGAGGTTGTTGTTGAATGTCGTCTTTTTCCTGAAGAGCTCCTGGGTGGGTTCATACTGCCAGCCTTTCAGTGAATACCACGAGTGTTTCTTTTATGGATACTAGTTTCTTCTGCCCTTACAACCCTTCTATGAGGTAGCAGACCAGGGCCAGCCTACCTGGTGCCTTTGCTCTGGCTAAACTGTGAGAGGAATGGGGCAGTAGGTGTTTGTTCATATCAATGAAACTGGTAAAGATCATCCCCTCTTTTCTGGTAGGGCTGAGTCTGGGCTTCTGAGGCTGAGCAGGCATTATGAATGGTTGCAAACAAAGGCTCAAATGCTTTCCAGATGTTCTAGGGAGAGGGGCAACCTTGGAGCAGCAACTCATTGAATTAGTGTGGCCCCAGGCACTGGGACAGCTGATGAGTCAGTTGCTTTCAGCCTCTGCATTCCAAGGAGCCTGCCTTTGGTTGCAGGACTTGGTAGGGGGGATCCTAGAGGATCATTGGTTTTCACAACATCAACCTGTGATTCATTAAAAAGATAGGGTAAGGGGAACTGAGTAACCATGGCTCCCAGAGCATGACTTCCTATAAAACAAATCCCAGCAGCTCAGATGATCCTCTGGGGTCAGGGACTGCTCGTTTACTGGAAGGGGGCCTGCTATTATTTATTTCACATCTGGCAAGGCTTTCTATTGTGGTTACAAGTCAGGGACTCATAGGAAAATGCTAATTTGAGAATGAATGGATGGGTAAAAGGATAGACTGGGAAAATTTTTCTAAAATAATTTGAACCTCCCATGGTCCTCTTCTCTCTTCTAACTCTTCCTGTGGTCTCCTTATTTTGCCCCTCTCCCTTGTGAAAATTGATGGGCTCCATGGCCAGATTTCTTCCCCACCCCATGCCAATAACCGTGGAAACTACAAAAGGGAAGCAGCCATCTAAAATAGTTCAGAACTCTTCTGATAAGGTCATAAAGGGAAGCAGTGGTGCGAGTGGTATGTGCTTGACTACTAATTGAAAGGTTGGTGGTTCAAACCCTCACAGTGGTACTGTGGAGGAAAGGCTGTCAATCTGCCACAGTAACGATTATAGCCAAGAAAACCCTATGAAGCAGTTCTGCTCTGTAGCACATGGGGTCACCATGAATCAGAATTGACTCCATAGCAACAGGTTATCCTCAGATCTGGATGGAGAGTGAACGATCGTGAGGCCAAAAGATGGCTAGGCAGCCCCTGCCAAGAGAGGGCTCCTGGTTGCATTATTGTTTCTGAACATTCAGGTATTCAGAATCTGGCAGCTCTAGGAAGACTGGCTATCTTTCCATTACAGCCATTAGACAGCTGAGGACTGTCCCAACTCAAGAGGTGGCCTTCATGCTTTGGGACCAGGTGTGGAACCACCACCATAACTCCCACCCTGTTGTTGTTGTTATGTGCCCTCGAGTCGGCCCCGAGTCATAGCGACCCCTCCTTGGGTTTCTAAGGCAGTATCACTATGGAAGTAGGATTGCCCAACTTTCCTTCCGAGGAGTGGCTGGTGGGTTTGAACCACCAGCCTTCTGGTTAGCAGCCAAGTGCTTTAGCCACTATGCTATCAGAGCTCCCTCCCACCTTGTACCCCTCCCATTTTAAGATTGTAGTCACATCACAGGGTGGAGTCCGGTTGTTACTCATGAGTTTATCATGGAATGCCATTTGAAGAAATTTAGAGTTGGGGAAGGCCTTTGAAGTCAGACAGACCCAACAGGGGGGTTTCCAGAGGTGCTTCAAGGATTCCACCTGGAGTCTAGTGTTTTTATTGGAGAACAATGAAATTTTAATTTGTAGAATGATCTATTTACATGTTTTATATTGGAATTCTATGCACCATTTTGAGAAATGAACTCAGTTGCTTGAAAAACAAAACTGACCTAGTTCAACACCTTTCATTTTGATTCAATTCATTTAGATGTTGAGTATCTCCTTTGAGCAGGACTGGGGCTGGACTGGCAGGGCTTACCTCAAGGAGCCTAAAATCTATTGGGTGGTGGTGGTGTTAAGGCAGCTACATAAATAATTATAATATTGTAGGAATATTAGGGGAGCTCTGGTAGCATAGTGCCTAAGGCACTTGACTGCTAACCAGGAGGCTGGCGGTTCAAACCCACCAGCCACTCCTCGGAAGGAAGGTTGGGCAATCCTACTTCCATAGTGATAACTGCCTCGGAAACCTAAGGAGGGGTCGCTATGAGTCGGGGCCGACTCGACGGCAAATAACAACAACAACAGGAATATTAGAGTTGAAGAAACTGAAGGTGAGGAAAAGTTAAATGACTCACCCAGACCCAAACCAAATCCCCTTGCCATCAAGACTCATAGCGACCCCATCAGGCAGAGTAGAATTGCCTGATAGGGTTTTCTAGGCTGTAATCTTTATGGGAGCAGATTCCCACATCTTTCTTCTGCAGAGTGACTGGTGGGTTCAGACCACTGACCTTTTAGGTCAGCAGCCAAATGCCACCAGGGCTCTTATGATTCACCCAAGGCCGCATTATTGGTGTGTGGCTCCACGAGGACCACAATGTACTGATTGTGTGAGTATGCTGTTAGATCCCGCTGCCATTCCCTTGTCCTTGAGGCCCTGAAATAGACACTGTGCAAGTGTGAGTTAAAAGCATCAGTCCCATATGAATATAAAATGAACACACGATAAAGCTTTTATTCAACTCATTAGTTAGTGAGGGAATCAGTAAGATGTTAAGACTAGTTTAAAAGAGAGTTCTTTTAAGGAGGGGAGATTTGTAGTTGGTCAGCCAGAGGAATGCTGAAGTGAATTTGCTAATAGATTCAGATTTGGTTTATCTAAGGCAATAAACTTGAACTTTGGGGGCTACCTTTTCTACCAGACAGAAATCATTTGTAATACTGTTGGATGAGGATTCCATGCATTGTCCTCAAGAATCACTTCCACTGTTATTACTTTTCTACAAGTGAACCTTTACTCTTCTCTGCCTACTGCCACTGAGTTGATCTGACTCATAGGGCCCCTTTGGGACAGAGTTGAACTGTCCCATAGGGTTTCCAAGGCTGTAAATCTTTATGGAAGAAGACTGCCTCATCTTTCTCTCACAGAGTTGATAGCAGGTTTGGATTGCCAACTTTTTGGTTAGCAGTGGAGCTCTTTAACAACTGTGCCGCCAGGGCTCCTTTTTGGGGAGCATCGTGTCTTCTTTATTCCTACTCCTTATATTGGGAATCAGAAGACAAACCTGGTGATCTGCTTCTGAAAGGTCATGGCCTTGAAAACCCTAAAGAGCAGCTGCTCTGCATATATGGGATCACCATGAGTCATGATCAAGTCCAGGGGGAGTAACAGTAATTACAGATTGGAAGAGATCGAGTATCAAGTCATTTCCGACTCATAGCAACCTCTCCTTGGGTTTCTGAGGCAGTATCTCTACAGACTGCCCAATCTTCCTTCCCAGGAGTGGCTGGTGGGTTTGAACCGCCAGCCTTCTGGTTAGCAGTTAAATGCTTTAGGTACTATGCCACCAGAGCTCCCGGAAGACACTTAGTGAGGAGCAATATGTATAGAGAGAGGAGATTCGCCTGGCTCAGGCCAGGAATGCTGAGCAGAGGGAAGCAAACTGGCTTTTGCTTCCAGGCTGGCCTTCTTGAGGCTGTTTTGGTCCCTATGGTTATCACTGCTCCTCCTCCCCATCCCCTGCCTCCCAGCTTTTTCCGTGACCTTTATAGTATGAAAACTGTTCTCATTTGAATGGCATTTTGTAGTTTACCAAGTGCTTCTCCCTTACCTCCCTGAATTCTTGCACAGATACTGCTAGATAGATATTATTATTTCATGGAGGTTAAGTGACTTGCCCAAGGTCATGACACAACTAGAAGAAGGTGATTCAGAATTCAAACACAGGCTTTCTAACTAAAAAATTCCATGTTTTCCCAGCAAATAGCAATCAGCCTTTTCTAGGATTTCTATGCTTCTCCTGGAGCATTCTACATCTGGATCCCGAAATATGTGGATTGGGAAGGGATGAAAGCTTGAGAAGATTTCAGATTTGCAGGTTGGCCTGACCTTGCCACCATAGCCCCCTTCCCATCTGCTGGATGTAGGCTCTGTTAATGTTAGTGCATCTGGGCCTTGGACCCCTGTGCAATGGCTGTGAATGTATGTCAATAGAATAATTGAAGAGAGGACAAGTTGCCATCTCTTTGGGCCTCAGATTTTCATTTGCGCAATGTATGGGGTGAACCAGCTGTTGGTTAAAGCCCTGTCCATCAGTTTGGATCTGACCCTTTGGGTCCGTGGTCAGCCTTGCTCATCACTTTGGCATCACTGTGGCCTCATCAACTGATGATGCATTCTCTTCTCCTGAGTTTCCTCATTCTCATTTATTTCTACCAAACAGCCTATGTATCTGAAAGCCCAAATCTGGACATTTGGGCAAGTTGGGAAAGGATGGGGCAGGACAGTTAACTTCTGAGGTGTAAGCTGAATCAGGCGCTGTTGCTCTTGTTCCTCTGTTATAGGGCCGAACGTCTGTACCACCCGAGGTGTGAGCTCCTGCCAACAGTGTCTGGCTGTGAGTCCCATGTGTGCCTGGTGCTCAGATGAGGTAAGGAGCAAACAAGTGGCTCTTGTTCTTTCTCAGACTTACTATTTACTTTTGTGTAAGAATAGAGCCGTGGAGATATCCTCTTCCTCCTAAATGCACAAGCCCCTTGTCCTTTCTGAACAAAACGAGTGAAGCCTTCCCACTGATGGATGGCACAGTGAGCTATCCTGGGGGTGTTGCTGATAATGTCATTCAGAGTCTACCATGTCACCCCAGCCCCAGCCAATTCAGTTGGGCCTCCTGGCCTCACTATGGCCATCGCCACAGTCTTACCACACTTTACTTGCTCTTTGTTGGGGTGGAATATTCCAGACAAGCAAGGCCTCAACTCTCAAAAGGAGAGGCAGGAGTGAGGTATAGGTACGGAGGGGGTACTGGCTTACAGACATCTCAGAATTTAAAACAGGCAAATGAAGACGAATCTTCTACTTGTGTGGAAGTGTTAGAAGAACTTTTCTCGATTCCTCTCTGGTGATTGGACTCCCCCCACCTGCCCCCTAGCTTTATTGTTTTTCTTGTCTTTCTCTTTTTCTCCTTCCTTCCTTCCTTCTAGGTGTCAATGAAGGAAGGAGCTGGGCCTATTTGGTAAGGATGAGAGGGTGACAAAGTCCCTGGGTCCAGCAAACGGTTAACAGGTGCAGCAAACAACACTCTCAGCTGCTAACCGAAAGGTTGGAGATTTGAGTCCACACAGAGGCCTCTTGGAAGAAAGGTCTGGCTTTCTATGTCTGAAGAAAACAGCCATTGACAACCCCACAGAGCACAGTTCTACTCTGACACACATGGGGTCGCCATGAAGCAGCATCTATTTGACAGCAGCTGGTGTGGGAGAGTGACAGGAAAGGGTTAGCTGTGTCTAGGCAGAGGGTTTGTTGTGTCTGGGGCCCCAGGGAATGCGTGTCTGAAGGAATGGCTATGTTTGTGGCTGGGATGGGAATTTGGAGCTGGCAAGAGCTGGTGGGTGAATGTGGCTGGAGAGGTTCCCAGTGATTACAGAGTCTGTAGCTGAGTCACTGGCCTGACCCCCCCCACAGGTAGTTACCTGAGCTCCTGGCCTGGCTGGTTCTTAGCTACCTGAGGGACCTTTCTGTCATGACATCAGGCCCCTGCCTTCTCTGCAGGTTTTATGACCATTCCCACCTGCCCCTCATTCTCTCTGCTTCTCTTCCTGACCCACTGAGTTTCCTAAAAAACAACCTCCCTGGTAGGCTGAGGGTTGGGGGGCTGGGTAGGAAGGGGTATGGGAGCTGGGAGGCTGTATTTATCCCTTGACAGGAGGATTGACAGAACAGCAGAGGCCAGCTCAACACATTGCTTTGGCCCTTGTGCTCATCTGCATGGGAACTGCTCCCAGAGGCAGCTGCCCAACATCTTGGCCGCATTGACTTCATTTAGCGAATGAAACATTCCCTGGGGCTGGAGGTGAGGAAAAGGGGTGAGCCTTTCCCCTCCACCCCAGCCAGGTTCTCCTCCCCTCTGGGCTGAGCTGGACTGCTCCAGTGTAATGTGGCCTCCTCCCTTCTCATTTGCCTTGTCTTCCGTCCCTTGGTCACCATTATGATATTATTAAGCTTCCATTACAAGGAAGTTGCAGTTCTGCAAATGAACCCTGGGATGGGGGAGAAGGAAGGAGTGCTGGATGGAGAAGATGTCTTGTTTGGATTGGAAGATTCTGGAGCCAGGTGGAGCAGAGGCATATGGGAAGAGAAGCCCTAGCAACACTTGGTGGATGCTCACCCTTTCATCCCTCCTTTTCAACTCAAAGCAAGATAAAATGCAGGCAACTGACCCAGAAGAGTCTGGGGAAAAAAAATTCTTAGAGGGTCTGCCCTCTTCTTTCTTCCACCCCCATTTTTCACCTCTCTTGGTCTGCATAGGGAGATACCAGGTATGCTGAGGTCTGACCAAAGTCCTTGAGTCACGTGAGCAGATTTTCCAATGCTAGTGGGAGCTCTGGTAGCATAGTGGCTAAGACACTTGCCTGCTAACCAGACGGCTGGCGGTTCAAACCCACCAGCCACTCCTCGGAAGGAAGGTTGGGCAATCCTACTTCCGTAGTGATACTGCCTCGGAAACCCAAGGAGGGGTCGCTATGAGTCAGGTTTGACTCGACGGCACATAACAACAACAACAACAAGTGTAGAATATTTGTGCGTGATCATGGTGAATTTTGTCCCTTGAGGCAGGCTGGGTGAGAGCAGACAGGAAGGTGCGTGGTAAGATCAAAGCATGAGGTGTAGAATGAGCCTAGGAATGGGATTGGGGTCAGAGAGGAAGTGGGTGTAGCTAAGATCAGATAACACTGGGAGGAGGTAGAAAATCCAATGAGCTATTCTCTGGGAGAATGGAATATAAACATGTATGTAGGAAAGGTCAAGGGTTTAGTGAATGGCAACTGTCACTAAGCAAGAAAGAGGAAGAGAGAGGAGGGAGGACAGAAGAGGTGGATATGGGGCAAAATATGTTAACCAGGGAGGAATGAGACTGGGAATCCTGAGGGGAGCAGGGCTTCTCCAGCACAGGCTGAGTTTAGCTGCTGAAAGTGACTCAACTGTTGACTTAAAAAAACAAAAGGTGAACATCTGGGCCATTTTGTATGGGATTTGTTGAATAATCGACCCTGGAGACCACCCCTGTGCTTCTGCCTCCCCTGCCTTGCTTGACTGTTTCAGGCAGGGCTGGCAGTGCCTTGGAAAACAACTGGTTGGGCTTAGCTTTCCCTTGGTCACCAGAGGACTGCAGCCCTGGGTGTGTATAGTGATTGCTTGGCAGGGTAATAGGAAAACATGGCCAACATGGATGAAAATGGAGTTCTGGGCTCATCTGCTAGGGTGTGTTCTTGGAGAGTTGAATCCTGACATGGGTTGGGGTGATGTGGTGTTGTGCTGTGTCTGGGTTGTGGATCTAAGAAAGAGGCCTGTTTCACACAGAAATTCAACTTGTGGCGTTGGCCTCAGAGGCACCATGTTGGAATCTAGAACCTCCCAGACTCTGCTGATAAGATTCATCAGGGGTGCTTGTAAAAATAAAGGTTCCCAGGACTCACCCTGGATTTGCTGCATCAGAATGGGTTCTTATGATAGCAATTTTGGGAGAGGATGATCATTGGGTCATGCTGGTGTTGTTGTTGTTATGTGCCATTGAGTCGGACACAACTCATAGTGATCCCTCCTTGGGTTTCTCAGGCAATATCACTATAGAAGTAGATTGCCCCATCTTCCTTCCGAGGAGTGGCTGGTGGGTTTGAACTGCCAGCCTTCTGGTTAGCAGTCAAGTGCTTTAGGTGCTACGCTACCAGAGCTTCCCATTGGGCCATAGGTGCATAGAAGTGAAGTAAGATTGTCAGATAAAATACAGGACACCCTATTAACCTTAAATTAAATGACATTTTTTTTTAGTATAAATATGTCCCAAATATTTGCTAAGTTTGGCAATGCTAAGGTAGAGGGAAATAATAAAAATTCTTCTGTAGGCCTGCTTGGAAGAAAGACTGGGCAATTTACTTCCATAGAGATACTGCCTTGGAAACCCAAGGAAGGGTTGCTATGAGTTGGAGTCGACTCAATGGCAGTGAGTTTGGTTTTCTTTGTTTATGTCGGCCTGAGTGTACAATAAAAGGTAGACCAGCTCATACTCAGCCCAGTATCCAAGGATGGGAGAGGAAGAGTGAGTTTGGGACTAGCAAAATGGAGCAAGACTCCATTAGGACTTATTTTTAATTTTCTTCTCTGCATCTGTAGGGAAAGGGTTAAATCAAAACCAAAGTCATTGCCATTGAGTGAGTCTGGCTCATAGTGACCTCACAGGAAGAGTACATCCACCCATAGTGTTTTGAAGGCTGTAAATCTTCATAGAAGCAGACTGCCTCGTCTTTTTTCCCACAGAATAGCTGGTAGGTTCGAACCATCGATGTTTTGGTTAGCAGCTGAATGCCTTGACCACTGCACCAGCACAATTCTTTGGGATAAGGTTAGTAATAAACTACTGATATTCCATTTTAGCCAAGTCACATAATTTTAAAAAATTTCTTCTGCTCTTTTTTTTAAGTTTCTTTTTCAAAAATCTGGCAGATAAATGTCCCTCTTGAGTGTTCCAGGCATTTTGCTCCAAGTTGTTATTGTTTAAAAAATATATAATATTAACAGTGTTCTTCCCCCTCCAAATAATGAGATGTGAATACCGGTAACTCTAAACTCTAGAATGCTTTGCTCTTCCTCTCCTTCCTCTTTCTGTCCCCACCACACTTTTCTGTGCATTCAAGCGATGGCTTATCTTCATCAGGTGAGTCAATTAAAATGATGATGTTATTTGAATTGGAGGTGTTTTGGTGGTTCTCTGGGGAAAAAACAAACAAATAAAAATCCAACAAAAACCCCAGGGCATATTGACCCTTGTCTTCCCAGAAAGAAGTATGCAGTAATAGCAGTAGTTATAATAGTAATATTAGACATGAGTCAAGGAGCCCTTGTGGCACAATGGTTAAGAACCTGGCTGCTGACCAAAACCTTGATGATTTGAATCCATCCAGCATCTTCATAGGAGAAAGACCTGGCAATCTGCTTCCATAAAAAGTAGAAGAGGTCTACTCTGTCATATGGGAGCAGTTCTACGCTGTCATATGGGATTGCTGTGACTCTGAATTGACTTAATGGCACCGAACAACAACAGAAAGAATCACTTTTACATTTGCATTTATTTGTTTATCCCTTATCAGAAAAGATTTGAGTATATTTTACCTTACACTGAGATTTGTATGTTTTGAAAGCTTTTCACACCCAGAATCTTTTTTTGTCCTCTGACCAACCCTGTGAAGTCAGTAGGATGACATTTATTCATGCTGTACTTTCCCAGTTTCCAAAACGAGAGTCACAGAGTATGGAACTAACAGCGTGTGTCACTCTCCCAGGAAAGGGCGGTAACTCAGTGGGCTCCCACAGCACGTGGGCTGGAACTTTCTGCCTCTGTGCTTGGGGTCTTCTCTGAGTCTTGGTTAATGTGTTCTTTTTTGTGCAGCATCCTGTTTCACTGGAAACCGGGATTTTAATATTTCTTTCCTTCCAGCTTTCTTTCTGAGCGACCTGGAGACTTTCTTTCTGCCTCTTCATTCTGGCATATTAGGAAACAGAATGTTGTCTGAGTGTGTTGAGGTCACTACCTTGGTATCCTTCTGGGGATAGGAGGCTCTCAAGGAGAGTTTGGCTGAGAAGCCGTCCTGGTATGTTCCTGACCTTTGATGTCAGTGACCACAAAAGGAGAGAGGGAGGCAGTTTTCATTTCTTGGTGTTTATATTTCTAAGGAAATTCATAACAAACCATACGACCGTCAGCAGGGCCTAACACTTCAAGCCCTCTTCTAAGAAAAGCTGTCATGTTGGAATATGAAGGCCAAGAAGTCCCCCTCAGAAACATTCCCTTGCTCCACTGATGCAGCCTGGGATACACAATGGCTTCACTGTTTCCATTCAGTTTCCTTGTCTCTGCCCTTTCTTGTTCTTTCCTTCAGCATCTGTCTTGGTCTATCCAATTATTGCCATTTTGCAAACATTTTCTCTCTGAGGATTTGTGGACAGCTGCAGATAAGTTGTATGTATGTGAGGGAGAAGAGTTGGTAAGGGAGAGCGTGTGGTCTGGTCACAAAAGCCTGAAATGTCTGTGAGTTCTCCTCTCAGCTCTTTTATACTTGGACAGAGCTGGGTGTGGGAAAGGGATTTTTCATGATTGGAGCCTGGAAGTTTAAGTCCTACGTACTGTTTCCCATTGCTGACACCATTTTGCTATCCTCATACATGTGAAGCTGAGAGAAAGGAGGAAGCTGCTTGCTTACAGGACCTCTTTTAACTTTTTGCCTGGGTCAGGGTGGTCCCCATGTTATTAGTGTTGCTTGTGTTCCCATCCATGTAAGAAAGCCTTCTGCATAGCAGGAGGATTAGGTGGGAGAGGGAAAGAGACTTTGAGTATTGGGAGAGGTTTTGAACTACAGCATCCTGGTTTTTTGAGTATGGAGTACTCTCTGTGGCCCAGTCTCTCTCTGGCAATACCACTACCAGGTCACCTGAGGGGGCTGAGAAGACAGGACATTATCCATCCTTCCCCACACTTCCCCATCTTGTATCCTATTCCTTACCTGGGACATTCTCTGATGTGGCTCTTCCTAGGACCATTGTTTTGGTTATCTAGTGCCGCTCTAACAGAAAATACCACAAGTGGGTGGTCTTAACAAACAGCGGTTTACTTTCTTACAGTTAGGAGGCTAGAAGCCCAAGTTCTAAGTGCCAGCTCTGGAGGCTGGGTGAAAGCCCCTGGACCTTGGGCTTCAGCTCTGCCTCTTGCTTCTGGCCCACTGGAGCTGGAGGTGGCTCTTCACTCAAGCAGCTGTTGACTGCTGAGGCTGACAGGCCTAAGGTTGACAAATAAAATGGTGCAGTTCCAATATTATCAAACAACATGGCAGGCCACTAGTTCAAGTCCAGAGACAGTCCCAAGATTAGCAGGAAACCTGGCAGGCTGCTGAATGAAGGCTCGGCTACACGCAAGGTCCAAGTGTCCCAAAAGGCTGCAGGGACCTTCTCGAAGCTGCTTCTTATGTACTGGAAGCAGACCACATCCTTAAGGCAGCTACTCAGCTGCTCTAGTAAGTTCTGCCATGGAGTTGATTACCAATCTCATCATGGGGACTAACTGTATCCGGCTGCCCAGCCACTCAAAACCAGGCTCAGCCAAGTTGACACATAACCTTAACTACCACAACCATCCTTTCCAGACTCCTCCTTTTCTGCCTTGACTCTTGCTTGATATAGAATGTCATAAAACTTACCGTTTTATGAGGATAATTACAGTCAGGCAATCTAGGCTAGAATCTTAATTCTGCTACTTCTTAGCTCTGCAACTTTGAGAAGTATTGAAACTTTACAAGCGTCAGATTCCTTTCATGTAAAATTGGGTTCTTCACTTGTAAAGTCTCAGGTAAAACAGTAAAAGCTCTAGTCTGACAACTTGCAGGAAGATGGTAATAATCCTTGTGCTTATTACAGTGCCTGGCATTACGGTAAGTGCTCAATAAATGTTGATATTGGTATGGGTTATCCAGCTGACTTCTAGAAGTGGTTGTGAGAGGGGATGCGGAGGGCTGGGGAGTGGAGGGCCTTGTAGTAGTTAAGTGTGGTCTGCTTCCCATTTATAAGAAGCAGGTTTGGGAATGGTCTCTAGCTTATGGCATGTTTGAATGCTGCATGTAGCCATGTCATTGCTCAGCAGCCTGCCATGCTCTGCTGACCTTGGGACTTACAATGGACTTGAATTACTGGCCTGCTGTGTGGTTTGGTAACATTGGGACTGTGCCATTTTCTTTGTCAACCTCAGGCTTGTTAGCCTCACAACCTTGGGCTTGTTAGCCTCAGCAGCTAGTAGCTGCCTGAGTAGAGATGCCTCCAGCTTCAGTGGGCAGGGAGCAAGAGGAAGAGCTGAAGCCCAAGGTCAAGGGGCTTTCACACAGCCCCTAGAGCCTGGCACTTTGAACTTGGACTTCTAGTGTCCCGAACTGTAAGAGAATAAACTCCTGTTTCTTTAAGCCATCCTATTTGTGATATATTCCTGTCAGAGTGGTAGTAGGTAACCAGAACAGGCCTGAAGGCCTGTGTCTTGTGAAGTAGGTCCAGGTAGGGGTTTTCCAGCTTCCCAGCAAGTCCTGAAACCTGGCAAGGAGCCCTCATGGACAGGTGCCCACACAGTGCTGGCTAAATATGGTGAGTGTCAGAGCAAGAAGGGACAGAAAACACCACATCATCTAATTCCTTTATCTTACAAGTGAGGAAACAGAGCTTCAAATTCGCATGGAAACCAAACTTACAGGATCCACTGAGACCAGGGAAACCCCCAAATCTATTGCCTGGAATTCTTTAAACCTTGAACCAAAATGATCCCATGGAGCCATCATTAAACTAAACAACAGTTTAGCTCAATTAATAAAGAATATTTGCTTTGAGGAATTTGATCTTACAAACAAATACCTATATGAGTTGAAAAGGAGCTCTGGTGGTGCAAAGCCTGAGGCATGTGACTGCTAACCATCAGGTTGGTGATTCAAACCCACCAGCCACCCTGCAGAAGGAAGATGGGGCAAACTACTTCCGTAAAGATTTACTGCCTTGGAAACCCAATGGGGGTCACTATAAGTGGGAATCGACTCACTGGTATATGAGTTCAAATTAGACGAGTTACTCTAAAGCACAGATGAGAATTTTCTGAGTCAGAGAGTCTAAATTAACAGTGATGAAACAATACAGGTAGAGACAGTGAGAATGGTGACGCAATGTGAAGAATGTAACCAGTGTCATTGAATTGTGTATGTAGAAACTGTGGGTGGATGGATGTTTGGTTGTGTATACTGCTACCAAAAAAAAAAAAAAAAAAGTCACTTTAGTCACATGGCTAGTGAGTATGAAATCTGTTTCTTGATTAACAGTGTTCTTTCCAATACAGCATGTCCCCCATTCAGTACTTAAGTGTGAGCCCACAGAAGCCCAAAGGGCTGTGGGATGCATGCCATCCTATGGGTGTTTGGAAGGGTGCTCAATTTGTTCTTTGTCCAGGGTGAAGGAGCAGCTGAAGTGATAGGCTAGGCTCTGGTTAGTGGCCGGCCTGTCATCATGGGATATGCTGAGTCTAGTGAAGGGTATTCATAATTAATTTATCCATGGAGTGTTTATCAAGCATCTATCATAACATCTAACATTTATTTAGTACTTACCCTATACCAGGCACTGTGATGTGTGTTGTACATGCTTTGTCTTATTTAACATAGCATCCCTGTGTGGCTCAAATAGTTTGCGCTGCTACCTGGAAGGTTGGTGATTCTAACACATGTAACAGCTCGTGGAAGCCCTGGTGAACTGCTTCTGCAAAGATCACAGCCAGGAAAACCCTAGGGAGAAGTTCTTCTCTGTAACACATTGCATCATCATGAGTTGGAATGGTGACGACAATTTTTTTTTTTTTTAAGCATCCTTACGATGGAGAGACTATTATTATGTTCATGTTAGAGCTGAGGAACTAGGCTTGAAGGGTTTAGGCCCCAGTAACCAACTAGTAAGTGGAAGAATGTTGTCCAATATAGTGCTGGAAGATGATCCCCATAGGTTGGAAGGCACTCAAAATACACAGTGGCCATAACAATGACCGTGCATCGAGCACACCCATGATCGTGAAGATGACACAGAACTGGGGGACATTTTGTTTTGTTGTTCATGAGGATGGCATAAATTAGAGCTGATTCTATGGCAACTAACAACAACAAAAGCTAGGATTTAGTCTTGGCCAATATATCACCAAACTCCTAAATCCTACTCTTCACTGCCTTCTGATACTTCTTTCTCTTCTGTCCTTTGTGCTAAGTCCTAGGCTGGGTGCTGGCAATGGAGCAGGAACAAGTCACACACAACCCCTGCCATTGTGAATCACAGCCTAGTCAGAGACTAACACAGCAGCTTCCAAATGGTTTTGACCTTGACTTGTAAAGAAATATACATCATTATTATACTCCTCTTCCATTATATAAATGTTTCATAAAACAATACATACCTTTACACATATGCCCTTTGATATTTTCTATTTGATTCTATTGCATTTCATTTAATAAAATGATAGTGAGATCCATTAAGCCATAAATGGTTGCATTTTACAGTTTTAAAAAAAGCCTGAGATGAACAAGCATCTTACTCCTGTTAGAAAACACCATGTCATCTCATGCCTTTACCTTATAAATGAGGAAGCCAAGGCTCAAAGAAATGGCTTTGACGTTTTGATCAAGACTCAGTAGATCCTGGTTATAATCCATGAACAGGCATTCATTTAGCCTTCCTGATGTCTCATTTTCCCTCTTCTGTTCAGTAGGCCTAGAGATTATCTTTAGAAGGTCACACCAGTTCATTTGATCTCTGGTGGCATAGTGCCTAAGGTATTTGACTGCTAACCAGAAAGAAGGCTGGCGGTTCAAACCGACCAGCCACTCCTCAGAAAGAAGGTTGGGCAATCTACCTCCATCGAGATACTGCCTCAGATACCCCTCCTAAGGAGGGGTTGCTATGAGTCAGACTCTACTTGATGGCAGTGAGTTTAGTTTTTGGTTTTTTTGGACTCCAAAGTGCTGGGTAAACTCTAGGCCACTAGCAGGTAGAAGGGACTGCAGGAGGCAGAGGGCCATCAGAGCTCTGACCATAGGGTTTCTCCTTGGGTTCCTGTCTTACAGGCCCTGCCTGTGGGCACACCACGCTGTAACTTGAAGGAGAACCTGCTGAAGGACAATTGTGCCAAAGATTACATTGAGTTCCCGATCAGCGAGGCCTATGTACTGGAGGCTAGACCCCTCAGTGACAAGGGCTCTGGAGACAGCTCTCAAATTACTCAAGTCAGTCCCCAGAGGATTGCACTCCGGCTACGACCAGGTAGGATGGGGGTTCATCTCAAGGAGAGACCCTGTACAAGTAGCTACAGCATACAAGGTATGAGCAGGAAGCTGTCTTGGGGAAACTACTCAGAAAGGAGATGGAGTGGGGAAAAAAAAAGGATGGAGGTGGGATGATGTGGGCAGGAGAATGAAAGAAAATGGAAGATGTTAGGACTTGAAGCCAGAGATCTGAGTTTGAATCTTGACTCCACCATATATTAGCTATTTGACCTTGGGCAAATTACTTAACCCTCCTGTCATCATAGATACTCAAAAATGTTTGTTCTTTCTTTCTTTAAGTGTCTATCTTTATCTACCTTATAGCCTTGTGTTAAGACTAAAATTAGATATAGGATGAGAATGCATTCTGGAAGCCCTATTTCCATGTAAGATGAGGCAGAAATGTGGGAACAGAGGATCTGCAGGTGGAGGCAGGATTAGGATAAAAGACAGTTTTTTTAAACATTGATTTTGACTTTTCCATTAAATTAAGAATGTGAAAAAAGTACTCACTATGTGCAAGCCATGTGTTGGGTTCCTTGGATTCGGAGAAGGGTAGACACTCACTTCTTGCCTTCTGTAGAGTCTAAAGTGTGGTAACTACTAAAATCTCTGTGACTCGGGGTGGGAGTGCCTCAGGACCCCAAGGTTTACACAGATGGGACTGCAAAGAGGGTGAAAAATTTTAGAATGGGAAAGAAGAGGATAAGAATAGGAAGGTCAAGAGACTGGAAGAATAGAATTTGCAAGGGGAGAATAGTGGGCATCTCAGAACTTTCAGGTCCAATTTGATCAAGCAGTCACTTAATTCCTACTGTGAAAAATCCACTTATTAAATCTCAGAGAGAGGAGAGAAAAACGAACATTCTGCTGTCTTTCAGATGATTCGAAGAATTTCTCCATCCAAGTGCGGCAGGTAGAGGATTACCCTGTGGACATCTACTACCTGATGGACCTGTCCTACTCTATGAAGGATGATCTGTGGAGCATCCATAATCTGGGTACCAAGCTGGCATCTCAGATGCGCAAACTTACCAGTAATCTGCGTATTGGCTTTGGGGCCTTTGTGGACAAGCCTGTGTCACCATACATGTACATCTCTCCACCACAGGCCCTCAAAAACCCTTGCTATGAGTAAGTCTCTCTCCAGGAGCCAGGGATGCACCCTTCTGCATTGCCCCAGTCTTGGCTTCTGTTTCTAGTTCTTGGCTAGCTTTGCTGGCCACCAGATGGCCAAACTATATATCCTAATTTGATCTTCCTAGCAAATGCGCGGGAGCTCTTAGTGGTGTAGTGCCTGAGGTTTTGACTGCTAACCAGAAGGCTGGCAGTTCAAACGCACCAGCCACTCCTCAGAAGGAAGGCTGGGCAATCTACTTCCATAATGATACCACCTCAGAAACCCAAGGAGGGGTCGCTATGAGTCGGGTCCGACTCAATGGCAGTGAGTTTAGCAAATGAGCTAATCCACTGATTGGGAGTGCTGTGTCAGCAGAGTCCAAGGCTGTTTGGAGACCTGGGAAGAGAGATTTATTAGCTTCTTGGTCCTGGTCATAAATAAATAGGAGGCAAGAAAGACTGCACTAGAAATGAGGTAAGAAGTACAGAGAAATTTGTGGATAAGTAAACAGGAATTATGATTTCAAAAGAATTGGTGCCATTGTTGTCATCATCCTCCTTTTCATCATCAAGGGGATGAATCCCAGGGTGAAAATCCAAGGAATTAAGTCCTAGAGGATTATAAAAGTGTAAACAACATTGAACCCTTTAATAGTCTGTAAACTGATAATTGTGCTTCTTGACTCTTTGGCTTATAATGGAATGCCTTATTTATGCAGTTGGTGGAGACTGCATGAATCCATGGATTGTAATAATTTAAAATGATGGTTATTGAGCCCAACAAAGTATGAATTTACTCTTTAGTTTTCAAAGTTACATGAGGAGGCTTTTAACCTTCTGACAGGGTTGCAAGCTTTCCCAGTAAAGACATTAGTCATCAATTAACAAACAAAACATCAGGCTGGTGACAGAAATACTCCTGTTGACCTGACTTAGCAATTTATTGATGGTTCAGGAACATTAACTTTTTTTTTTTTTTTTTAATTTTATTTTGATTTGGGTGAAGATTTAAGAGTAAATTCACTTTTCATACAGCAGTTCACATATACTTTGTCTCATGTCATTGACCAAAATTTACAATGCAACAGCTCCCCTCCCACTTCCTCCCCATAGTTACCTCTTCCCAGTGTCCATCCCTCCATACTCTTCTGCACCCTGAGCTATCTCCCTGTGCATAAGCAGCCCTTCCTTCTCCCATGATTGTCAGGAACATTAACTTATTGATGAACTTTTGCATTATTGTTGTGTTAATGTTACTTTAGAGAAATGTTAAGTATAAGATGACAACAACAACAATTAGAGCTTTTTCTAAGTGCTTTACATGTATTAACTCCTTTTAAACCTCATAAGAAGTCTTAATAATTTATGATATTATTGTTCCCCCTTTTAAAGGTTAGGTTTAGAGAGCTTGTTTAAATTCCCATGACTAATAAATAGTGGAGCTGGGATTTGAACCTAGGAAGTCTGTTTCCATAGCCCATTCCCTTATCCAAGTAATTTGAAGGTTGGAGTCTGAACTAACTGTGGTATATATACAATTGAACTGGGCACACCACTATCCGTATTTGTCCCCCTTTTTCCTTCCCATTCCCTATTCCACCCTTTCCATCAGAGTGTGCTTAAATGATCTTCCATTCTTCCCCAGTATGAAGACCACCTGCCTGCCCATGTTTGGCTACAAACATGTGCTGACATTAACTGACCAGGTGACTCGCTTCAATGAGGAGGTAAAGAAGCAGAATGTGTCACGAAACCGGGATGCCCCAGAGGGTGGCTTTGATGCCATCATGCAAGCTACAGTCTGTGATGTGAGTGTGGAGGGCTCGATGTACCAGTTGTGGCTGGTATGGATAAAAATAGGGAAGGGGGTGGCTCAGCCCTGGGGATATCTGGTGTAAAGCTGGAGATAGAAATGAAGAAAATGCTGTGGGCAGGTATGAGCGATATCTGTCTCTGCTGGAGCTCTGGTAGTGTATTGCCTAAGGCATTTGACTGCTAACCAGCAGGCCTGGTGGTTCAAACCCACCAGCCACTCCTCAGAAAGAAGATGGGGCAATCCACTTCTGTAGTGATACCGCCTTGGAAACTCAAGGAGGGGTCACTATGAGTCAGGTCTGACTTGATGGTACGTAACAACAACAACAACAAGCCAGAGCTTATATTCCTTGAACTTCAGTGGTCCCAGTTATTTTCTGGGATCTTCCCACCTTCTCTGGAAGTATTTCAAAGTCAAAGCTGAGTTAACATAACCTAAGCAAAGTGGCAGATGTTGAGATAAGATTTTTTTTAGCCCAGGCCAATTTTGTGGGTGCATTTGTACTTATAGATGGGTAGTATGACTGTCATTGGAAGAGTTATGTGTGGAATTGAAAAGGGTGTCATTCAGCTATTTGAACTATTTAGCTATGAGACTCTTTTCCTAAGATAACAGAAATCCCTAAGTTGGTGGGCACCAGCCTGGGTTCAAAGCACTAGGATTGAGGCCCTTCTCCAAGAAGACTTGTCCAGCCCGTCAGGCAGGGAGGTTTTGACGCTTTGTTTTCTAACAATGACATGGCTAGAGTTGCTTTGGTTCTTTGATGTTTTTTTAAACAGGAAAAGATTGGCTGGAGAAATGATGCATCTCACTTGCTTGTGTTTACCACTGATGCCAAGACTCATATAGCACTGGATGGCAGGCTGGCAGGAATTGTGCAACCCAATGATGGGAAGTGCCACATTGGCAGTGACAACCTTTATGCTGCTTCCACAACCATGGTAAGGTCCTTGGCACCATCTGTGGTCCCTATTCTCTATGCCCTAGTGCAGGTAGTGCCTTTATATGAATATGAAAATGGCAGCCCTTCTTCTGGGCAGGGTGCAGGAGTTGGTTTCAACTTTCCCTCTGAACTGGGCACCTCATCTAGGGTACAATCTGTACAACCATTAGCAATGTTCCTCACTGTGGTCAGTATTATCATCACCTCCACCAGCACCAGTAACAGTAACAACATCATGTCATCCAGAATAACCCAAAGGACTTTCACAGGTTCAGCTGGGAAGAAGCCCTTCCTCTCTACTCTGCCCTGATTATCCCCTTCTTGGAATAGCACTCTCACTTGGTTATTGGAAGAAGGTGGAGGAGAAAGGGACAAGGTTCATCAAAAGCATGGAGAGCAGGTATTATAAGGACAGCTTAAAGGGATCAGAGTCATTCAGCCTGATGGAAAGGCTAAAGGATAATTTAGCTGATACATGAGAAGACTTATTATAAATTGTTTTCTATGGTCATGGAAGGTTAAATAAGAGGAAAGGCACTTCAATTGAAACAGGAGAAATTGCTATAAGCCATAAGAAAAAAATTTTGACCCTCAGAATGATACTCAGGGTATCTGGAGGGAAGTGTGAACTCTTCATCTCTAAAGTCAATATAGTAACTACCTAGTGTAGGTAGTTTAAATGTATACCTGTGCAAAGGCTGGTGACTGAGCCAGATAATCTCCTGAGCTCAATTCTAGATCCAGGATCCTGTGGACATGTTCATAATTCATCACCATCCCCAGTGTTGCTTGAGTTTCCTGTTGTCAGTCATAGCCACGCTGAGCAGTACCAGGCAATGAGTGAGGCAACAATCTTTGACATCTAATCTGTGCAAGACATTGTACCAGGGACTGAGGGAGACAAAGAGATTAAAGTCTTACCCTTATGGGTTCTTTGGTTTAGTTGAGGAGAAAGGACTTATGTATTTATTAATGACAGGATAGATGATTAGTGCTAAGTGGGTGGCACGGTCAATAATGACTGTAGGTACTCAAAGGAGGAGAGCTCATTGTAAGCTGAGATGGTCAAGGAAGGCTTCCTGGAGAAGGTGGGACTTGAGTTGAGTCCTAAGGAAGGAGGCCACTCCAGATGGGAGAAAGGAAGCTTTCCAGGTCTGTGGTGAGTGAAGGGGAGAGAACAGTGAGTAAATGGTTGGAAAGGAAAGTTGAGACCACATGGTGGATGATCCTAAGGACCTAGGCCAAGGTATTTGTCAGTAGCTTCAGAACAATGAGATCCAGCCCTGTGCCTGTCCCATGGAATATACTCCATACTGTTAATATATTGAATTAGAGTAGGAAGAATAAAGTGCTCAGTTTGGGCACCAGCAACCTGTAACTCTTCATCTGTCCCTTGAGTTCACAATTGAGTTTGGTCTCAAATGAGCTACTTACCTTCTTGCACACTTTGATCATCAGGTGAAAAGATTTAAGTACCACCACTGTCTGCCCCACTTCCTGAATCAGCTATGTTCTAACACTTGGAATCCAGGAACACTGTGTGGATTTCTCTGTTGTTGTTAGGTGTTAGAAGTTGATTTTGACATGTGACTGAGTAGAACCACTCCATAGGGTTTTCAAGGCTATAATCTTTATGGGAGGAGCTCTGGTAGCATAGTGGCTAAAGCACTTGACTGCTAACCAGAAGGCTGGCGGTTCAAACCCACCAGCCACTCCTCGGAAGGAAAGTTGGGCAATCCTACTTCC
>NW_006921605.1:20932005-20974473 GCF_000298275.1 Orycteropus afer afer | reverse complement strand
TATTCCCTGTGCCCTTCTTTCCTGTGCATCTCTGCCCCCTGAGCTATCTCCCTGTGCAAATACTGCCCTTCTGTTCTTCTGTGATTGATTATTCTAAGGAGTGTATCTGCCTGATGTGAATGTTCACCTGATATGCCTGTCTATTGTTTGGCTGGAAGCCAAGGGAGTGAGTTCAATTTCAGACCTAAAGAGTACCTAGAGGCCATAGTCTCGTGGGGTCTCACCAGGCTCTATCAGATCAATAAACCTGGCCTTTTTAATGATTTTGAGTTTTGGGTTTAAACTACTTATGGTTAGCAGCCGAGCACTACCAGATTTCTCCACTAATCCCCCCTTTTTTTTTTCTTCTTCTTTTTTTAAGGATTATCCCTCTTTGGGGCTGATGACTGAGAAGCTGTCCCAAAAAAACATCAATTTGATCTTTGCAGTGACTGACAATGTTGTCAACCTTTACCAGGTGACTATGCCTTTGGAGCTTCCTAGAGTGGGACCTGTGATGGGTAAGCCTGAACCAGGAAGCTTGCCCACGGAGCCTGCACTTGGATGATGATCCCATGGTAGCATTATTCATGATCCTCACCAGGAACTTGTTTCCCAGGAGCTAACGCTTCCTTTCTGTGTGCTCATCCCCTTCAAACTTGAACCTACCAGGAGGAACCTACCAGGTTGAAACATTGTCTGATACAGTGCCAGAAGATGTGCCTCTTGGGTTGGAAGGAACTGAAAATACCACTGGGGAAGAGCTGCTTTATCAAAGTAGAGTTGACCTAATGATGTGAGTGGAATAAAGCTTTCAGGGCCTTCATTTGCTGACTGGATATGATTCAAAATGGGAAGAAACAGCTGTAAATGTCCATTAATAATAGGAACATGGAATGTATGGAGTATGAATCTAGGAAAATTGGAGGTTGTCAAAAATGAAATGGAATGCATAAAGATCATCCTTGGCATTGGTAAGCTGAAATGGACTGGTTTTGGTCATTTTGAATCAGACAATCAAATGATCTACTATGCTGAGAATGACAAGTTGAAAAGGAATGGTGTGGCATTCATCATTATAAAGAATTTTCAAGATCTATCCTGCAGTAGAAAGCTGTCAGTGATAGAATAATATCCATATGTCTACAAGGAAGACCATTAATATTACTATTATTCAAATTTACACACCAACCACTAAAGCCAAAGATGAAAAAAATTGAAGATTTTTACTAACTTCAGCAGTCTGAAATTGATTAAATGTGCAATCAAGATGTATTGATGATTATTGGTGATTGGAATGTGAAAGTTGGAAACAAAGAACAATCACTGGCAGTTGGAAGATATGGCCTTAGTGATAGAAATGATGCTGGAGATTGCATGATAGAATTTTGCAAGACCAATGACTTATTCATTGCAAATACCTTTCTCAACAACATTTAAATGTCAGCTATACACGTGAACTTCGCCAGGTGGGATACACAGAAATCATATTGACTACATCTGTGGAAAGAGGTGATGGAGAAGCTCTATATCTTCACCAAAAACAAGGCCAGGAGCTGACTGTGGAACAGACCATCAATTGCTTATATGCAAAGAAAATTAAAACAAGTCCACGAGAACCAAAATATAACCTTGATTATATCCCACCTGAATTTAGAGATCATCTGAGGAATAGATTTGACAGATTGAACACCAGTGACTAAAAACCAGATGAATTGTGGGATGACATCAAGAACATCATACATAAAGAAAGCAAAAGGTCATTAAAAAGACAGGAAAGGAAGAAGAGACCAAAATGAATGTCAGAAGAAACTCTGAAACTTGCTCTTGAACGGAGAGTAAACCACACACACACACACAAAACCCCAAGCCCACTGCCATGGAGTCAGATCCAACTCATAGCTACCCCTCCTTGGGTTTCCGAGGTGGTATCTCTACAAAAGTAGATTGTCCAACCTTCCTTCCAAGGAGTGGCTGGTGGGTTTGAACCACCAGCCTTCTGGTTAGCAGTCAAATGTGAACGGAGAGTAGCCAAAGCAAATGGAAGAAGTGACAAGATAAAAGAGCTGAACAGAAGATTTTGAAGAACAGTTCAAGAAGACAAAGTCAATTATTATAATGAAATGCACAGGGACTGGAATTAGAAGACCAAAAGGGGAGAACACATTTGACATTTCTTTAGCTGAAAGAACTGAAGAAAAATTTCAAGCCTTGAGTTGCGATATTGAAGGATTCTATAGGCACAATATTGAATGATGCAGGAAGCATCAAAAGAAAATGGAAGGAATACGGAGTCACTGTACCAAAAAGAATTGGTTGATGTTCAGCCATTTCAGGAGGTGGCATATGATCAAGAACCAATGGTACTGAAGGAAGAAGTCCAAGCTACACTGAAGGAACTGGCATAACACAAGGCTCCAGAAATTGATGGAATACCCACTGAGATGTTTCAACAAATGAATGCCACACTGGAGGCACTTACTCGTCTATGCCCCAAAATTTGGAAGACAGCTACTTAGCCAACTGACTGAAAGAGTTCCATATTTGTACTCATTCCAAAGAAAGGCTATCTAACAGAATGTTGAAATTATCGAACAGTATCATTAATATCACATGCAAGTAAAATATTGCTGAAGATAATTAAAAACGAAAAACAAAAAATGGTTGCAGCAGTATATTGGCTGGTAACTTCCAGAAATGCAAGCTGGATTCAGAAGAGGACGTGGAACAAGGGATATCATTGCTGATGCCAAACGGATCATGGCTGAAAGCAAAGAATACTAAAAAGATGTTTACTTGTGTTTTATTAACTATGCAAAAGCATTTGACTTTGTGGATCATAACAAATTGTGGATATTGTGAAGAATGGGAATTCTGGAACAATTAACTGTATTCATGAGGAACTTGTACATAGACCAGGAGACTGTCATTTGAACAGAACAAGGGGATACTGCATGGTTTCAAATCAGGAATGGTGTGCATTAGGATTATATCCTTTCACCGTACTTATTCAATCTGTATGCTGAGCAAATAATCAAAAAAACTGTTCTTTATGAAGAAGAATGTGGCATCAGGATTGAAGGAAGACTCACTAACAGCCCACAATATGCTGATAACATAACCTTGCTTGCTGAAAGTGAAGATGACTTGAAGCATTTACTGATGAAGATTAAAGACTACAATCTGCAGTATGGATTACATCTCAACATAAAACAAAACTCCTCACAACTGAACCAATAAGCAGTATCGTGAGAAATGGAGAAAAGATTGAAGTTGTCTAATATTTCATATTACTTGGATCCACAATAAACACCCATGGAAGCAGCAGTCAAGAAATCAGAAGATGTATTACATTGGGCAAACTTGCTGCAAAAGACCTCTTTAAAGTACTGAAGAGCAAAGATGCTTCTTTGAAGACTAAGGTGTGCTTAACCCAAGCCATGGTATTGTCAATTGCCTCATATGCATGTGAAAGCTGGACAGTGAATAAGGAAGACCAAAGAAGAGGTGATGCTTTTGAATTGTGTTGGCGAAGAACATTGAAAATATCATGGGCTGCCAGAAGAACGAACAAATCTGACCTGAAAGAAGTGCAGCCAGAATGCTCCTTGGAAGTGAGAATGGCCAGACTTCATCTCACCTACTTTGTTTTTGTTGTCAGAAGGGACCATTCCCTGGAGAAGGATATCATGCTTGGTAAAGTGAGGGTCAGCAAAAAAGGGGAAGGCCCTCAATGAGATGGATTGACATAGTGGCTGCAGTGATGGGTTCAAGAATAGCCAGGATTGTGAGGCTGGCACAGGACTTGGCAGAGTTTTGTTCTGTTGTACATGAAGCCACTATGAGTCGGAGCTGACTTGACGGCACCTAAAAACAACAACAAAGATTCCTTTCTTTGTGTCTCTCCTCTCCAACCTTGAACCTACCAGGAGGGGTGTGTTGGTTTTCTCAATGCTGGAGGGGAGGTAATTCAATGGGGTGAGGAGTATGAAAGACTTTCTATAATTTTGCTCAGGGCTGAAAAACTACTGGTAGTGACAAGTAAAATATTCAATGCCTTCTAATCTTCATTTCAAAACCTTCTATCTGATTTGAGGAGGGACTTTGGAGACCACCACCTTGCTCTGGTAAGTCTTAGGCATCTTTCTTTTCCTTTCTAGAATTACAGTGAGCTCATCCCAGGGACCACAGTGGGAATTCTGTCCACAGATTCCAGCAATGTCCTCCAGCTCATTGTTGAGGCCTATGGGGTGAGTGCCTTCAGTGGGGAATGGGCTTGTGGAGAGGTCTTCTCACTCGGGCTCAGATTTGGTGGTACTGGCCTCCGGTCTACCATATAGCTTTGTAGCCTTTCTCTTATGCCCCCGGAGGCCAGGCGATGGCCAGCACTGAAGACATGCAATCTTCCAATGAAGAAATGTCTCAGAAAGGAATGCTAGGGAATAGCAAAGAAAATGGGTAGAGAGTTTAGAGGATGTGAAAGGAGAGAGAAGATGTCAATGGGTATTGTGGTTAGATGAAGAAAGAGCAGGACTCTGAGGTTGTGGGATTCAGAGTGAGGGATTCTAACATCAGGGAAAAGGAGGGAGCTGAATCATGGAGAAGGCATTACTGGTTAAAAATTAGATAGTATTACTACCCAAGGTAGCTAGTACTAGCACTCTTCTTTTGTGCACCCATGAGGCCTGCAGGAGGGTGTTGCTGGTTTAGATTTTACCCAGACTCACCTAGATAGAAGTGGGGACATGTAGAGGGAGCAGTTTTATGGGCAGGAAATATAGCAGAAAACGGAAGCTCCTGAGGTGCTCTGGAAGCTTCCAGGCAAATCAGCATCTGGCACAACCAGGGTGAGTCCAGGCCTTGTGATAGAACTGGCTCTCGTCCATTTCCTCCCAGCCTAATCTCTTATCTTCTTTTGCTCCTTTCTGCTTAGAAAATCCGCTCCAAAGTAGAGCTGGAAGTGCGTGATCTCCCCGAGGAGTTATCTCTGTCCTTCAATGCCACGTGCCTCAACAATGAGGTCATCCCAGGCCTCAAGTCTTGTGTTGGACTCAAGATCGGAGACACGGTGAGGTGGGCTGGGCCAGGGCTGAAGCTGAAGCTGTGACCCCGCCTATAGTCCAGAACATGTATGCTCACCCCACCCCCTTCCTTTCCTGGACCTTCTTCCTGAAGGTCATCACACAGTAGATGCAATGGAGCTGCTAACTTTTCCTCTGAGACGTCAATGGGCTAAGCCCTCTTTTTTGCTATCTATTAAGTAAACTTTAGGAGCTCTGGTAGCATAGTGCCTAAGGCACTTGACTGCTAACCAGAAGGCTGGTGGTTCAACCCCACCAGCCACTCCTCGGAAGGAAGGTTGTACAATCCTACTTCTGTAGTGATACTGCCTTGGAAACCCAAGGAGGGGTCGCTATGCGTCGAGGCTGACTTGACGGCAAATAACAACAACAAGTAAACTTTACTTTCAGGATTTTCTTTTTTTCTTTCAAATTTGTACTTGGGCTATATCTGTTTATGCAAAGGTGATTGCAAAAAGAAAACATTCCTATCCTTCAGCCCCTGACCGGTTCCCAGCCTTCCCCTGAAGCAATGACATTGTTCCCCGCCTCATATGACCAGTGTAAAATGGCAGTGCCATCTATCCCATAAATATTTATTGAGACTATGTGCCAGGCAAGGAGCCCTGATGGCTTAATGGTTGAGCACTTGACTGCTAACCAAAAGGTTGGCAATTTGAACCTGCTCAGTGGCTCTGCAGGAGAAACACCTGGTGGTCCCTCTACTTCCCTAAAGATTACAGCCTAGAAAAACCTATGGGGCAATTCTACCTGTACATGGGGTCAACAACCCGTGTCAGTCATTGTTCTAGCCACCGAAGGTAAGACAGCAAACGGAATAGGCAAAAATACCTGCCCTCAAGACATGCGAATGTTCCTTTTGCCCTGCCAGTCCATCTAGGGCTTTCCTTATTGGTTCTGCCTAAGGGGAGCTCTGGTAGCACAGTGCCTAAGGCATCTGACTTCTAACCAGATGGTTGTTGTTGTTGTGTGCTGTCGAGTCGATCCCCACTCACAGAGACCCCTCCTTGGGTTGCTGAGGCAGTATCACTACAGAAGTAGATTGCCCAACCTTCCTTCTGAGGAGTGGCTGGTGGGTTTGAACCTCCAGCCTTCTGGTTAGCAGTCAAGTGCCTTAGGCACTATGCTACCAGAGCTCCTAACCAGATGGTTGGTGGTTCAAATCTACCAGCTACTATGCAGAAGCAAGACTGGGCAATCTACTTCTGTAGATTTACAGCCTTGGAAACCCAATGGAGGTGGCTATGAGTCGGATTGGACTTAATGGCAGTGTGTTTGGTTTGGTTTTAAGGGCAGAGGGGCAGTGGGGACAGAGGATGAGGGGGACCCTGGGCACCTGTACACACACACACCATGCAAGCAACATTGGCCTGCTGTGTGCTTGCTTGCATGAGTGATGAAATGTGATGGGGCATTGAATAGATCCTGAGCCTGGCGTTGGCCACCACATGTGGTATAAAATAGTGCTGTGTGCGTCTCGCTGATACTGTGTCATCAGTGCTGTTGTTGGACAGAGCGCAGTGTTCACAAGATCACAGGCTCTGTTTTGCTTGGGCTGCTTTATTTCACTTGTGGTTTTAAAAACCAGCTTTTAATTTTATGACTGTAAGCTCTGTCTCTTAACCCAGCCAGATATGTCATGACTGTACAGTGTCCTACTGCACTTGATTTGCTCTGTAGCCTCTGGTAGTAGGAAGGCTGAGGAGCCTCAGATCCCAGGAGGATCCTCTCAGGGGCGTATTACCCAGTAAACAAGGTAAGCACGGGCTTCCTTGTGCTTGCTTACTAATCTGTACCAAACAGCAAACTGTTCACTAGGGATTAATAAGCACAAGTAAACCTGTGCTTACCTTGCTTATCAGGTAACCCGACACTGATAGGGCAGGGACAGCTGCTTCTCCTCCAGGGCTCACCTGTGTCTAATTGAGATTTTGCTTTTCATCCAGGTGAGCTTCAGCATCGAGGCCAAGGTGCGTGGGTGCCCCCAGGAGAAGGAGAAGTCCTTCATCATCAAGCCTGTGGGCTTCAAAGACAGCCTTACTGTCCAGGTCACCTTCGACTGCGACTGTGCCTGCCAGGCCCAGGCTGAGCCTAACAGCTCTCGCTGTAATAACGGCAATGGGACCTTTGAGTGTGGGGTGTGCCGCTGCAGGCCTGGTTGGCTAGGGTCCCAGTGTGAATGCTCAGAGGAAGACTACCACCCCTCCCAGCAGGATGAATGCAGCCCCCGAGAGGGCCAGCCTGTCTGCAGCCAACGGGGAGAGTGCCTGTGTGGCCAGTGTGTCTGCCACAGCAGTGACTTTGGCAAGATCACGGGCAAGTACTGCGAGTGTGATGACTTCTCCTGTGTCCGCTATAAAGGGGAGATGTGCTCAGGTGAGTAGAATTGGGTGCCCCAACAGTACTATAATCCCCACATACTCACACACCTGCAGCCTCCAGACTCATAGGCCAGGGGGCTCAGGTACATACACAGGAAAACCCACAGGGCATAGGTGAGCAGATGGTGTCTCACTCCAATGGCAGATAAACCAAAACACTTCTCCTCCCTGTGTCCTTGCTTGTGGGGGTACAAGAGATACCCTCTACTTTCAGAATGCTTGTCTCCTAGAGCATCAGGGGAAGGGCTGGGGAAACCTCAGGGTGAACATCTTTTTTTTTCTTTCTTTTATCAGCTCCCTCTGCTGATTTTTTTTAAGTCATTGGTTCCTAATCTTTTGAATATAAGAACTGACCCCTTTATAAGGTTAAAAAAAAAAAATCATTGACTGATGGTAATTACTTTAGTACGTACAGATTTAGAAAATACATGATATCAAAAATATAGCAAAGTTAGTAAAAATTTTATATGGTTTATCTTTTCATCACAAGAGACTTGGAAAATAGTAGTACATTTAGTACATTTGTATACAGTTAGATGTAATATACTTAGAACAATGCCTGGGAGAGAGGAAGCTCTTGCTAAATGTTAGCACTATTTTTTACTATTGTTGTTGTTATGTGCCCTCGAGTCAGACCCGACTCATAGTGACCCCTCCTTGGGTTTCCGAGGCAGTATCACTATGATACTAAAGAGCTCTGGTGGTGCATTTGACTGCTAACCAGAAGGTTGGCAGTTCAAACCCACCAGCCACTCTGTGGAAGGAAGACTGGGAAATCTCTTCTGTAAGGATTTACCACCTCAGAAAACCAAAGGGGTCCCTGTGAGTCACAATCGACTTGGTGGCAGTGAGTTTGGTTTTTTGGTTATTATAACTACTAATACTTTTCTAAGGAGCTCTGGTTGCATAGTGGGTAAGGCATTTGGCTGCTAACCATAAGGTCAGCAGTTCAAACTCACCAGCTGCTTCTCAGGAAGCAGATGAGGCAATTTATTTCCATAAAGATTTACAGCCTTGGAAACCCAGTGGGGGATGCTATGATTTGGAATTGAGTTGATGGCAGTGCATAATACTTTCTTTGGATTCTAGATCTGTGCTATCCATTATGGTTGCCCCATGTGGCTTCTTGTTGTTGTTGTTGTTATGTGCCGTCGAGTCGGCCCCGACTCATAACGACCCCTCCTTGGGTTTCCGAGGCAGTATTACTACGGAAGTAGGATTGCTCAACCTTCCTTCCGAGGAGTGGCTGGTGGGTTTGAACCGCCAGCCGTCTGGTTAGCAGGCAAGTGTCTTAGCCACTATGCTACCAGAGCTCCTGCAGCTAGAGAACTGGAACTAATATTAATATAGTCTTTTTGTTTGTTTGTTTTTTGGTGACAGCAGTGGGATCCGAACCTAATTTTAATATAGTCTTGCTAGGGAGCTCTGGTAGCATAGTGGCTAAATCACTTGACTGCTAACCAGAAGGCTGGCGGTTCAAACCCACCAGCCACTCCTTGGAAGGAAGGTTGAGCAATCCTACTTCCGTAGTGATACTGCCTCGGAAACCCAAGGAGGGGTCGCTATGAGTCGGGGCCAACTCGATGGCACATAACAACAACAACAACATGTGCAGACATGCAGACAATACTCTTAGAGGGCAAATAAGCAGTTTGAGTTGTGCCTGGGGTACTGGGGATAGATTTTTGCTGGGCCATAACTACTGTGGCTTAATCCCTCATGTGACATTGATGACTGCCATTTGGACTTGGTTGGATCAGGTTATGTGTGTATTCTATGGTTAGTGGAACAGAGGGATTTTAATTGGCTCCTATGGTGATCAAATCCCTGACCAATTAGCTTCTTTAGCATTGAGTTCTGACAGTTGAGCTAATGCACACAGATGTTCTTTTTAATGTTAGAATAGTCATGGCTTAGAAAGGTAATTCTGTGGCATTCTAAAGCATGACAAAATAATAGGAAGCATACACAATAACATAAAACTTATTATTTAGTCATTATTTCCTTTATTCATGCCAATAGAATTTGAGAGAGAGAGAGAGATTGGAGGAAAGAGAGAGAATTTAGTGGGAAGAGAGGTCAGGTACACACAGATGTACACATACAAACAATAGCAGTAAATTTCAGCACATTTTAATATTTAATAGTATTTATGCCATATTCAAAGTACCGAAGGAAATGGGTAAGTTTGAGGTGGGAGACCGATGGGGAGAAGGTTGGGATTAAGGAGGAAAGATGGGAGCTCTGGTAGCATAGTGGCTAAGGTACTTGACTGCTAACCAGAAGGCTGGCGGTTCAAACCCACCAGCCACTCCTTGGAAGGAAGATGGGGCAATCTACTTCCATAGTGATACTGCCGTGGAAACCCAAGGAGGGGTCGCTATGAGTCAGGTCCGACTTGACAGCACATAACAACAACAACGACACCTAAAGATAATCTACTGAAGGCCCAGGGTTGAAGGGAGGCCAGCTTCCCGTCCTGGCCTGGTCTGATGTGAGGCACTACGGGAGGGATCCCAGCCAGAGAGTGTTTCCTTTGGCCACCAGCCCCACTGAGCCACAAAACAAAGCTGCCCGGGTCAGCAGCCTGGTTCCTGCCTCCCACTAGTGCGAGAACAGTTCGTCCTCAGTGTGTCTAGTGTAATTGATGATGGAATCCTAGCTCCCCACCACCACCACTTCAGGGGTGTTGGTGCCCTGCTGGCCTCAGGTCTGTGCCCTGTGGTGCTGTCATCACATCCTCCAGTGACAGACACTCAGGGACACACATTCCTTGAGCCCCTGCATTGTGCCAGGCATGAGGTCATTGTGGATGAACAAGAGGGCATGATTCCTGACATCTAAGAGCTTACAGCCTAGTTCATCACTGTCCCAGCCCAGAGCTGCTGGCTCTGTGGCCAGTCCTTTGCCACAAGCCAGAGGCTCCTGAGGTGAAGTGCTATGGATTGGTGATTTCCCAGCCCCTTAACAACAACAACAAAGTCTCTAAGCATGGCAGCCAGCTAGCTCCCTGTCACTCCTCTGTGCTCCCACCCCACTGGAGACATGGTCTTTATGTTTGTCTGTTATTAGCAGCCCGGTCTCAAACATCAGAGGGTATGTCCTTGTCCTCAAGGGACTTTTCCACTTGCCACATCATCCATGAACACAGATCGATCAGGTACCCTCTGTGAGCCAAACATGAGTTGGAATTGGCTCGGTGGCAACTAACCCTCCCCCCACCCCCCTTTATTTGTCTAAGGATAATTCACGTCCAGAAGTGAGGGGTTCTCAGGGAGAATTATAGGAGTCCACTCGAGGGAGGTCCATTGTGGACAGGGGAGGACTGGGAGTCTTCCTGGAGGAGATGGCATGTCTGTTAAATCTCAAGGAAGAATTGGCTCATAAAGGAGAGCCCAGAGGCCTCCCTGCTTGGGAAGAGTGATTGCATTCCCTCTGGCCTGAGAAGCCTGCTCCTCCTCTCTCTCTGCTTTCCCTCTCCTTCCTTCCTTCTCTCATTCCTCCTCTTTCTCATGTTCTTTTTCTTCATTTCTCACCTGCCTCCTTTGACTTCCCTGCAGACCCAGGCTCAGCCTCCCTTTTGCTGGAGGAGCGCCAGACCTGTGACATTACCACAGCCTTTAAGAGCTGACCCTGCTGGGGCTTGGGGTCAGCCTGCTTGGCTCTGGCCTGCCCCTTCCATTCTTGACCTCATCCCCTGACTGGCCTGGCAGACATCTTCTCAAAGACCACTTTGTTTAGCCTCACAAAGGAAATACTATGGGACAAGGGTTTCTGAGGAGCTGAGGCCCCTCAGTGCTGCCAGGTCCTCTGTGCTGTTGGCCTTTCCCCATCTGGGATCCATGGCCGAAGGCTCTGGGGCCCATTCTATTGGCTGGCACACCCATCCCCCAGCTGCTGTGAGAGTTGGCTGCTAATAGCTCGCAGCTGCCCCTTCTATGAAGAATCGACCTCAGCCAACAGGAAGTGCCTTGCCCCCATATGTTGGCCAATGGCTGATGGGTTGTTGTGGAGTTGAGTCTGATCCATGGTGATTCCACATGTGCTCCACAAGGTTTTCAAGGCTCTGACCTTTCAGAAACAGATCTCCAAGCTTGTCCTCCAAGATGCCTCTGGGTGGGTTTGACCTACCAACCTTTTGTTTAGTAGTCTAGTGCTTAACCATTTGTGTTCCCCAGGGGCTTCTGACAGATGGATGGATAAAGGGCTGCAAAAATCTTAAGGTGGGTCTAGCTCTGTGGTGAGAGCCCATCATGGGATGAGGCTGAAGTGAGTCTCTGGCTGAGGCCATGTCTCTGCCACCTTTTATCTCCTGCCCTATGCTGCTCGCCTCTTCTCTCCCTTCTACTTCCCCAGTAAATCACTTCAACAAGAATCTTAATCTCCAATTGTATTTCTGGGGAATGCAGTCTAAGACACAGGCTGTTCTGGTTACCTAGTGCCACTCTGACAGGAATACAGGACAAATGGGATGGCCTTAACAAACAGGAGTTTATTCTTACAATTTGGAGGCTTTAAGTCCAAGTTCAAAGTGCCAAGCTCTAGGGGCTGAGTGAAAGACCCTCAACCTTGGGGTCCAGCTCTGCCTCCTTCTCCTGGCCCACTGGAGCTAGAGGCATTTCTTCACTCAGACAGCTGCTGGCTGCTGAGGCAGAGAAGCCCCAAGGTTGACAAGTAAAAAGGCACAGTCCCAATGTTACCAAACCACATGGCAGGCCATTAACTTAAGTCCATTGTAAGTTCCAAGTTCAGCAGAGCATAGCAGGCTGTTGAGCAATGACACAGCTGCATGCAGGGTCCAAGCGTGCCATAGGCTACAGACCATTCTCAAAGCTTCTCCTTATATACAGGAAGCAGACCACATACCCAAAGGCAGCTACTCAGCTGCTTGTGGTAGAGTCCACCATGGAGTTGATTGCCAGTCTCATCATGGGGAATAACTACCACCAACTGCTCAGCCTCTCAACCAGGCCCAGCCAAGGTGACATACAAACATAACCACCACACAGGCCTTTCTTTCCCCATCCCCTGCTAGCCTAACAGCCCTGCTCTCCAGATACCTGGCAGCTGGTTGTGTTCCCCATCTTTCCTGGGAACAGACATTTCTTTCCAAGGCAGTGAAGATATGCCTGAGTCTTGAATGCCATTGTGGTGCTGAAGTCACTGGCAGAGGGACTCACAGTGGCCAAGAGATACTAGTTGGATCCATTGAGAGTTCAGGGCAGCAGTGGGTGCTGGTTAGTTGCTGTGTGAGCCTGGCCATGTTCTCTCCTGCCTCTCCCCAGGGTCCTTTTACTCACACAGTGGTATGATTTTCAGACCAACTCAGGTTACTTCCTCCCTTGGCCTCTGCCTTTCCTCTGATCAACAATCAGATTTTTATTACTCATCTACTCCTTCCTAATTCAGAGCACAGGAGAATGAGTCACAGTTCTGCAGGGGTATAGGAGCCACTTTTTAAATCCAAAAGAATCCAAATATGTTGCTGTCGAGTCACTTCCGACTCATGATGCCCCAGGCTTGTTGGATGACTGTTAGAGGCTTATGGTGTTGTGAGTTAAGCAGTCCAGCCCACCACCCCAAGAGTCCCTGGGTGATGAAGAAAGTTAGCATAATTGGCTGCTAACCAAAAGGTTGGTGTTCCAGTCCACCAGAGGTGCTTTGGAAGAATGGTTTGGCAATCTACTTCTGAAGGATCAGTCATCGAAAACTCTTGGAAGCACAGCTGTACTCTGATATACATGGATGCTTAGTGTTTGAGAGTCCTTTGCTCCACCATGACTCAGATCTTGGGCCACCTACAGAATTGAGTCTGTTCCTATGGATAGGCCTGCCTTTGGGAGTGAGCCAGTTCTTTGTCAACCAGGACAATGGTTTTCTCTCTGGTGGGAGAACAGGGTGGCTGGCTGTGGCCTCACCAGCTGGCCTGCCTTCTCGGGCTTTGTGCTTTCAGGTCATGGCCAGTGCAGCTGTGGGGACTGCCTCTGTGACTCTGACTGGACTGGCTACTACTGCAACTGTACCACGCGCACTGACACATGCATGTCCACAAATGGGCTGCTGTGCAGTGGCCGGGGCAAGTGCGAATGTGGCAGCTGTGTCTGCATCCAGCCGGGCTCCTATGGGGACACCTGCGAGAAGTGTCCCACCTGCCCTGATGCCTGCACCTTTAAGAAGTGAGTGAGCAGCTTGGAGAGAGTTGAGAGGCTGGGAGGTAGATCAGGGTTCACCCCCAGCTCTCTGGGTTTTGTCTCTTACTCACCAAAGCTTTAGGGAGAGGAGTCTGCTCCAGCTACGTAATGAGTTGCCTTCCTTCCACTGAAAGCTTTGGGGAGGATGGAGGTAGAACCAACCGGGAAGGGACCAAAATAGTACCAGATGGACTTCATTTGGAGAAACTCCTCTGCTAGGGTGACATCCTGAATTCTCCTGAGTTGGGAGAGAGGTGAAACTGCCTAACTTGCAGGGGACATTCCAATGCTGATATTCTGATTCTTTGAGAGGTGTGGGTTAGAGTTATGAAGGACACTGAGAAAAGGAGATCTCACCAGTACAGACCCATTGTGGGTCAGAGGAAGCCCTGTCCCCACAAGGCCATGGCACTGCCGTTGCTCTTACCATTTTAAGAAGGGTAAGCTTCATGTGAAGTCACATGGGGCCCTGGGTTTGCTGGAGCCCCTGCATTTGTAGAGGCCTCTGTACTGGGTTGAATGCTCTGCTATCTCTGTCTGAAATTCTTAGTAACTTTTGAACACGAGACCCCACATTTTCATTTTATATTGGGCTCCCAAATTATGTAACCAGTTCTGACGTAAAGCTCCTAGAACTGGCATAAGATTCACCCTTCTGCCACAGCCCTGGATTGGACATGAGGAAGTTTAATAAAGGAGCTGGGGCCTTCAGCTGCCGGCCCTACCTATGAATGAAGAGGGCACTCCCACCCCTGAATTCCAGAACTGATTATGTGGGCCTCCTGCAACATCTTACAGATTTTTAATTAATTTTTATTTGTTTTATTTATTTATTTATTTTTTACTGAGGAGGAGCAGCTTTGCTAATTGCTTATGGAGGCCAGAGCTGGACTGGAATACACTCTTGCCTTAATCCCTGTTTCCTCTTTCCTTTAGGGAGTGCGTGGAGTGTAGGAAGTTTGACCGGGGAGACCTGTACCAGGCAAATACCTGCAACCGTTACTGCCGTGATGAAATAGAGACCGTCAAGGAACTCAGTAAGTATACTGTGACTTAGAGTCCCACATACTCAGATTCCAAAATTTCCTGATTTAATGACAGTTGAATCTCTCCAATTCTCATAATGGTTTCTACCTCACAGGAGTTTTGTGCAGGCTTAATGCACAGTAGGCACTTAATAAAAGCTGACTTCCTCAAAGTCCTCTTGCACCCCTACTAATTATTCAGCAGTCCTTCCCCTTTTTGCTTTTAGAGCCCATAAACTCAGCAAGACCCTGCAAATAACTTCTAAGGAATATATTCATCAGGCAACCTTGTCCCATTTCCCCAAGAAAAGGAAGATCACACACCCTTATTTTACAGATGAAGAAACTGAGACATAGAACTGGGAGATGGTCACCCCTGTCAGTCATCATCTGAACTTAGTAGGCCAGTAGCATTTAATAAGCACTCCTTTGAGATTAAGGAGCCCTGGTGGTACAGTGCCTAAGGCATTTGACTGCTAACCAGAAGGTTGGCAGTACAAACCCACCAGCTGCTCCCCAGAAAAAAAATGAGGCAATCTACTTCTGTAAAGATTTACCACCTTGAAAACTCAATGGGGTTTGCTATGAGTCAAAATTGACTTGATAGCTGTGTGTTAGGTTTTTGGGGTTAAGCAATGCTTAGGCATATGGCTTTGTTAGTTTGGAAGGAATTTTTACTCTTAGGGATTTGTCCCCAAAATCTGTATCCTAAATTCCTTCTGGCTGTCTGGTTTCCCTTCCTGGAACAATATAGAAATACAAATAGTGGAGAGTAAAACTTTTGGCTGAACTTTTTCGGTCTATACTTCATCTTGACTTTAAAGGAAATGGGCTTTGCTGCTGTCAGCACATCTAATATGGTTACCTGGGTTAGCTGAAGATTGGGTGGTACCAGCAAGATGGCAATCTCTCCAAAGATAGCAATCTCCCACAAAGGCAGAAAACATGTTTTCAGAGAGAGCCACAGTAAGACACAGCCAGTTGTTCGGCTTCTGGATGGGATTTTATGGAAAAGAGTCAGCTCTCTGGATCCTTTGTCTAATACCAGAAATGGGACTGGAGTGAGGGTGCCCCCCCCCCTTTTTAAATTGTGATTTGGGTGAAAGTTTACAGAGCAAATTCATTTACCATACAGCAGTTCACATATACTTTGTCTCATGACATTGACTACAATTTACCCCAATGCAAGAGACCCCCTTCCACTTCCTCTCGATAGTTACCTCTTCCTGTGTCCATCCCTCTATGCACTCCTGCCCCCTGAGCTGTCTCTCTGTGTATAAGCAGCCCTTCTTTCTCCCATGATTGTTCTCTCCAAGGAGTGTATCTACCTCGGGTAAATGTTCAACTCATATGCCTGTCTTTTGTTTGGCGGGAAGCCACAGGTATGGGTTCAATTCCATACCTGAAGGGCAGCTGAGGGTGGCCTTTTGGACATGAAGTTTGAAGAGACATTTTATCCTCTGGGAAAGACTGGGTTTGCTATGATTAGCTCAGAGGGGAGAGGCTGCTGAGATGTTGAGGTATTTTTATGATCTAGACCAGGTGGGTACTACAAATGAGTTGACAAATATTTCTCCTGCCTCCCATCTCCCATAATAATAATAATAATAATAAATGCTTATTTGTATGGAATTTTATAATTTGTAAAAGTATCTCTCATATCCAAACCAAAAAACCCACTGCCATTGAGTCATAGCAACCCTGTAGGACAGAGTAGAACTTCCCCATAGGGTTTCCAAGGCTTGTAAATCTTTACAGAAGCTTACTGCCTCATCTTTCTCCCCTGGAGCAGCTAGTGGGTTTGCACTGCTAACATTTTGGTTAGCAGCCTAGTACCTTAACCACTGCACCAGAGTTCCTTTAAGATATTGAATTAAATAATGTGTATCTTTCAAATACATTATCTTATTTATCTCCCAACAACTTGATGAAGTAGGACTATAGTACTACTTGATGATGACTAGCATGGTACCTAAGGCACTTGACTGCTAACCAAAAGGCTGGCAGTTCAAACCCAGCAGCCACTCCTCAGAAGGAAGGAGATTGCCTTGGGCAATCTACTTCCATAGTGAAACCGCCTCAGAAGCCCAAGGAGGGGTCGTTATGAGTCGGGGCTGACTCGACGGCACATAACTACAACAATATAGTATCATCATCATCATTTTGCAGATGAGGAAATTGAGACTTAGGAAGGTTAAGTAATTTGCCTAAGCAAGGAAGTGGTGAGTTAGATTAGAATTAGATCGTTAAATCATTACTCTTTCCACTGTGCTACAATACCATTGTGTTACTGAATATGTGAACAAAACTCAATTGGTTTATTGAGTATTCAGTGTTCAGGCCTATAGGATGTACCTTTGAAACTCATGTTCTAGCCCTGCCCCATCCCTGTTTGCTGTGTGATCTTGGTACATTTGCTTAATCTCATTGTGTGTCAGTTTTACCCATCTGGATTCATCAGTGCAGGACATAGTGCAACTTGTGGAGGATAATGGATTGTTTCACTGGCAGAATAACAAGTCTTAGAAGTAGAAGAGATGAAGCCTAGAAAACATGATGGGTGTCAGAGAGAAGACACCCCTGCAGAGGTACACTGGATCAGAAGCAGAAATGGAAGAAATATAAGCCTGAGTTCGGAAACTATTGAGAATAAATGAGCAAGGTGAGAAAAATGAGAGAGGGCAGACAATACCCACCATGTGTTGGGTATTGTTTAACTTGTGCCATTTAATTCTCACCATAACCCTGTGAGGTAGAGGTATTATTTTCCTTTTATAGATAAAGAAAGAGACTCAGTAAAGGTCAAGTAACTTACCCAAGATCTCTTAGCTGATAGGTGGTAGAGCTAGGTTTTGAATCCATTTGAACCTACTATATCATGTTCCTTCCAGAGGAAGGAATAAGAACCAAAATGAGTCTGTGAGAGGAAAAATCCATCAGTGAGCATCATCTGGAGGCAATTGCCAGGCACAACAGCTACCTGGAATCTAGGTTTTTTTGCCTAATGTCGGACATAGAGTTTCCTGCTACATACCTTTCCATAAGTCTTATGACTGGGGCTTGGGGAGGGGGTGAGCCCATCTTCCAAGAATTGACTCACTTTTTATTGCTCCACAATTCCCTCCCTCCAGAGGACACTGGCAAGGATGCAGTGAATTGTACCTACAAGAATGAAGATGACTGCGTGGTCAGATTCCAGTATTATGAAGATAGCAGTGGAAAGTCCATCCTGTATTTGGTGGAAGAACCAGGTGAGTGAACACTGAGGGCTCAGGGAATGGGAGAACAAGGCTTAGCAGTAATTTCCTCCCATCACCTGTTCATACCCCCATGTCAAGCCTGGCCTTACAAGTGATAAGTTAGGGCCTGTTGTGAGGATAAGGGTCATATGTAAATGTAAGTATTAGCAAGAAGTGACTTGCTAAAAAATAAGATGAAGAGAAAGAAGGTAGGTGAGGAAAGGAAGAAGGTAGGTATGGATCTCATCAAGGGGCAAATACCAGGCCAGTTTTAAGGTGATAATGTCAAGAAGTACAGTTGAAATGCTGCTTAGAAGTGAGAATGGCCAGACTTTGTCTCCTATACTTCGGTCATGTTGTCAGAAGGCACCAGTCTCTGGAGAAGGATGTCATTCTTGGTAAAGTAGGTCAGTGAAAAGGGAAAGACTCAATGAGATGGACTGACACAGTGGTTGCAGAGGTGGGTTCAATGTAGCAAGGATCATGAGACTGCCATCGAGTTGATTCCTACTATAGCAACCCCCATTGGGTTTCGGAGGTGGTAAATCTTTATAGAAGTAGATTGCCCAATCTTCCTTCCACAGAGTATCTGGTGGGTTTGAACCGCCAACCTTCTGGTTAGCAGTCAAATGCCTTAGATGCTGTGTGCCACCAGAGCTCCTGAAGGTAGAAAAGGGAGGCAGAAAATCTGGAGGAGCCCTCTCATCTTACACATCCTTATGAAGGGCTGCTATAGCCCTGGCACCTACGCTATTGGCTCTCTCCTCGGGGAGAGGAGAGTGTTGTGTCCCTGTCTGGGATATTGCTCATCTACCTTTCAAAGAGGTCTCACCATTTATGTAGGAGAAGGAAGGTAAAGAAAGGATATTGCCTTACATACAGAGATCCAGTATTCCATATTTTCTGTCTTGCCGCTTTGTGTTTCCAGGTTCTGGTTTCCTCCTCCCCTACCCTCAACTATCTCCAGAAGTCCCAGAGCATGGGAGAAAATTACTCCCCTCTCCTTCCCCAACTGGAGGAGCCCTGGTGGCACAGTGGTTAAAGCATTCAAGTGCTATCAGAAGGTTGGTGGTTGGAATCCATCAGCCATCCCCTGTGAGAAAGATGAGGCAATCTGATTCCGTAAAGATTTACAGCCTTGGAAACCCTGTGAAGCAGTTCTGTGTCCTATAGGTTTGCTGTGAGTTGGAATCAACTCAGTGGCAGTGGGTTGTCGTTTGGTCCTTGCAGATGCTCTCTTTAAAAGGAGTACAAAAAGCATTGCCAAAGAAATTGGCATCAGCCAAACAGAGCTTTGGCTCATGTGGAATGCGCTCCCCTGAAATGGGTCCTCATTACTCCCAGATAGGGTTCCCAGGTAAAATACAGTATGCCCCATACAATGTTTGGTATATACTTACACTAAAAAGTTATTTGTAGTTAATCTGAAATTGAAATTTAACTGAGTGTCCTGTACTTTTGTTTGCTAAATCTTTCAGCCCTACCCAGACTTCATTGGCATTGGGTCACTTCCCCCCCACACACCATGGCTGGGAGGGCCTTCCAGAGACCACTTGATCTTGTCTTCTGCTTCCAGGAAGCCTGCTATCCACTTCTTTCTGGACAAATGGTTGTTGTTGTTGTTGTTATGTGCCGTCGAGTCAGCCCTGACTCATAGCGACCCCTCCTTGGGTTTCCGAGGCAGTATCACTACGGAAGTAGGATTGCCCAACCTTCCTTCCAAGGAGTGGCTGATGGGTTTGAACTGCCAGCCATCTGGTGAGCAGTCAAGTGCCTTAGCCACTATGCTATCAGAGCTCCCGGACAAATGGTTAATAGGTCCTTTTTTCCCCTTGACAACTTTCTGGCAATCTACCTGTCCTGTCCAACTAACATGCAGAATCGAGGCAGTTTCACTTTGAGGTTTCAAGGTTGTTCCTACCCCTATCTTCCAGAGAGTTCATAATTGCTTTTCCCAGAATTTGGGCCCTCCTGCTAGGAACTTGAACCCTGGAACCTCACAGCCTTTCTCGAGGCACTTCTTTAATTATACACAGAGGTTGTAATTTGGTGGATTGGAAAATAGCCAGCTCGAGTTTGTGGTGGTGGTTATTTTTGTATAGTGTGTAGTGAGTACCGGGTGTATATTTAAGGAAGAAGGCAGGACACAGTGTGGTAAGTGGGTACTCCTTTTCCATACTTACCCATACTCACATATACAAATTCCTAATTGTATAACACCTGAGGATTTACCTGAGTCAGGTCACCCATCAGACACCTGTAGCTTATGGAAGCCGAGCTCTAGATAATGAGCATACTCAGGCCTGTCCCTTACATGGGTGAGGCACATCCGTCTGTCTTGGTTATTAACTGGGGTTAAACAGGAAGTTGGCTTTCAATGGGGTTAGGATTTTAGATGACTATATATTTTGGGAAAGAACCTAGAATATTGTCTTGGCCTCTTGGTCTCTAAGGATGTTAAAAAGCCATTGGGTTCCCAGGACTCATGAATGTAAATGTCTGAACCAGGATAACAAATACAAATGCCTAGAGGGCTAGGTGGTGGTGGTGGTGTTATGTGCCGTCAAGCCTAGGTAGGCAAATAAATTAGTGAAAAGTTGGGTATAATAATAACAACAGTAATAATGGTAGCTGATAATTATTGAGTACTTTGTGCTGGGCAGTGTTCTGGGTTTTTAAAATACATTAACTTGATTATTCCTTATAATAAGTTTTTGAGGTCAGTGTTATTACTTTCCCCATTTTAAAGATGGAGAAACAAGAAATAGACATCTAGAAAGGTTAAATAATTTACCCAAGGTCACACAGAAAAAATAAGTGGGAATCCAGGTCTCACTCCCAGGCAGTTTGGCTCCAAAGTCCACAGTAAGACAGATACAATACAATGACAAGTCACACTAGGCCTTGGTTTTAGGGAAAAAATACAGAGTGGTGAGGACTGTGGAAAACTAGAGACCATGAGTTCCATCTAAAAGGGGCGGCTGCTCCTCAGCTCTGGATAATTGCTGCCATGTAGGAAGGCTGGCTCAGTGTTTGTAGGTCTTTTTATTTCTCTTTAAAGAGATGACAAAGAAAAACCTAAAATTTGGGGAGAAAAATCTCATTCTTCAATGTTGCCAATAAAATCATTTTTTTCTCATGAACACTTGTATGAACCAGCAGAGTGGGATGGATTCAACCCATGGGTTACCAATTCACAACCTCTAATTTAAATTTAAACCACTCAGGACAAATTATTCCTGTCCTAAAGACTGCTTTTTTTTTTTTTTTTTTTTGCATAGTGTTAAACAAACAAACAAAAGACTGTCCTGTTTCCTTCAGGGACCTTTCTGGTACTTACTTTGTCAAGAACACCTTGCTCATAGTCTGTTCAGATGATTCTTGATTCATTCACAACTACCCTGCTCTGTGCTCTTTCCTGATAGAGTGTCCCAAGGGCCCCGACATCCTGGTGGTCTTGCTTTCAGTGATGGGAGCCATTCTGCTCATTGGCCTTGCTACTCTGCTCATCTGGAAACTCCTCATCACCATCCATGACCGGAAGGAGTTTGCTAAATTTGAGGAAGAGCGAGCCAGAGCAAAATGGGACACGGTAAGAGGCTGGGCTGGGAATTTTGATTCCAGAGCCTGAAGTGGAAGCAGTAGATTCTCAGGGTGGCAGGTTCAGCTCACACCATAGTTTCCAGTTCCGGAAATTAGGAGATGGCCTGACCGTCCCTTGTCCTTAAGCTTCCTGGAAACCCCTGATTGTGTATTTCTTCCATACAATGACCATGAGTCATATCAGTGACTATTAGCTGAGGACACCTAGTGCCCAGCTCTGCTCTGAACATTGTGAGGAAATTAAAAAGAAATGTATTCTGCAACTGAGGGAGACAGGACAAATGAGAATTTTACATTGACAACATATAACATATGTTAACAAAGTCAAAGGATCTCTGGTGGCATAGTGCCTCAGGCATTTGACTGCTAACCAGAAGGCTGGCGGTTCAAACTCACCAGCTACTCCTTGGAAGGAAGATTGGGCAATCTACTTCTGTAGAGGTACCGCCTTGGTAACCCAAGGAGGGGTCACTATGAGTCAGATCCGACTCGCTAAAGCATTAAACCAGAAATTGAGAAAATATAGTAATAGTAATTGTTTACTGAATATTTACCAAGTGCCAGGAATTGTTCTAAATGCTTTTCTTGTATTAACTTATTTCATCTGTATAACAACCCTAGTGGTGGTCACTATTATTATTTTCATTTTACAAAAAAGGAAATTGAGCACTTAGCAAAGGAATTTAAATAAGTTGCCCACTTGTGGGAGAGAATTAGGTTACCATAGAATTCCTTTGTGGGTCTGCCCCTCAGAAATAGATGACATTTCACTTCATTCTCCACTTTTTTAATTCAAATGATGAGATGATCAGACTGAACACTTATGCTTCCTTCATTTCCAGTTTACTTTGGTCTAATCCAATCAGACAAGCCTTTACTGGGAACCTTCTATGTACTTAATTTTACTGGATTTTCCTTTGATTCATCTTCTACATTTTCACTTTTTTCTGGACCTTCCAAATGGCTGTTTGACTCCCCGGAGGTCTGGGTTAAGCTGACAGTTTGTTCCTAAGGGTCTCAGGAAGGTGAGACTTCTACCACTGCCCCACCACTGTGTGCCCTGGGCTGAGTTTAACCTCTTTGAATTAGTGGCAGGATGGCATTCTAACTCCATTCCCATTCTAAGAGCTAATGTGTGGTTAAAATGAGCATCAAGCTATTAGAGAAGGGTCTCTCAGGCAGACTTGTCAAATTTAAACCTTCCGGCCATGAAAGGATTGAGAAATTCACTGTAAGGCACTTTTCTGTTCTCTCCTCAGGCCAACAACCCACTGTATAAAGAGGCTATCTCCACCTTCACCAATATCACCTACCGGGGCACTTCATAACAAGCAATCCTCCTCAGATCATTACCAGACGTTTTCCAGGATTGTAGGAGTCTCTCCTATTGTGTTTACAGAGGACAGTGTCTGTGGGGTGCGATTTGGGCTTAAAGTGGGGTGGGTGGGAGGATGTCAGCATGTGGAAGTGTGGGTCTCTGTGTATATGTGTGTATGGCTGTGTTGTGTGTAGGGACATGTGTAATTTAAAAGTTGTGATGTGTCTTGATAAGGGGAGCTCCTCAGCCTATGCCTTCTACAGGGATTCTTCCTGCTTAGCTGGAAGGTGACTTCTTTGGCTAAGCAGGTGTTTTTTTATTACCTCAGTGAGAAGCCAGCTTTCCTTTTTTGGGCCATTCTCCCTGAAGAGAAAGGCAGGGCTGAGGCCTCTCCTTCCAGCGGAAGGAACGCCAAGCCTCAGCTCCAACCTGAGGATGAATTTATGGTTCCTGGGACTGCCTCTTAGCAGCCGTGGTGGGAACTGTGGAGTTTTGCACCCAGCTGTGTTATCTGTACCCCCGTCTCCTCAGGTTGAAGGAGTCAGGGCAGAGCTGAACCATCAGAGCTGCCTGTACCTTTGGCCATCACACATGGGGAGTCCTTGCTGTCTAATTCTTTGACTTATTGGAAGTGAGGATGGCAGGGCCACCCAGGGGTCATGCATGACTAGAACCCTCCAGTTCACAATCACAGTCCTTCAGGTTTGTTTCATTGAAAGTTCCAGAATGAACCTGGAGGTTCATTTAGAAGTGTGTCCAGCACCATCTCCTTACCTCCTACTTGCACACTCTCACTGCTGTAGACATTAGCTATATACTGAGGATTTCTCTCCTGACCAAAGAGAGTGCTATAGTTAGAGTCCAATGTCTGGCCCTGACCCTCTAAGCCTTCTTCCCCTTGTCCAAGGCACCGCCACACACCCACCCCTGTGCCTCTGTGTACTACGTCCATCCATGGGGCTGATTGCCTTTATCTACCTCTTGGGTGTCTTGTGGAAAAATCATTATTATGGCTCTCTGAGCCTGCTGCGTAAAAGTGCCAGGGTGGATTGACGGGGCAGTTGTGTCAGCATGTGTGGCCTGTTGTCCTATAGGCCAGGCAACCTGATTTGAACTCAGTCTTTAATCAGAAAGGCCAAAGTGCCATTTCACTTTATTTTTCTCATTGGGGCACCTGAAACCACGATGAGGCTTGTTTATAAATACAATTGTATTTGAAATTTTATTTGATAACAAGGAAAAAGAACATAAGAAGACTACACAGATTTGGCTGGATATAGATACTCCAGCCTGGCATCATTCCAGGGAGCTGCTGCCCAGCCAATGGATCCATAAGGGCTTTGATCCTGGAAGCCTGGGAGGATGGACATATGGACGCGCTGAACCTTTCCTGTGGAGTAGGGAAATGGGTTGTTCTTTTAACTCTTAGCAATAACTCCATCATGAGGTGCCCCTCCCCCCATGAAAAAGCAGAAGACTATGGACAGTGGTCTGAGAATCAGAAGATCTGAGTCCAGATTTCAGTATTACAGTTAAGGAAACTTTAAGATTAATTACGGCAAGTCACTTTCTTTTCCCTGGGGTCAGTTTTCTAGTTTGAAAAATCACTGGTACTAGCTGATCTTGGAGCTCTGGTAGCATAGTGTCTAAGGCACTTGACTGCTAACCAGAGGGCTGGTGGTTCAAACCTACCAGCCACTCCCCAGAAGGAAGGTTGGGCAATCTACTTCTGTAGTGATTCTGCCTCAGAAATCCAAGGAGGGGTCACTATGAGTCGGGTCCGACTCGATGGCACATAACAACAACAAGCTGATCTCTTTCGGTATTCAGACACTCAGACTCAAAAGGAACCCTGGTTAAGTATTTGGCTGTTAACTGAATGGTGGATGGTTTGAACCCACTTGGCATCTCTGCAGGAGAAAAGATTACAGCCTACAAAACCTTATTGAAAAGTTCTATTCTGTCCCATATGGTTGCTATGAGTCAGAATCAACATGAAACAACAATAACAACATTCTAAGATTCTAAAATTCTAAGAACTTCCCATGAAGTCAGACATGCACCTCAAGATTCTGTGAGATGGTGATACTGTTTGTTTTCTTAGTTGGAGGAGCTGAGAAATTTGGCTTTGGCAAGAGTAGATGTCATTCCATATCAACCTTCTCAATGAAAAGTCTTATCCTTTTCTCTCTCAGAACCCCTCCTCCATTCCCTGTTAGTAGTTAGTTATATTTCCTGATGTAGCAGTTAAACTCCACTTAGCTCTTATTTCTTAGTTCACTTTGCACATATCTGTATCCATATATTACAGAAGAGGAATCCATGAGAAGTAGCTGGAATGTGTGTTCTGTATCCATGTGATAACACAATAATCCTTGCAATTAGGAATGGGGCAAATGACTGTGCCGGGGTCTCACCCGTGGGTTACTCCTTACTAGAGGAAATGGATTTGTGGTAGAGGGATAAATGGAGGGAGGGATGGAGGTGATCACAAATCCAAGTTTAGAACCTAATTACAATCTTTGGCTACTGAGACACAGGGTTCATTAGAGTAGAAGTGGGACATTTTCTTTAGACGATGGTTTATATGAAGAAACAGTATTAAAGAGGGAAGAAAGTGTATCCAGAGGATGGAAGCATCACTAGGAATCTTCTTGGAGCTTCCAGAATGAGGCTCATAGGCCTTGAAGACCAGTACCTTTTGTCAATCTATAGTTGTGTTCATATGATAGCACATAGCCAGTTTTGGTGTCATGTAGGATGAAAATAAAAATAATATTTTGGGATCAGACAACTCAGTCTAATTGGACCATTTTTGCCCAGCTCTTTTGGAGCTTCTTTATGTCCAGTCTCAGGGTCTATGAACAACAGTGGGAAACTTTAATCATTCCTGACTTCTGGATGACAAGTTTGCCACATAAGGAGTCAGTTCTTTACCTCTCAGATATTCCTAGACTACCCATGCTTTTAATATATGTCTTTGTTAATGGTGCCTGGTTGAAATTACTAAGTGCCTTCCTTTCTAACCACCTCCTCTGTTTGAGTTGTGCAATAGTGAATTAAAAGTGCTTCCAAAAACAACTGGCCAAAGGCTGCCCAGTGCTTCCTGTGTTATTTTCTTGGGGTGAAAAAAAGAAGTGTCATTTCCTTGCAGAATGATTATCTTAGAATGAACATGTTTCCAAATGTTACAGAGTGGTGACTCCTACAGGAACTGACTGAATTCAGAGCTGTTCTTTGGATTTAAATAACATTCTCAAAATAAGTAGGCTATCACTGTTCTAAGCATTTGAGATGTAATTTTATTTTTTAAATTGAGGCTTATTTAATACTTTGTGCTACCACCACAGGACAGCATGTTAATTTAGCCTGGGTTTCATTTGCAGGAAACATAAAACGGTAAAAGAAAGGTTTGATAGCAAATTATTTAAGGACCGTTTAAATGCCCAACTATCATTTAAGGTGTGGGTCTCAGGCCCAGTCATGTCCATATCACCTGAGAACTTGTTAGAAATGAAAATTGTTAGGTCCCATCCCATATCTGCCAAATCAGAAAATTTAGGAGTGGAGTTCAACAATCTATTTTAGTAAGCTCTCCCAGTGATTCTGATACACACTCAAGTTTGAAAACAACTGATGTCAGGAGTAAAGCGTGTATTCTGGCCTAGAAAGAAGTTTATAGTAAGCTACTTCAGTTACTGTAAGGCTAAGAACATATCTTGGCCGATAGATACAGAAAACAAAATACCCACCCACAGAAAATAAAAATTTACTTTTGATCCATCTTCCAAGTAAAATGATCACAGGCTTCTTGTGTTCACTGACAGCCACAAATGTAGTTGGGCACATGGCCACCCAGAATAAATACTATGTTTCCTAGCCTCTCTTGGAGATAGATGTGTTATATCCGTCTCATAGATAATGAAATGTAAGTGAAAGAGGTGCGTGCAATATCCAGGAAGTGCCATGTAAGAGGAGGAACATGTCCCCCCCTTCTTCCAGTAGGCTGGAGTGCAGAGGTAGTAGCTGGAACTTAAGCAGCAATTGTACATCAAGATGTAATCTAGGGAACTTCACTAGTTATCTTCAGCTGCAGAACAACTCACCCCACAATTTAGCAGCTTAGAACAACAAACATTATCTTGCAGGGTCTGTGGTCAGGTATCAGGAATGGCTTGGCTGGGGGTTCTGGCTCAGTCTCTCTCTCATGAGATGGCAGTCAAACTGTTGGCTGGGGCTGCAGCTGTGAGACCACACGTTTGTACTAAGCCCTCCAGGTAACTATTCTTTAACTAGGAGCCATTTGTGCTGGGAACTCCAGCACATTCCCCACGCCTCAGGGCTTTACCCCACAGAGTCCTAAACCCCCTCCTCTCCTTTACTTCTCCGAGCAACAACCAATCAGTGAATCATAGAGAAGAACCTGAAGTCCTGATTTCCCTGACCCCATAGATACCTCCTAGCAACAACCAATCAGTAAATATCAGGAAAATACTTAAAATTCCTATACCTAAAATAGTCAGAAACGCCATTGCAGCCTCGGCCCACGGGGCAGGGCCAATCAAGTAGGAACACGTGCAATTCGAAAAGTGACAACCAAGCCTGTAATTTCCTGATTGAAACTCCCCCGTTCCTGCTCCATCCCCGATAAAAGACCCCCTTCCCTTTGTTTGAGGCTCTCAATCCTGAACCGCTGCGTCGGTGACGGTTGAGGGTCCGAGCTCGAGCTTGAATAAACTTTCCTTTTGCTTTTGCATTATGGTGTCTGTGGTAGCTTCCTCGCGCCGGCACTCCTTTCAAGACCTGGGACTAACACAGCCAATTGAAGGCTCAAAGGGGCTGGAGGATCCTCTTTTCAAGATGGCTTACTAACATGGCTGCTGGCAGAAAACATTGATTCTGCACTGGTTAATGGCAGTTACTGGTTATTAGCTTCAGGCTCTCACACTTGGATGTCTCCCTAGGACTATTTGAGTGTCCTTCCAACATGTCATCTTGCTTCTCTCAGAATGTGTAATCCAAGAGTGCAAGAAGGAAGCCACACCTTTCATGAGTTTTGTAAATGCCGTATCATCACTCAATCATATTCCATTCATTAGAAGTGGGTCACTACCTCTTTTGCCATGAGACCAGAACTGGTTGGTGCCCAGCTACCACTACTGAACATTTTGATCAAAAATTTCTGATCGAAAGGGAAGAAAATACAGAACAGAATTTCAAATTCTCATGGATTCTAGACTTTCTGGAGCCATGGAGGGTGGATGAACTCTGAAACTATTGCCCTGAGGTGATCCTTAAACCAAAAATATCCCCTGAAGTCCTCTTAAAACTGAACAATACTTTAGCTTAACTAGTAAAAAAGGTCTGCCTTGAGCATTATGCCTTTTTTTTTTTTTTTCAGGTTTGGATGATAGAAAAATATGGACTGTTTCATAAATTTGCATGTCATCCTTGTGCAAGGGCCCCGCTAATCTTTGTATCATTCCAATTTCAGTATATGTGATACCAAAGCATTGACAGCAGCATCTTGAAAGATACATAGGAACATTAGAGGGCAGTGAGTTTATATCAGTGAGGGAGGAATAACTCAGAAAGAGGGTGAGAATGGTTGCCCAACTAGAAGAATATAATCAATGTCACTATGTGGTACATGTAGAAACTATTGAATTTGTGTACTTTTTGCTACATATATTCTCAACAACAAAATAAAATTTAGATAAAAAAGTAGTTCATTAAATTCAGTGAAGGAGGGGAATTGAGAGCCACCTCTTGAAAAATTACCTTTCCAAAACGTCCATGCCCTGATCTCCAGATTTTGTGAACATGTTACATTACACGGAAAAAAGCAACTTTGCTGATGTGATTAATGCTCTTTCTTCCAAGGGGCTTCTGGATGTTACCTGAACCTCCAACTTAGCAGCAGATTGTTAGCAGCAAAGATTGTTAATAAGCCTTACAAATGATTAATTTCACCAACTTGAGTTTATACAATGTTCTGCGAAAATAACTGGAGAAAGCCAGGAAAAAATTGGCTTGCTTTTTCTCATACCAACATTATTTTATCTACCAGATGCATGAAAGAAAATTTACTTTCAAAGAAAAAGTATCTCTTCCAAATGGAAGCTTAGTATCTAGGTCAACCTAGAACAAACTTAAGCAAAGTAGTGGGACTGATGGCTTTCGAGCTGCTATCCATTATATATATTGCTGTCCATTATTGAGTAGTAGAAACCAAGAAGCATGGAATTTTCTAGAAGAAAGGAGGGTGGGAGGTATTAAAAAACAGGACCAAAGGCAAACTTGAAAGGAGGGCACTAAGGCTGGGTATGAGAGCTCTGGTAGTGTAAGTACCTAAGACACTTGACGGCTAACCAGAAGCCTGGAGGTTCAAACCCAACAGCCACTCCTCAGAAGAAAGGTTGGGCAATCTACTTCCGTAGTGATACTGTCTCGGAAACCCAAGGAGGGGTCACTATGAGTGGGTCCCACTCGAGGGCACATAACAACAAGGCTGGGTAGTGCACCAGAGAATGAACAAAACTGTAGGGAGAGTAGGAAACGGGTAGGATGGTGGGTGAAATCCAGGCAGGGAGTGCGAGAAGGAACGCACGTGGAGAAGAGCTGACTGTGTCACCATAATCCAGCCAGGACCTCCTGAGGTCACAGGCCCTTGTGAGGTGGGGCAGAACCGAAGGGCACCACCGCGGCGATTCGCAGTCGGCGCAGTGGCAGCGGCGAAGTCACCCGCCTCCTGAGGCACCGAAGCCACTGGGCTGCTGCTGCAACAGGTGAAGCGGCCTCGATTCCGCGCCCGCGTGGCACTGACTGCTCTGTGGGCGGAGCGTAGGCCTCTGTCAGTTGACCGTGGGGGCGGAGCTGCGCCGCAGGGGATCTCGGGAAGGCGGGCGTTCCAGAGAGAGGGAGAGACTGTTGGAAGAGGCCCCCGCGTGGGGGTGGGGAAGCGTCGAGGCTGAGGGAGGAGAATGCCAGACGGTGCGAGGGCAAAGTAGAACAGTTATTGAGATGGGAGAAGGTTCCTGAAAGAGACAGCGAGATGACCGAGTGGAACAGTCAAGAGGGGCAGCGTGAGAAGTGGCAGGGTCTGGGCGGGTGGTGCCTCTGAAATGGTGGTAGTAATTGTAGACGGGTGGAGGTCACGGTTGTTGAGAAGCTTCATTGTGCTTTCACATACAACTTTGACAGCTATGAAAGCGTTTAATTTCATCTTATGTGTAATTTACTTATGTTCTCACGTGTCTACCTATTTTGATCACAAAAAAGCCGTATCTTCGTAAGAGAAGGGCCTGTTGGAATTCTCCACAGCACAGATTCTTGTCTGAGGTGGATGTTCACTCAATAACTGTTAAATAACGATAATTAGGGGTGATGAATTTAACATAGCTATTAAATCACCAAATTCTGAAAATTCTCCATCAAAGATTAGAAAGCTGTTTAGTACAAATACAATAGCTTGCTCTACGTAGGGATTGAATCAATCATGATGTTTTGATTTTAAATATTCCTTTGATGTACCGAAGGGTGTTGAGTTTCCTCACTTCCTTTTGGTAGTTTTTGATGAATTAGACAACCAAGATGTAATGAAAAATGAGAAGGAGAGTGAGTCTTAGGGGCTGGGATGGACAGAGTGGAGGGTGTGGCTAATGATGGCTGTTTTCTCTCAGTCCCATAGTACCACGAGGAGGGGTGGAGAGGTGCTCTCCTAGATTCTCATAGCTGCTTCCAGACCTTTCTTCCTTTTTGCATCTCACATAATCAGATTATACCACCCACTTCCAATCCTTGTTGCAGTCAAAATTTTGGCTCCTGGCTTTCTGCCACTCTAACACTAATACTGTTACAAAGGGAACGTTTTCAAACATAGAGGCACTCATCTCAGGAATGGCAGGATCAACATGCATTCCCAGGAAGCAAAAGGTCATGATGTAAATGGCTTGTTCCTAGGAAGAATGTGTAAAACCTAACCCGGTGGCCCCACTTGTCTAGGGGGTAAAATCAGTCCCCTGAGACAAATGGCCAACCTTTATTGTTTCAAAGGACTCCAAAGAAGAAGCTGAATCAATTATTAACTCCCTATGTTCCTTGTTCTCTAGCATAAAAATCTCTAACTCTATATAGAGAGACAGCAGAATGCATTGTAGTTTTACTCAGGACTGCATGGCTTGAAGGAATGCTGGTGTCATAGTGCCTAAGGCATTTGACTGCTAACCAGAAGGCTTGTGATTCCAGCCCACCAGTCACTCCTTGAAAGAAAGATTGGGCAATCTACTTCGGTAGTGATATCGCCTTGGAAACCCAAGGAGGGGTCGCTATGAGTGGGATCCAACTTGACAGCAATGAGTTTTTTTTTTTTTTTAAATGCATAGCTTGAGCTGTATTATTCTTCAACAAAACTCCTTTTCTTTCACTTTTAACAGAGTACGAGATTTTCTTGGGCAGTTATAATTCTTGTGATTTCACCTTCCTCAATCACCACTTTTTCATAGCTTTTAGTTTATTTTACCAAGAACTACAACTCCATTATCTGATTTTCACATGTCTAAGTCTCCCCAGTCATGTTCTTGTCTTTCTGGCTCACTCCCAGCTCTTAACAATCCTTTCACCCCACCAGGATCTTTAATCTGTGTTTTTATGCCCTCATGCCCTCTTGTCCTTATTTCCCACTCATCTACCCAGTTTAAGTTTTAGGATCAATCGTTAAAACCACTCCCTTGCACACTCTCCAGCTCCCTTGCCTCCTTTTCAGTTCATTTTACTGCTTGGACTAAATCATAATCCTGGATCATATGATACCTGTTTACTAACTGCCAGCTTATTAGCAGTGAACATGGCTAGAGAAAAATACACAACTGTGCTGAGGGGTTTCACTCTAAATTCATGATCACAAACCTCGGGGAGCCCTTGAGGCAACCCAGTAACCATATCAGATTCCTCTGGGCTATAAATTTTCCCACCCTCCTAATTATTACCTCTCCCCTGAAACCTCTGGCACCTCATCTTCCATCGTTGTCCTTAGTTGATAACTTTGCTTCGTGTTTCACTGAGAAAGCTACAGCAGTCAGAAATGAATTTGTACAAGTTACATCTATAACTACATCTACTCACCTATCCTACTTCTTGTTATGTGCCATAGAACTGATTCTGACTCATAGCTATCCTGTGCACAACAGAATGAAATGCTAGGTCCATAATACCTAAGGTATTTGACTACTAACCAGAAGGCTGGCGGTTCAAACCCACCAACCAAACCTTGGAAGGAGCTCTGGCAGCATAGTGCCTAAGGCACTTAACTGCTAACCAGAAGGCTGGAGGTTCAAAACCACCAGCCATTCCTCGGAAGGAAGATGGGGCAATCTACTTCCGTAGTGATACTACCTCGGATACCCAAGGTGGGGTTGCTATGAGTTGGGTCCGACTCGAGGGCAAGTAACAAAAATTGTTCACAATCCTAATTTGTGTCTAATTACTCTGCTCTGTCTCCTATTACTATGGATATGTTCTTAGCCAAAGCCAAACCTTCCCTTTGTGCTCTAATTCCCATCTCTTTTCTCCTTCCTGAGAATACTGTTCCAGTAATTCTTCCCTCCTGTGTCATCACTTTTTCACTGTATTGGACCATTCCTATCAACATACGAATTAACATAGCTTTAGTTTTCCCATTTTAAACCCTCATGATACCATTTTCCCCTCAAGTACTATGTCATTTCTCTCCCTTTACCACATAACTCCTTAAAAGAGTCTTCTTTACTGGCTATCTACAATTTCTGTCCCGTTTCTCTCTTGAACTCACTCCAAGGACATTGCCTCTTTACCATTTTACCCAAATGGCTCATTTCAAAGTTATCAGTGTCCTCCGCGTTGCAAAATCTAATGAGCTATTTGATGCTCATCTTACTTGACCTCTCAGCACCATTTTTCACAGTTGATTTCTCAGTTTTGTTTTTACTGTGGTGAAATATATACAACATAAAATTTGCCTTTTTAAACAGTTTTCAAATGTATAATCCAGTTGCATTAATCACACTCACAATCTTGTGCAACCACCACCACTATCTGTTTCCAAAACTTTTCCATCACTCCAAATAGAAACTCTGTACCCATTATGCAATAACTCCCTTTTCCCTCTTTTTCCCAGCCCATGGTAACCACTAATCTACTACTTTCTGTCTCTATGCATTTGTCTATTCTAGATATTTTAGCTAAATGGATCACACAATATTCATCCTCTTGTGTCTGGTTTATTTTACTTAGCGTAAGGTTTTCAGAGTTCATCTATGTTGTAGCATGTACTAGAACTTCATTCCTTTTTAACCAAAAAAAAAAAAAAAAACACCAAAAAACAAAAAACAAAACTCACTGATTTCAAGTTGGATCTGACTCATAGTGACCCCTTCTTAGGTTTCCAAGGCAGTATCACTATGGAAGTAGATTGCCCAGTCTTTCTTCTGTGGAGTGGCTGGTGGGTTTGAACCACCAACCTTCTGGTTAGCAGTCAAATGCCTTAAGCACTGTGCCGCCAGAGCCTAGAGCTCCTTACCCAAATGATTAAGACCTGCCTCCCCCCCCCCCTTTTTTTTTTTTTTTTTTGCTAATCAGGCCACTAGATTATGAAACAGTTCTTTCTTTCACAGGTTATTTAAATAATGCTTTCAGGGTCTCTGAGTTGGAATCAACTGGAGGGTAAAGGATTTTGGTTTTACTCTGTTTAATTAAAGAGTTCTGGTGGTTTAGTGATTGAAGTATTTGGCTGCTAACTAAAGGGGTAGTAGTAGTTCAAATCTCCCAGCTGCTCTGTGGGAGAAAGATGAGACAGCCTGCTTCTGTAAAGATGTACACCTTGGAAACCCTGTGGGGCAATTCTAGTCTGTCCTATACAGTAACTGTGAGTCAGAATTCATTTGGTAGCAGTGGATTTGGTTTCTTTATATATGTATAATAGATAAATAATTCAAAGAATAATGACAGTCTCATCAGTTCTTTAGAAATCTAGGCCATAGTTGAGATAAGAGCATTATATGTGAATAATTAAAAATATAAGGCAAATGATTAGTGCTAGTTGAATAGTGAAGATGGTAAAAATACTGCCAAATAGTGTAGAGGTAAGGACTGAACTGGTTAGAGAAGATTTAGAAGAGGTGACATAGTGGATGTTTCTGGAGACACCTGTATAGTTTTCTCATGTCTTCTGAGATGAGTATTGGTAATTTGGCTTCATTTTCTTTTTAATGTATTTTGAATTCTGGGAACATTGGGCATATAAAATTAAACAGTAATTGCTACAACGTATTTCAGAAATAAATGCAAATGTTTTTTAAAGCATCATACTTCCCTCAGACAGAATATTAATACTTGTAGTTAGTTAAACGTCACACTATGTAAAGGTCAATGATAATTGCGGCTAGCAATGTATAGCCAGCAAGGCAATAAACAATTCATAAAACATGGCTCACATATAATGTGTAAAATTATTTTTGAAATTTTAAAAAGTGTTGGTTATCACATTTCCAAAATATAAAAATTCTCTGGATTAAAACCAGGCTAAAACATCTTTTTTTTTCCCCCAATGTAATAAACTTTATTTAATCATAAACCAAAACCATATCTACTGCCGTCAAGTCAATTTTGACTTGTACCCACCCAGTAGGATGGAGTAGAACTGTCCCACAAGGTTTCCAAGGCTTTAAATCTTTATGGAAGCAGACTGCCTCTTTCTCCTGTAGAGAGGCTAGTGGGTTTGAACTGCTCACCCTTTGGTTAGCAGCTGAGCACTTTAACCTCTGCACCTCCTGGGTTCCTCATTTAATCATGGTGGGTTTTTAAAAATTTTAAATTTATTTAGTTGTTGTTGAGAATATACACAACAAAACATGCACCAGCTCAGCAGTTCCTCACTGATGACATTCTTTGAGTTGTGCAACCATACCCTCCTTTTCTGAGTTGTTCCTTCTCCGTTAACATAAATTCATTGCCCGTTAAGGTTTCTTTCTAATCTTTCAAGTTGCTGTTGTCTATTTGATACATAGTTCTAAAAAAAGAGCTTAGTGCTCAAGGCAGACGTTTTTTACTAGTTAAGCTAAACTACTATTGAGAAGCAATACTGTATCGTATAGTGTTGAACACTATGGGCTCTGCAGTTAGATTGCCTGAATTAAAATTCTGACTCTAACACTTGCTGGCTGTGTGATCTTGGGCAAGTTGTTTTCTTCAAGTCTTCCTTTTTTTTTTTCATCTGCAGTCATTTCTTAAAGATTATTTGTGATGAATAAATGAAATAATTTACATCCAAGTGTTTATCCTAATGGCTACCACACAGTAAGAATTAAATAACATTGGCTATTACTACCATTTTGGGAGCTCTGGTAGCATAGTGGCTAAGACACTTGCCTGCTAACCAGACGGCTGGTGGTTCAAACCCACCAGCCACTCCTCGGAAGGAAGGTTGGGCAATCCTACTTCCGTAGTGATACTGCCTCGGAAACCCAAGGAGGGGTCGCTATGGGTCGGGTTTGACTCGATGGCACATAACAACAACAACAACAACAACATTACTACCATTTTAGTAGTTCTTCTCAGGGCTTTTTAGAATAAATAAGTGTAACTGAATTCCTGTGCTTTTTGTGCCATTTGAAATTGTATTTCTTGACTTCTTCCTGTACCAAAAAAAGGTAAAGTTAAAAAACTGGATGAGGTCCTGTGAGTTATAATCTATTCACTACTTTTTCTAGCTTTTGCCCACATGTTTGTGTTGGTGAAAATCTATTAGATATGTCACAAAGTGAGTGTTAAATTGAAGAGATAACTTCAGGTAGGTAAATGTAATTACTTCAGTCTCCTATAACAGGGATATAATTTTTTTTTTTCCCCTTTTTCTTGGCAGGAAATTCTTTTGCACTTTTGCTCAGTCACACTGGTTCCTCAAGGTTGTTGAGTCCTCAAGGGAAGAATTTACATAAACATGGAAACTAAAGTACAATTGTTCTGTCAGGTATTCTTTCAAAACAGGTTCTAAAGATTCTTACTTTTTCTTACTAGTTTATATTATCTCACCTACATAGTCAGTGAGCAAATTCGTAGAGTAATAAAGTCATAAGGAACTTGCCCAAAAACTGAGGTGATTTTTGAGTTCTTTAAATGGACAGATATTGAAGTCTTGTTTCAGCAATCCACATAGTACCAAGAGATCTGTGGTTTATGATGAGAGTATTTCTTGGGGTAGAGGACTAGATCATTTTTTAAGAGACCAAAGGATTTAAATTTACACTGAGGTTGTAGATAATGCAGTTAATGATGTGGGACTCTAACCAAAAGATACTATAATAGATACAAAGTTGTTAAGGATTTCATTCTACTTGGATCCACAATCAGTGCCCATGGAAGCAGTAGTCAGGAAATCAAATGATGTATTGCATTGGGGACATCTGCTGCAAAGACCTTTTTAAAGTGTTAAAGAACAAAGATGTCACTTTAAGTGACTTTAGGTGCACCTGACCCAAGCCACAGGTATTTTCAGTTGCCTCATATGCATGTGAAAGCAGGACAATGAATAAGGAAGACTGAAGAAGAATTGATGCATTTGCATTGTGGAGTTGGCAGAGAATACTGAAAATACCATGGACTGCCAGAAGAACAAATAAATCTGTCTTGGAAGAAGTACAGCCGGAATGCTCCTTAAATACCAGAAGAATGAACAAAACTGTCCTGGAAGAAATGCAACTGGAATGCTCCTTGGAAGTGAGAATGGCCAGATGCTAGTGTAGTGCCTAAGGCATTTGACTGCTAACCAGAAGCCTGGTGGTTCAAACCCACTAGTCACTCCTTGGAAGGCAGATTGGGCAATCTACTTCCATAGTGATACCGCCTCGGAAACCCAAGGAAGGGTCACTATGAGTCAAATCAACTCAATGGCAGTGCACTGCTGCTGCTGCTGCTATTACTTTTGTCATGTTGTCAGAAGGGACCATTCCCTGGCGAAGGATATCATACTTGGTAAAGTAGAGGGTCCACGTGAAAGGGGAAGGTGCTCAATGAGATTGATTGACACGATGGCTGCAACGATGGGCTCAAGCATAGCAAGGATTATGAGGATGGTGCAGGACCAGGCAGTATTTCATTTGTTGTACACAGGGCTGCTATGAGATGAAACTGACTTGATGGCCCCTAAAAACAAGTTTCTCTAGCCTTCTTGCTTGTGATTGAGAGGATGTTTTTATCTATAGTTTAGGGTTAATTTCTTAATCTTTTAAATGTATTTTTGAAATGATATATAATTTTGTAAAAACATATTTGCTTTAAGCCTTAGATCTGGTGCCTTCAAATAGGACATGTACTTATCACTATAATCAAAAAAGTAATTTCTGGGCTTCTTGCTAAATATCAAGATCTCACCTGGAATCTTTGATCAATAGATAAAGTCCAATTGTGTTAAGTGAACAGCCAAAGTTCAAGAAGCATTTATTCAGAATATTTCAAACTTTCATTCTCTTTTTCCAAATGTGTTCATTGCTACTAGGTTCTAGTTACTTTTTTTTTTTTTTTTATGATAACAAACTATTACTTTGCAGAGTACATGGTAACCTTGCAGCTTGATTCCTTAAGAGCTGCATTCAGCAACTGTTAGATGCATTCAGGAATGCTGTACATTTTCTATCTGGGGAATGCACTAAGGAAAGTTGGAGGTATTTAGTATATATACTTAATTTGGAATCATAATGCACTCACGAATAAAATGCTTTTTAACAAAATTCCCTTTGATAGCACTATTTTGTAGAGAATATTGATTCTAAAATGACCTAGCCTAACCCAGAATGTCATATTTAATGCATATGTGCAAAGATGACATGGCTTACTGCAGTTTTTGATTGTTTTCCAGGCAGAAGAAAACACTGAGTTAGTGGATGCTGGTTCTCATTCTTCTGCAGCTGACTCTCCATCAAGACATTTTTACAGCAAGAAGTACATCAAGTTTTCTAAAACAACAGAGAAGAAAATTTCACCACTAATTTCACCTGAAATTAGGGATTTGAGCTCAGAACACAAAAAAAGGTAAGTTAAAAACTCTGAACTTGCTTTATTGAGCTATATTTTTTTTTACATGTTTAAGAGCACCAAAAATATAGCTCATGTGAATAGCAAGTATATGGGATCATGCATATTTGTGACCATTCTCTCAGGGGCATAGTTTTAACTCCTAAATAGCCATTCTTACACTTTTTTCTCACTTCCAGTTGTAGGAACAAGTATACATCGTGCCTGTAAATTTGACTTGAGAATTTAGGAAGGAAATCAAGAGAAGTGTTGTTCTCCCTGGCTTTGGGTTTGTGTTCTCCGTGGAACTCAGCCACTTAAACACTTTGGCAGTTCTTTGTGTGCTGCATTACGTGGTTTATTTTTATCAGTTACAGGAGAAGCTCTAGCATTTCATACACTTATAGGAGAGATACCCAATCTGCATTTTAATATTTAAAAAGTTCTTACAAAAGAAAAATATATCAATGACAAAGAGGAAAGGTTCTGGGAGAACATTCAGGGCTTATCTACTTTATCTTTCTCCTGCCAAATGCTGATCTTACCTGTTGGTGAAGTTGGAAATACCTGCACATTGTGATTGGAGAGCCATTTCAGCCAGTATCTTTCCTCTCCCACCCATAAGTCTGATTTTCCCTCTTACTTAGCCTGACATTTTCACCACTAAACCGTCATGTTAGATGACAAAAGGCAGGGTAATTATTTCTAGAAGACCACATTAAAGCTTACCTAGGAAGGGATGGAAGGTGGTGGGGGTGTCCCTTTACTTTCTCTCATTAGTATGGTTTAAAATAGGCCAGTTAATACCTCAGGAGTCACAGTGCTCATTATTAAAAAAACATACTTATGCTTTTTATTAAAAAAAGATGAACAATCATGTTATGGAGTAGAAGTTATAATTATACCAAAATGCTAACAAAAAACCAAACTGACTGCCATCAAGTCGGATCTAACTCATAGAGACCCCTCCTTAGGTTTCCAAGGCAGTATCACCATGGAAGTAGATTGCCCTATCTTCCTTCTGAGGAGTGGCTAATGGGTTTGAACTGCCAGCCTTCTGGTTAGCAGTCAAATGTCTTAGGCACTATGACAACAGAGCTCCCTAAACCAAAATAGGAAAATTGAATTTCAGTGGTGATATATGAAGAGGAGATGGGGGATATAAAGCATCAATAGACTCTAAGTGGGATACCCTAAGATAATTTGTAGACAGATTAACTAAAAATGAATCAACTAAAATTTGTAGATGAAACAGGGGAAAATGTAATGACCTTGGATTTAGCAATTGTTTCTTAAAGATGGCACCAAAACCACAAGAAACAAAAGAGAAAAAAATAGATAATTGGACTTCGTCAAAATTAAAAACTTTCTACGTCAAAGACCATTATTGAGAGTGAAAACACAATCCAGAATGGGAGAAAATATTTGCAAATTATATATCTGATACTCGGAAGGAAGGTTGGGCAATCTACTTTCATAGTGATACTGCCTCGGAAACCCAAGGAGGGGTCGCTGTGAGTTGGATCTGACTGGATGGCACATAACAACAACAATAACACATACCTGATAATGGTTTACTCTCCAGAATATAAAGAAGTCCTCCAACTCAATAACAAAAAGACAGTTAAAAATTGGGAAAGGATTTGAATACACATTTCCTCAGTGTTGTTATGTGCCCTCGAGTTGGACTGACTCATAGTGACCCCCCCCTTGGGTTTCCGAGGCAGTATCACTACTGAAGTAGACTGCCCAACCTTCCTTCTGAGGAGTGACTGGTGGGTTTGAACTGCCAGCCTTCTGGTCAGCAGTCAAGTGCCTTAGGCACTACACTACCAGAGCTCCCTTTTCTCAGTGAAGATATACAGATGACCTGATAGCATATGAAAAGATGCTGAGCATCATTTGTTATTAGGGAAATACAACTCAAAACCACAATGAAATACCACTTCACACCTTCTTCAAACCAGTTGCCATCAAGTCAACTCTGATTCATGGTGGCCCCCTGTGTGTCAGAATAGAACTGTGCTCCATAGGGTTTATTTTTGTTGTTGTTGTGATTTGGGTGAAAGTTTACAGAACAAATTCATTTTCCATTCAATGATTCATGGACGTGTTGTGGCATTCATTGTCCCATAGGGATTTTAATAGCTGTTTTATGGAAGCAGATCACCGAGCCTTTCTTTCAGAGCACCTTTGAGTGAACTAAAACCTCCAGCTTTTTGGTTAGCAACTGAGTGCATTAACCATTTGCACCACCCAAGGACTCTTCACATTCTCTGTTGCTATTGTTGTTAGATGCTGTCGAGTCGGCTCTGACTCATAGTGACCCTATGTACAACAGACAAAACACCACCCAGTTCTCTGCCAGCCCCATAATCCTTTCTATGCCTGAGCCCATTGTTGTAGCCTCTGTGTCAGTCTGTCTCGTTGAGGGTCTTCCCCTTTTTTGCTGACCCTCCACTTTACCAGGCATGACATCCTTCTCCAGGGAATGGTCCCTTCTAACAACATGACCAAAGTAGGTGAGATGAAGTCTGGTCATTCTCACTTCCAAGGAGCGTTCTGGCTGTACTTTTTCCAGGACAGATTTGTTAGTTCTTCTAGCAGTCCATGGTACATTCAGTATTCTTCACCAACACCACAACTCAAAAGCATCAATTCTTTTTTGGTCTTCGTTAATCATTGTCTACCTTTCACATGAATATAAGGTTATTGAAAATACCATCATTTGGGTTAGGCATGCCTTAGTCTTCAAAGAGACATCTTTGCTCTTCAGCACTTTAAAGAGGTCTTTTACAGCAAGTTTGCCCAGTCTAGTATGTCATCTGATGTCTTGACTGCTGCTTCCATTGGTGTTGATTGTGGAACCAAGTAATATGAAATCTTTGACAACTTTGATCTTTTATTGTGATGCTGCTTATTGGTCCAGTTGTGAAGATTTTCATTTTCTTTATGTTGAGGTCTAATCCATACTGCAGACTGTAGTCTTTAATCTTCATCAGTAAGTGCTTCAAGTCACCTTCACTTTCAACAAGCAAGGTTGTGTCATCTGCATATTGCAGGTTGTTAATGAGTCTTCCTCCACTCCTGATGCCAAGTTCTTCTTCGTATAGTCCAGCTTCTCGGATTATTTGCTCAGCATACATATTGAACAAATATGGTGAAAGGATGCAGCCCTGACATACACCCTTCATGGTTTTAAACCATGCAGTATCCCCTTGTTCTGTACAAATGACAGCCTTGTCTATGTACACGTTCCTCATGAGCACAATGAAGTGTTCTGGAATTCCCATTCTTCTCAGTGTTACCCATAATTTGTTATGATCCACACAATCTAATGCTTTTGCGTAGTCGATAAAACACAAGTAAACATCTTTCTGGTATTTGCTTTTAGCCAAGATCTATCTGGCATCAGTAATGATATCTCCTACTCTCTAGGAAAGCTATGATAAAGAAAAAAAACAAGTCTTGGCAAGGATGTAGAGAAATTCAAATACTTGTCCACTGATGATGGAAGTGTTAAATTGTACAGCTACTACAAGAAACAGTTCTGTGGTTCCTCAGAATGTTATATACAAAATTAACATATGAGGCAGTAATTCCATTACTTGGTATACATAGAAAAGAATTGAAAACAGAGACTCAAAAATATACTTGTGTGTGAATGTTCATAACATTATTCATATAGCCAAAAGGTAGAAATAACCCAAAGGTCCATTAACAGATTAATAGATAAACAGAATGTAATATATCCATACAATGTATTATTATTCAGCTATGAAAAGGAATAAAGTTCTGATACATGTTACAACATAGATAAACTTTGAACATAGTATGCTAAGTGAAATAAACCAGACACAAAAGGATAATATTGTATGATTCTACTTATATGAAATATCTGGAATGCATAGAGACAGAAAGAAGATTTGCACTACTAGGGGCTAGAAGAGGAAGCTACATGATGAGAGCTTTTGCTTAAATAGGTACGGAGTTTCTCTTTGGGGTGATGAAAAAGTTTTGGAAATAGGTCATGGTGGTAGTCGCACAATAGTGGGAATACAGTTACTGTCACTGAACAAATGATATTAAATGGTTAAAATGGCAAAATTTTTATTATCTGTATTTTACCACAATAAAGGAACACTGATGTCTGCTACCTGAAAGGTCAGAGGTGCAAACCCACCAGCCAGCCACTCGATGTGAGAAAGATATGACAGTCTGTTTCTGTAAAGATTTACAGCCTTGGAAACCCTACTCTGTTCTGTAGTGTCACTATGAGTCAGAATTAATTTGATGATTGTGAATTTGGTTTTAGTTTTACCATAGTAAGATTTGAAAAAACTATTAAAAAGATTGTAATCGGGACACCTGGTGACATTTGAATTTGTTTTGAGAATAATACTGAGTAATGTCACTTCCCTAATTTTGATATACTGTGGTTATGTACTGTCAGTTACACAAATGGAAAATTTAGGTATAAAGAGGTATAATGTCTACAAACAGATTTCAGAAAAATAATATATATAGAAATAAAATGATAAATGTGGCATGATGTTGACTTTCAGGGAATCTTCGTGAATAATACATGGGAATTCTTTTTTTTTTTTTT
>NW_006921605.1:20927701-20931171 GCF_000298275.1 Orycteropus afer afer | reverse complement strand
AAATGGTATTTGTATTTCCAACTTTTGAAGGAATCGCCATACTGCTTTCCACAATGGTTGTACCATTTTACAGTTACATGGGAATTCTTTGTACAGTTCTTATAAATCTTTGTAGGTGTGAAATAAAAATGAAAACAAAGGCATACTAACCAACTGTAATGTGGGGACCTTATTTGATCCTGATGCAAAGTGTTAAAAAAATTCATGACATTTATCAGACAGTTGGAAATTTGAAAACTGACTGGATATTTGATGATATTAAGGAATCATTGTTAATTCTTTAGGTGTCATAATGATACTATCCATATGCTTTTCTAAAGAAAAACACCTTGTCGAGATGCATAAAAGTATTAGGAAAAGTGGGAAGGTACTGGGATTTCCTTTAAAGTAATAATGGATGAGAGCAGGAATAGAGATACAGATGAAACAGGATTGCCTGAGTTGATAATTACTGAAGCTGGGGGAATGGGTACATTGTGGAGTCATCATATTATTCTCTGTGTTTTAGCGTATGTTTGAAAATTTTCATAATTCAAATCTAAAAAGCAGAAAAGCAGGAAAAAAAGCAACTCAGGAATTCTTCCAATTTCTGTGCACTTTAGGTATGAAACATCAGTATTCGTATGTGAAGAAAAATGTGCTGACAAAGTCAAGAGAAAGCAAAGTTTACAAGTACAACTGCTTAGTAAAAGATCTGAGGTAAAGAATTGGAAATACTTCCTTCTTAAGATTTTTATTATTTTTTTTGTTATAAAATATTTGCCAGTTCAACATTTTTCACATATATACATTTCAGTGAGATCAATTATGTCAATCTTGTGTCACTGTGGAAATACTTCATTCACGTTTGAATGGTGTCCTTAGCCCTCAAATATTACATTTTAGTTCAGTAATTAAAATGAGACCATCATTTATTTCTTCTCTTTTTTTCCTTCTTCTTATACAGAATAAGAGATCCTTTCAGATTGTGATTTTCCCCCTCTAAACCAATACTTTTATTACTGTGCTGTCTGTTAACATTTCTTCTGTTTTAACAATGACCCTAAGAAACTTTCAACTTACAGAGATATTTCAGAATTATCAAAGATCAATTATGTTCTACAGTTTTAGTGTTAATTTCTTTTTTGTTTTCTAATTGTTTAATATATTTTCTTTGGCTTTGAAGTATTCTGTAATTTCACTGTATTAGTTTCCTAGTGTTGCCTTAACAAATTACCATAAACTTTGTGGCTTAAAACAACAGAAATTAATCCTCTCACAGTTTTGGAGGCCAGAAGTCTGAAATCAAGGTGTTGGCAGGGCCATACTGTCTTCAGAATCCCTAGGGGAGTATCTGTCCTTGTTTCTTCCAGCTTCTGTTGGTACCCAGCATTCCTTGGTTTGTGATAGTATAAGTACAGTTCCTGTGTTTGTCTTCACATGGATCTTCACATGTATTTGTGTATCTAATCTCCCTCCATCTTTTTCTTATAAAGACACTTGTCATTGGATTTAGTACCTGCTATAAATACAGGATGAGCTCAATATTGTATACTTTACTTAATTACATTGCTAAGGACTCTTTTTTCCAAATACGGTCACATTCACAGGTTCTGGGAATTAGAACATGGACATGTCTTTTTGGGTGGTCACCATTCTTCCTACATCTCTCACTATGATATCCAAACAAACCAAACTCACTGCCATCGAGTCAGATCCAACTCATAGTGACCCCTCCTTGGGTTTCTGAGGTGGTATTACTATGGAAGTAGATCGCCCAAACTTCTTTCTGAGGAGTGGTTGGTGGATTTGAACCACCAGCCTTCTGGTTAGCAGTGTATATTTCTTTTTATTTTTCCTTCTTTGTATTTGTATTTGTTGTGCTTCCTGAATTGAGATTATATGCTGTGGTAGCTAAGGTTGTGTCACCTTGGCTGGGCCATGGTTTTGAGTTGCTTGGCAGCTGGATGTAGTTATCCCCCATAATGAGACTGGATGTGCTATAATCAACTCCATGGTGGAATCTGCTGTGAGCAGCTGATTAGTTGCCTTAGTGTGTGGCCTGCTTCCAGTATATATGGAGAAGCTTTGAGAAAGCTTTCTAGCATTTTGGCCCATCTGGATCCTGCATTTGGCCAAGGCTTCATCTCCAATTCTTGGACTTGAACCAGTGACCTGCTGTATTGCCTACCAATCTTGGGATTGTGTCATTTTACCTGCTGACCTTGGTTTGTCAGCCTCAGCAGCTAGCAGCTGCCTGAGTTAGGAGATGTCTCCAGCTCCAGTGGGGCTGAAACAAGAGGCAGAGCTGAAGCTGAAAGTCAAGGGGTCTTCACCTATCCTCTCGAGTCAGCACTCTGATTTTGGACTTCTAGACTAAACTGTAAGAGAATAAATTCTTGTTTGTTAAAGCCATCCACTTGTGGTATTTCTGTTATAGCACCACTAGAGAACTAATACACATGCTTTCCTTCAATTCTGGAAAAATTCTTATGCAGTATCTTTCAGAATATTTCCTTTAGGGACTTCTGGTAAGATGGAGGAATAGGCAGACAAGCAACACAGACCATCTTCAACAAAGAAAAGAAAAACAAGTTGACAGAGATACAGACGATAATCCTGGAACCCTGAGCTTTGAAAGGAACTATACAGAAGTGGATTAGGCACCAACTAGTGGAAAAACCGAGACTTCTGCCAGAAGGCTGGCGGTTCAAACCCACCAACCATTCCTCGGAAGGAAGATGGGGCAATCTACTTCTGTAGTGATATTGCCTTGGAAACCCAAGGAGGGGTCACTATGAGTTGGGTCCAACTCAATGGCACATAACAACAACAACAGCAAGTGGAAAAACCTGAACGAAAACAGTGAGTACACAGAAGGTCGGGCTGCATACTGTCAGCTACTCTGATGAGACCAACAGCCTGCATATTTCCAAGTGGTGTTGGGACCTAAGAATTGACCTAAAGATCAGTCCTGGTTTCCAAGGGCTGCAGGGACAACTGCTCTGGTGGCCTATGACTAGGAAGGGAAACAGCAAGGAAGGACACAACCTGAGCTGTGGACTTTCTGCTGTCTGGAGGGTGCAGCCATTTTGAATGTTTACAGGCGGCAGCCATTTTGGATATTTAAAGTGACCGAGAGCGTGGCCATTTTGAATGTTTACAAGTGGCAGCCATTTTGGATTTTAAAGTGATAGCATTCTCATTTGGATTCCAGGGACCTAAGAACAGGCTCTGTTTTCCAGGGTTGGCAAGGACATACGAGAGGCTGACAAAGGAAAAGAGACAGGTGGTGAGTGTATAAGTGCTGTCAGCTAGTGACTAGAGGAGCACAGCACAGTACCCTGCTTGTATAGATAACATACAAACAAAACAAAGAAAACGAAAATTGTGGGCAAGTCACTCCAATATATAATCACCAATTAAATATAAACACAAAAATGTCACAATGCCTCAGAGACAACAGAGCATCACAGTCCACACAAAGAAGC
>NW_006921605.1:20920735-20927306 GCF_000298275.1 Orycteropus afer afer | reverse complement strand
ATATGATGAAAGATGAGACTATATCCATTCAGGAAGTCCAATGAACCCCAAAAAGGATAGACCCCAAAAGAAAACCACCAAGACATATCATCATCAAACTCATCAAAACCAAAGACAAAGAAAGAATCATGAGAGCAGCACAGGAAAAACAAAAAGTTACCTACAAGGGGCAACCAATAAGACTAAGTTCGGATTTCTTGACAGAAGCCATGCAGGCAAGAAAGACAGTGGGACGGTATATATAAAACACTGAAAGAGAAAAATTTCCAACCAAGAATTATATACCTAGCAAAATTGTCCCTCAAATTTGATGGTGAAATTAGGACATTTCCAGATAAGCAGAAATTAAGGGAATTTGTTAAAACCAGACCAACCTTACAAGAGATGTTAAAGGGAGCCCTTTGGATAGAAAAGCAACAACAGCCAACAACAACTGACCATTAACACACATGATGATATAACTCAGAAACCAACCCAGCTATGGAAATGTCCAAAGTAAATATGCCTACAAGATTGCAAACAGGGAACCAGAGACACCAATTGACAAATGAGGATAACTACAAGCCAAAAAGAGGGGAAAAAATCTGCATCGTTACATAACTTCTAGATGGTAGGGAAGTCAAGACAACTACAGGATAGAACAGACTGTTCTAAACTTGGGAAGAAAACTATAAATCACAGGGTAACCTCAAAGAAAAATGATAAACCTCCACATCAAAATAAAAAAGAGGACCAGCATAAATATTCAGCAATTACTAAAACAATAGCAATGAAGGAAGTGATAACATGAGTCATAAACAAAACAAGCTCAGCATAGACAATTACATGGAACAAAGAAATCGACACAATGAAAAAGCACATGACAAAAATGACAGCAACAAATTCATATTTCTGATAATTACATATCTGGCAAGGGACTTATCTCTAAGATTGATGAGAAACTCCAATGCCTCAACACCAAAGGAATTAACTATTCAATTGAAAAATGGGCAGAAGACATGAATAGACACTTCACCAAGGAGGATATTCAGGTGGTCAGGTAATACATGAAAAGATGCTCACAATCATTAGCCATCAGAGAGATGTAAATCAAAACAACAATGAGATATATCGTCTCGCCCCAGCACTGATGGCAATGTTCAATGAGACAGAAAATAACAAATGCTGGTGTGGATGTGGAGAGGCTGTGACTCTCATACACTGCTTGTATGACTGAAGGGACACAACCACTGTGGAAAGCAATATGGCGATTCCTTAGAAAGTTCATATTGGAGATACCATTTGACCCAGCAATCCCATTACTAGGTATATATCCTAGAGCGGTGAGAGCCAGGATAGGAACAGATACATGCGTGCTCATGTTCATCACAGCACTATTTACAATAGCAAAAAGATGGAAACAACCTACGTGCCCATCAGCAGAAGAGTGGATGACCAAACTATGGTATATACACATACTGGAATGCTATGCAGTATTATAGAATAATGTAGAGTCTGCAAAACACTGCATAATATGGATGAACTTGGAGGACAATATGCTGAGTGAAATAAATCAATCACAGAAGGACGAATATAGTTTTAGTTTGTTGTTGTGGAGGATCAAGCAGAGGTTTATATATGGAGGGAAACTTTCTTTGTTGCTTGCTAGGGATGGGAGGGGAGGGACCACTGCAAAAAAAAAAAAAAAAATGCATTGACCCATGTCACTTTAGTTTTGTGTATTTCATTGTACATAAATTATATTTCAATAAAATGCATTTTTTAAAAAAGAAAATCATACAAAATTCACGTTTTAATGTTCATAAATAAAGTTTTGTTGGAGCTGCTAAAAAAAAAAGAATATTTCCTTTAATCTTGTTATTATATATCCTTCTGGATCTTCTATTAGACAAATAATAAACCTTATCATAGATAAACTGTAAGTTCTTTAACATTGCTTCATAGTTTCCTTCTTTTTTTTTTTCTGAGTAATTTCTCCCCATTTGTTCTCTTTAAGTCCCATATATGAAGTTTTTAGTGGATCTGAATCTTCCTTTTGTTGTTTATCTCATTCACACTCGTGGTAACTTGTGTTCTTGGGTATTTTACTCCTTTCCTTTTTACATTCTGGAGCTGAGGCAGAGATAGATGTTATTTTCTATACTCCTGTTAGATACGTTTTTTTCCTTGCCCACTCTTGGTGGGAACATTGCCTTTTGAAGATTTTGGCTTTACGTGGGATCTCAGTACCAATTCTCCACCGTATGTGATCCTATAGTCTTATCTCCATACTCTGCATGGCCTTTAAAATTCAAAACTCCATGTTTCATGTAAAATTGAAGACAACTACAACTAGAGTCCTCATTTTTGAAGGTGATACTTTGCTATCTGCCTAGTTGCTTGCCTCTCTTGAATCTTGTTTATGCATGTAATGTTAAATGGATTAGTTAATCATAAGGGTAATTTAAAAAGAAAAATTACCTGTATGAATAACTACAATAATTCTCCACATTAATTTGCACAGATAGACAAGGGCTGTGTGTGTACCTTACGATCTGGTGATTAAGTCATCTTATTCTTGCTATACTATATGTTTTCCCTGCTTTATAAGATTTATGACTATAATTGACTAAATATTAATTAGGAGATGTTTAGTTGCATAATTAAGAAAAATATTGCTTTGCAGAAGAATATTGTATAGTTTATTTAAAATTTTAGTATATATGAAGTAAAATTTCATTTCAAAAAGTAATTTTACATCAGAAAAGTAATTAAGTTAGAGCCTGGTATAACTAATTATTCTTTAAGAAGTATCTAGATTTCAGTGTGATCTCAGGCACTAAATAAATACATTGTTGTATTTGGCTCTAGATTACCTCTTCCTCTGCAAAGCTGTCAAAGGAGAAGATAACTAAGAAAGAAAGCTCTGTATGCAAGTTGCCTAATCAGTACAGAGTTCCTAAGACTTCATCACCCATAAGAACACCTTCTTCAGGCACTAGGTATTTAAATCATTGTATTCTGCCCCTTGAATGTTGAGTGCAGACTAGGGGTTTTTCTTTCAAGAATCATTTGTCTCTTCCATGTAAAGAATGTCAGATAGTTTGTGCAAATCAAGAAATTACCCTTTTTGGGGAAGGGTAGTGTAAAGATCAGAGCACTGGTTTGTCCTGATTGACCTCACAAGCTAGCTGCAGGGTCATGTACAGTTCACTTTTACACCTCTAAGGTTTAGTTCCACATCTGTACAACAAGAAGCTTTTACCAGATGGACTTCTAAGATTTCATCCAACACGAACGTTCTGTGATGTAAATTATTTACATGGTATGGTATCAGATGAATCATCTTTTTGAGACATTTTTACTGAGAGGTGATAGAATCTGGAATTCTTTGGCTATTTACAGATGTTCTTGTTTGCCTTAGTACAGTAGTTTTCTTTAAAAATTGAATTAAAAGTAGGAAAAATTATATCACAGTCAAAGGATAGAGTGAGACATGGGCACTATTTACTAACTAGGGTAAATTTTTCTCCATGTAGAAATATCACCTAAAAGAAACAAGATGAGAATGTGGGAGTATAATTTAATTTCAAAAACCAGTTTTACATCAGAATAATAGTTAACTTAGAGCCTGATAGAACTAATTATTCTTTAAGAAGTTTCTAGATTTTTTTTTCTTTTAACAATTCTGATCTTGTCTATAGCAGTTCTCCAAAGGTATTGGTTGAACCTCAGATCATACAGAGAATTCTCAAGAGAGTCAAATATCAAATAGTAAGGGTCCCAATCTCTGCCCTCTGTATAATGGCCTAGGGGTAATGCCATGATACTGAGGAAGTTTCTAGATTTTTTCATGAAAGACTCTCAGGGAGCAACTGTGTATTTTTAATAGGGTTGCTGCCCAATTTGCAAGCTGTTATGTTCTCCAATAATCTCCTTACTTTTATTTTTTAAAAAAGAAAGACTCTGGAGTAAGAGACTTGAAGAATATCAGACTATTGAGAGCTTGATTTGCTAATAATTTTAAATGGGATTTGGTATATTTTCCTTTTCTCCTTTCTAATGTGGTTGTTTCTTTGACAGGAAAAAAACATTTTCTAACCTCTATCAGACATTATATGATGAAGTACCCCATGGACGCTTATACTCAGAAGAGTTAAGTGGTAATAAGAAGTTCTAGAATTCCTTGAATAGATTTCCTGATTAAGACTTGTTTCAGTGGTCAGTGTCTTCCTGTACTGTTTTAGTGGCTTTTGGCTTCTGTAGTGATACCGCCTCGGAAACCCAAGAAGGGGTCACCGTGAGTCGGATCCCACTTGACGGCAGTGCGTTGGATTTTGTTATGGTATTAGCTAATACCGTAGGTGTCAAAGGCTGCAGGCTGTGAGGAAGCATAAGGTGATAGTTTAATTTATAAATATCATGTGTTGTATTGGTAAAATAGGCAAATCCTATTTTATACATACTTATTCCAATTTAAATATACTTTTTTTTTTCAGGGGGGGAAAGGCAGAATATTAGGTACTATGAATAAACTGATAAGTGCTGGAGACACTGATTTCATTGGAATTTAGTCTTTCATATATAAATATTAAAGTTGATGTTACCTTTCTTTCTTTTTTTTATTTTTTCTTTCGACACTGACCTCTATCATATCTTGGGCCTTTCCTTCAAATTTAGGCTACTGGGCTGTCTTCCTGAGCAAGCTTCCCTCTTCTCATTGGAAAAGACTGCCTTTCACCAAATTAATCCTTTGTTCTTTGGATCAGTTTTTCTTCTTCAGGGACAGTGCTTTGTCAAATTTATACTCTATGTTTCCCAGGGAAGCTTCTTGAAAGAGTTGTTTCCTTTAATTTCTCCATTTATTTCCCATTTCACTGAAATTTGGCTTCTGCTTTCGTCATTCTACTAAAGCTCCTCTTATCTTACTGAAGTCACTATTTACTTGTCCTTTAATATTTCTCTGTATTTAACTCTGCCATTTATTGGTTTTTTTTTTTTTTTTTTTTGAGTGAAAATTGAACTCAATTCAATTCAATACACATGCTTTGAGTTGGGTACTAGAAGTAGAAAAATAAAAAATCTTGCCCCTTAGAAGCTGACAGTTTAGTGAGGGATATTGACTACTGGCATGCATGCAATCACAATACCAGAAGCTTTGGCTGAAATACATACTAAGTGTTACAGGAACAAAAAAAAAATGATTTAATGTTCCCAGGGAAAACTGCAGAAGTCTTTGCTTATGTAAACTCTGTGTGACTTTTCTGACACTTTCTGAGAGTTCCTTAGGAAACTGTGATAGTATGAGAGTTTACTGGCTTCAGACATACCTAAATAAGTCAATTAAAATCATGAGAATCAATTATAAAGCAGCAAATCTGAAAAACAAAGATTTAGTCCCCCTTTTTGGGTTATTGTTATTTTTTCTGATAAAGGGTGGGGTAGCGAGGAATAATCATTCCTCTGAATTGACTAACTACATGTTTTGTTGTATGTGTTTAGCACTTCATAAAGCCTGTAAAGTTTTTAGTAAAATTCGAAACGGAAAGATTTCTGTGAATGATCTATCAACAATCCTACACACCTTGAAGATTTCTATGAGTGATTCAGAAATGCGACAAACACTAAAGACTATTGATATTGATCGTAAGTTCTTGTTTTCATTGGTAGTCTGAGGGTCTCCAAGCATGTATGTAAATTGTATGGTGATCAGATTACAAATATATGAATGCTAAGCTTTAAAAATCTATTAGAAAACTCACTGTAGTAGAATCGTTTTCCGACTCATAGGGACCCCTCCTTGGGTTTCCGAGGCAGTATCTCTATGGAAGTAGATTGCCCAATCTTCCTACCAAGGAGTGGCTCATGGGTTTGAACCACCAGCCTTCTGGTTAGCAGTCAAATGCCTTAGGCACTATGTTGTTGTTGTTGTTATGTGCCGTCGAGTCGGCCCTGACTCATAGCGACCCTTCCTTGGGTTTCCGAGGCAGTATCACTACGGAAGTAGGATTGCCCAACCTTCCTTCCGAGGAGTGGCTGGTGGGTTTGAACCGCCAGCCTTCTGGTTAGCAGTCAAGTGCTTTAGCCACTATGCTACCAGAGCTCCTGTTTAGGCACTATACTACCATAAAAACATAAGTCTGGGGGCGACATTTACAATAAGGCCTCAGGTGCACAGAATTGGGTTGATTGATTATTGGATTGGATTATGACATACTCTTATCATTAGTCCACACATGGCCTAATTTTACTTATTCAATGTTAATTTAAAAATGTGATAAATATCTTGAACCCGCCACCCAAAATAAAGTCTAGGATTTTGACGTGACAATATATATCTAACTGTAAAGTCCCCCAAACAGACTATTTTATTTTACTACCTCCCTAATCTGAGGTCAGCAGTTGAATCTTGTGCTGGTCATTACCTTTTTTTTTTAAAGTTTTAATGTGATAAAATGTATGTAACAAAAAATTGGCCATTTCAGTGATTTTTAAGTGTATTTTTGTTGTTGTTATGTGCCGTCGAGTCGGCCCCGACTCATAGCGACCCCTCCTTGGGTTTCCGAGGCAGTATCACTACGGAAGTAGGATT
>NW_006921605.1:20917488-20919783 GCF_000298275.1 Orycteropus afer afer | reverse complement strand
ATGATTTTGAGTTTTGTTCCATGTTTTTCTCCCACTTCCTATTGTGATCCCTTTCAGAGTGATAGCAGTGATAGTGGCACCATCTAGTTCTCCTGGTCTCAGGGTCATGGAGGCTGGGATTCACATGGTCCATTGGTCTTTTGGATTGTTTGTTTCCTTGAGTCTTTGATTTTCTTCACTCTTCTTTGCCCTGGAATGTAATAGATCAATAGTTGCACCTGAGATAGCCACTCACAAGCTTTTTTAAAGAAATTTTTTAAATTGTGATTTGGGTGAAAATTTACAGAACAAATTCATTTTCCATTCAATAGTTCCTATACATTTTGCTTCATGACATTGGTTGCAGTCCCTATAATGTAATAACCCTCTTCCCACTTCCTCCCTGTGCTCACAAACTTTTAAGACCTCAGTCACTGCTCACCAAAGTAGGATGGTAGAACACTGTCTTTGTGAACTATGTTATGCCAATTGACCTTAGTGTTCCCCAAGACTATAGTTCTCAGCTCCCAGGCCCAGCGACTTACTCCCTCAAGGTGTTTGGCTGTAACTAACAAGTTTTCATAACTTTGCCCCGTGTGTGTTCTTCTATGTTCATTGATATATTTGCAGCACATAAAAATACACAGGTATACCTCTGTCTGGTATAGGTATAATGACAGACACATTGACCGATGGAATAGAATTGAGAACCTGGAAATAGATCCATTGACCTATGGGCAGCTGATCTTTGGCAAAGGGCCAAAATCCATTAAATGGGGAAGAGATGGTCTTTTTAACAAATGATGCTGGCAAAACTGGTTGCAGAAAAATGAAGCAAGATCCATACCTCACACCATAAACAAAAACTAACTTGAGATGGATCAAAGACATAAATATAAAACCTAAAACCATGAAGTTCCTCAAGGAAATACTGGGTCAAATTTCAGGGCCCTAATTTGTGGCATAAATAGACAACTAATAAACATCAACCAAAATGCACAAACAACAGAAGAGAAACTAGATGATTGGAAGCTTCTAAAAATTAAATTTTTATGTCCTTCAAAAGACTTCTTCAAAAGAGTAAAAAGAAAACCTACAGATTGGGCAATAATATTTGACAATGACATACCTGACAAGGGACGTATCTCTAAATTTATAGAAAACTCCAACACTTCAACAACAAAAAGGCAAACAATCTAATTAAAAATGGGCAGAAGACATAAATAGACACTTCACCAAAGAAGATATTCAGGCAGCTAACAAACACATGAAAAAATGTTCATGATCATTAGCCATTAAACTCACTGCTTTTGAGTCAGATCTGACTCATAGCGACCCCTCCTTGGGTTTCCAAGGCAATATCACTACAGAAGTAGATTGCCCATTCTTCCTTCCGAGGAGTGGCTGGTGGGTTTGAACTGCTGGCCTTCTGGTTATCAGTCAAATGCCTTAGGCACTATGCCACCAGAGAGAGATGCAAATCAAAACAGCCTTGAGATACATCTTGCCTCAGCACCAATAGCAAAGTTCAACACGACAGAAAATAACAAATGTTGGTGAGAATGTGGAGAGATTTAGACTCTCATATACTGCTGGTGGGACTGTAAAATGATACAATCACTGTGGAAATCAGTATGGAAATTCCTTGAAAAGTTGGAATTAAAAATACCATTTGATCCCCTGCAATCCAATTACTAGGTATATATCCTAAAGAAGTGAAAGCCAGGACAAGAGCAGATATATGCACACTCACATTCATTGCAGCATGATTCACAATAGCAAAGAGATGGAAATAACCTAAGTGTCTGTGAACAGCTCCAGGGTTACAGGTGAGGAGAGACAACTCAGGGACGCCCAAAGCAGCAGGTGGGAAGAACAGGAGAAAGGGGATTAAAAGCCAGGAAGCCAGAGAGAAGAGCAATCAGCTGAAGGGATAAGGCGAGGAGAGGAAACTCAGGCCCGCCCAGAGCAGCAGGCTGGAAGAGCAGGAGAAAGGGGATAAAAGCCAGGACCCAGACAGAAGAGCAGTCAGCCCCAGGGTTACAGGTGAGGAGAGACAACTCAGGGACGCCTAAAGCAGCAGGCCGGAAGAGCAGGAGAAAGGGGATTAAAGCCAGGACCCAGACAGAAGAGCAGTCAGCCCCAGGGTTACAGGTGAGGAGACACAACTCAGGGACGCCTAAAGCAGCAGGCCGGAAGAGCAGGAGAAAGGGGATTAAAAACCAGGAACCCGGACAGAAGAGCAGTCAGCCAAAGGGATTAGGTGAGGAGAGGAAACTCAGGCCTGCCCAAAGCAGCAGGACGGGAAAGCAGGAG
>NW_006921605.1:20909968-20913358 GCF_000298275.1 Orycteropus afer afer | reverse complement strand
TACACAGGGATACAGCTGGGGAGCGGGAGTGAACGGGAGGGAAAGACACAGGGAAGAGGGAGGAAATGGGAAGAGAGGTGTTACCTTGTGGGCAATTGCAGTCAATGTTATGAAATAAAATGTGTATGAAATGTTGTATGGAAAATGAGTATGTTCTGTAAACTTTCACTGCAATCACAATAAAAATTAAAGGAAAAAAAGGATGTTTAACATCATTGGTAGTCAAGAAAATTCAAGTCAGGATCCTAATAACCACATTTTAATCACCTAGAAAGATAATTTTTTTTTTTTTTGCAATCAGTGTCTGAAGTGGAAAATAAGGAACTCATTACATTTACTCACCCAAGCTTCTTAAGGAGAGACAAGTTTAGAATAAAATGATATAGATAAGTGGTCAGAAATTTAGTATACCAAAATGTAAAGTAGTACTGTGAGGTTGAAAATATCAAATTGCTCAAGTATAAGATATAGACTTACTGTCATTAAAAAAAAACATAGAAGACAAATTCTAGAAGTCAAAATGGACCACAAACAGAATGTTACTGAACAATCTAATGGGAGCTGACAAGTTGCAATAGTATGCTTGCATCTATCCATCTACCCACCAGGTCACCCCAACATTTTTTTGAGCATCTACTATGTGACAACTTTCTGAGGGTATAACAATAAATAAATAAATATGGACCCAACTTTTAAGAAGCTCAAAGGATAACCCTATTTTTTTTTTTTTTTGTATTTTATTATTTTTAAACTGTGATTGGGGTAAAAGTTTATAGAGCAAATTCATTTTCCATATAACAGTTCATACACACTTTGTTTCCTGACATTGACTGCAATCACAGAATGTAACAGCCCTCTTCCCACTTCCTCCCTGTGGCTACTTTTTTCCCTGTCTTTCCTTTCCCATGCATTCTTGCCCTCTGAGGTATCTCCCTGTGCAAATATTGCCTTTCTCATCTCCCCTTGTTGATTGTTCTAAGGGATGCACCTACCTGGTATGAATGTTCACCTTATACGCCTGTCTATTGTTTGGCTTGGAGCTCTTGTGGCATAGTGCCTAAGGCATTTGACTGCTAACCAAAAGGCCTCGGTTCAAACCCACCAGCCACTTCTTGGAAGGCAGATTGGGCAATCTACTTCCGTAGTGATATCACCTCGGAAACCCAAGGAGGGGTCAGTGTGAGTCAGATCTGACTTGACAGCAGTGGGTTTATTGTTTGGCTGGAAGCCAAGGGAGTGCATTCAATTTCAGGCCTGAAGCATAACTAGGGGCCATAGTCTCAGAGGTTTCACCAGTCTCTATCAGACCAGTAATTCTGGTCATTTTTTTTTATGATTTTGAGTTTTGTTCCACTTTTCCTTCCATTCTATCCAGGATGTATCCATCTCCTACACTGATCCCTTTCCAAGTGGTTGACAGTGGTAGCCAGGCACCATCTAGTTCTTGTCTCAGGGTTATGTAGGATGAGGTTTGCATGGTCTACTAGTCCCTTGGACTAATTGTTTCCATGCATCTTTGTTTCTTTTTCATTCTTCTTTGCTCTGGATGAGGAGAGACCAATTGTTGTTGACAACCCTATTATTATGTTAATTTATTCTTGACTAATTTTTTGGAGATTGTAGTAAAATATTCTTTCTACGGTAGAAATAACTTCATTTCTTAAAGGCACAGAAGAATATAAAGGAGAAAGTAAAAATCACCCTCAATCTCACTACCCTGAACCAACTATTGGTATTTTGGTATATATCTTTCTAGGCTTTTTCTAAGAATATGTGTGAATGTGTGTGTGTGTGTGTGTAACCACACATATGCACACATGATTTTTACAGACATGTACAAACTCATATGCATAGAATTTTATTACCTTTTTCCATTCACATCATACTGTATTCAGCTTTCCAAATAAGTAAATATAGAGCCACACTGCCATTTTTAATGGCTGTGTGTTATTCTCTGGAACAGATTTGTTTTTAAGTTAAATTTTCTGTTAATGGACATGTAGGTTATTTCTAACATTTTTGCTGTTATAAACAGTGATGTTCTCTCTCTTTCTCTCTAATCAGATAAGCTAACACAGATAATTAAAATTGAAATGCCACCAGAACTCCCATGTGTGTGTGTATATATATGTGTGTATATATATATATATATATATATATACACACACATATATATAATAATTTTTAACCACTTTCATGCTGATTAATGGTGAAGTTGCCTCTAATATTTTTGCTATGACAAATAGTGCTACAAAGAACATCCTTGTACCTCAATTCTACTTCTATAGGATAGATTTTGAGAAATGACAATGCTGTGTCAAGAGGATATGCACATACCAAGCTTAGATAGGCACTGCAAATTGCCTCCTCTTCCCACTCAAAAGCAATATTTTTATGCAACTATAGTCACCAAACAATGACCATGAGTACCCTTTAAAAATAGAGGTTCTACTCTGGTGGCATAGTGCCAAGGCATTTGACTGCTTGGAAGGAAAATTGGGCAATCTACTTCCACAGTGATACCACCTCAGAAACCAAAGGAGGGGTTGCTATGAGTTGGATCCAACTCGACAGCAGTGAGTTTGGCTTTTTTTTTGGTTAAACTTGTATTGATTACAAATTATTGCCTTTAGTTATTCCATGGATGTCTTTTAGGTCATCTATGAAGTGGCACCTTTCAGTGTGATGTTTTTTCTTTGATTTCTTTCTTATAACTGAAAATTGCCAATGAGAAAATTATTTATATTAAATTATGTTATTAAAGTATTATTTTATCACCAGCTACTCCTTGGAAGGAAGATTGGGCAATCTACTTCTGTAGTGATACTGCCTTGGAAACCCAAAGAGGGGTCGCTATGAGTCGGATCCGACTCGATAGCAGTTAGTTTGAGTTTGTTTTATCCCCAAAACATAGGATGAAATGGATTGCTATGCTTTTTTATAGGGTCAGGTTAGGTACACATCATTTTATCAATATTTTATGCCTATTTGCATGGTTAGCTATTGATAATAATTAAGAATATTGTACCATTATGATTATAAACATCTGTCTTTGTATAAATTAGTCTAGGTTGGATTGAAAACTGTCAGAAGAAAAGTGTATCAAAGGCTGTGAGTTTTTTGGTTTTTTATTTTCATCCTGAATTTAATGGGATGTAAGCGAGAGTGGTTTTATGTTTTTTTTTTTTTTTAATTATTTATTGTGATTTGGTGAAGATTTACAGATCAAATTCACTTTCTATACAGCAGTTCACATATACTTTGTCTCATGTCATTGACCACAGTTTACCACAATGCAACAGCTCCCCTCCAACTTCCTCCCCATAGTTACCACTTCCCAGTGTCCATCCCTCCATACTCTCCTGCCCCCTGAGCTGTCTCCCTGTGCAT
>NW_006921605.1:20907990-20908588 GCF_000298275.1 Orycteropus afer afer | reverse complement strand
GCACCTTTAATTCTCGGTAAGACAGCTGTTTTTCTCCTTTGATGAAGAAACAATCTTCATATATCATGACTCATTGCTTCGTATTGATATTAATTAATTAAATTTGCAAGAATTCTAAAAGATACTTATAGCTGTTAAAATTGTCATCTTCCTTAGAATCAGAACCTTGATTTATTACCTTTTTAAGATTTTTGTCAAGTAATGGAAGCAAAATATGGAGTTTTCTGATGTGCTGGTTTTTAAAAACCTTTAGTGTGTTTTTGCAGTTTTATTGTCATAATAAACTGCACATATTTAAATTATAGAGTTTGATAAATTTTGACATATATACACCTGTGAAACCATGATCACAATCAAGATAGTGAATGTATCCATCACTTCAAATTTCTTCCTACCCCTTTGTAAACCTTCTCTCCTTCTCCATATCTGTCCCATCTGCATCCCTTAGCAAACATTGATCTGTTTTCTGTCAGTTTAGATTAGTTTGCATTTTCTAGAATTATATATAAATGGAATAATATAGTATGCATTATTTCCTTATCTGGTTTGTTTCACAGCTTAATTATGGTGAGATTCATGAATTTTTTTTTTTTTTTTT
>NW_006921605.1:20865630-20906545 GCF_000298275.1 Orycteropus afer afer | reverse complement strand
TTAACAAATGAATCTAATCCAAACTCTTATGCTTGGGTCTCTCACCTTTTCAGAATTTTGCTTACTGCTCCTCTCTTTTTCACAGGATCTTTCCCAGGCAAGAACCTCATGCTCCAGTTAACCATAAATCTTTAAAAACAAACAAACAAACAAAAAACCTCACTGCCATTGAGCTCTGACTTATAGCGACCCCCACTGGGTTTCTGAGGCTGTAAATCTTTACAGAAGTAGATGGCCCAGTCTTCCTTCCATGGAGCAGCTCATGGGTTTGAACCACTGACTTCCTGTTAGCAGTCAAGGGCCTTATCCACTACACCACCAGAGCTCCTTTCATAGATCTTTACACATGCCAATTTCATTATTTCCATACCTTTGTTCATGCATTTTTTTTCCTATTGATGTCTTACATCTCTTTTGTTCTTTACCATTAAAAGTAGTTTTTTCACTGTGTTTAAAATCTGTATTTTTCCCTAAAAATTACAGATACTTATGGGTCTCCTAATAACTTTGAGTTAACATTACATATAAATTATGAAGAATGTGCTTGGAAGAACTATTCATGTTAATGCTAGAAATAGTGGTTCCAAAAATTTGAGAAGACTTCCAGTGTCCACGACACTAGAATTTAGCATTTCCCTGTTTCTCCATTAAGCAAGATTAAGTACCTAAGTACTTATGATCAGCCTTTGGGATAATATATTTTGAGACTGTATTTTCTTAGAATTAAGGAATTAAGGCTATATGAGTGTGATAGTCTTCATATCCCTGGACAGCCAAGTTAAGAGGCAAGAAAAACTTTTAAATGTTTGTTTATTTGTTTTTATATTAAATAGTATTATATGCCTACCATATGCAGCAATGAACAATACAGGTATGATGCTTGACTTACATTTTCTGTTTTGATTCCTTATTTCTTACTTGGTATTTTGATTAACTCCTATGATATCTAGTTTCTCTTAGTTCTTCTTTGCCTACTTGACTTGCGTAACCAAAGATTTATATGATGATTGAATGAGATAACTCATACTATGTATCTGATACATAGTCAATGCTCAATAAACATCAGGTACTTTTTTTTTTTTAAATTAAGCTTTAATTCCTTTTTTTTTAAATTGTGATTTGGATGAAAGTTTACAGAACAAATTCACTTTCCACACAGCAGCTCACATATACTTTGTCTCATGACACTGGCTGCAATTTCCTACAATGCAACAGCTTCCCTCCCACTTCCTCCCCATAGTTACCTCTTCCCTGTGTCCTTCTCTCCCATGCATTCCTGCCCACACCCCAGCTGTCACCTTGTGAATACACAGCCCTTCTATTCTGCCATGATTGATCTCTCCAAGGAGTGTATCTGCCTAATGTAAATGTTCAGTTCATATACCTGTCTTTTGTTTGGCACATCAGCTATTTTTATTAGTAAAACGGTATTAATAATAATAAAAATCAAGTTTTACAGTAGAAATATGGTCAGAATTTGGGCAAATGCCTAACTGCAATTAAATTTTTAGAAAATGATAGGACTATTTTAGGTTATTTTTCCTGAGGCACAAAATCAGCTCCTTCTCTAAGAGAAGCTATTAATTCTTGTGTTGAATTATTCTTTGTTAATTGGTTTTGCAGCATTCCAGGATGCCTTGAAGATATTCTGTAGGATAAAAGATGGTCAAGTTGCAGTTGATGAAGTGATTCCTGTTTTGAATAGTATGGATGTCTTTGTAGCCCCTGAGACTGTACAGGAGGTGATAAGCTATACCTATGTTGACAGTGAGTAATTTGAATTGATATAATATATCAATCTATCTCTTTCTGGATATTAATGTTGTAATTCATTGTTTGCTTCTTTTCCCTCTTGATTCTCACCTTTTGCCGTTAGCACTGTTTACTGGTATCTGTAGTAAGAAATAAAGAAGCTTTGGTGGCACAGTGTCTAAAGCCACTGCTAACCAGAAGGTTGGTGGTTCAAATCCACCAGCCACTTGAGGAAGGAAGACAGGGCAGTCTACTTCTGTAAAGATTTACTGCCTCAGAAACCCAACAGGATTCTCTGTGAGTTGGAATCGACTCTATGGCAGTGGATTTGGTTTATGGGTATAGTTAGAAATAGTATAGAAAAATACAATGAGAAATTTCTGAAATTGTTATTTTTTGGTAATTTTGGTTAAAGTGTAAGAAAAAAAATTGATTTTTTCTTTTTTGCCTCATCTCTCTTTTCCAACTGCTACTGCTTATCTTTGTTTGTTTTAACTTGTAATTGTGATTTGTGTGAAACTTTACAGGGGAATTGTTTTCCATTCAACACATACACATTTTGTCTTGTGACATTCATTGCAATCCCCACAATGTAATAGCATTCTTCCCACTTCCTCCTTGTGGTTACTGTTTCTTCTTTCCTATCCCTTCTTGCTTTGTGAGCTTTATTCCTGGACAAATCCTGCCCTTTTGAACTCATTTGGTTGATTGTTCTAAGGAGTGCATACCTCCCTGGTGTTATTGCTCGCTTAATAGGCCTGTCTATCTTTTGGCTGAAAGTTGAGCCACAGGGATAAGTTCAGTTCCAGGCTTGAAGGAAAGCTTGTCTTTGTGATGATGTAAAGCACTTGACTGCTAACCAGAAGGCTGGCAGTTCAAATCCACCAGCCACTCCTCAGAAGGAAGATGGGGCAATCTACTTCCATAGTGATACTGCCTTGGAAACCCAAGGAAGGGTTGCTATGAGTCGGGTCCGACTTGATGGCACATAACAACAACAACAGCAACAACTTCCATGGGTGTTGATTGCGGATCCAAGTAAAATGAAATCCTTGATAACTTCACTCTTTTCTCCATTTATCATAATGCTGCTTATTGGTCCAGTTGTGAGGATTTTTGTTTTCTTTATATTGAAATGTAATCCATACTAAAGGCTGTAGTCTTTGATCTTCATCAGTGTTTCAAATCTTCACTTTCAGCAAGCAAAATTGTGTCATCTACATATCATAGATTGTTAATAGTCTAACTTCTCAGATTATTTGCTCAACATACAGATTGAATAAGTATGGTGAAAGGATACAACCCTGATACACATTTTTCCTGATTTTAAACCACGTGGTATCACCCTTATTCTGTTTGAAAAACTGCTTCTTGGTCTATGCTCAGATTCTTCATGAGCACAATTAAGTGTTCTGAAATTCTCATTCTTTTCACTGTCATTCATAATTTGTTATTATCCATATAGTCAAATGCCTTTGTATAGTCAATAAAACACAGGTAAACATTTTTCTGGTATTCTTTGCTTTCAGTCAAGATCCATCTGACATCAGCAATGATATTCCTCATTTCACATCCTCTTCTGACTCTGCTTTGAATTTGTTGGCAGTTCCCTGTCTATTTACTGCTGCACTTATAAATTATTTTAAGCAAAATTTTACTTGTGTGTGAAATTAATGGTGTTGTTTGGTTTCCACATTCTGTTGGATCATCTTTCTTTGGAGTGGGCACAAATATGGATCTCTTCCAGTTGGTTGGCCAGGTAGCTGTCTTCCATATATCTTGGCATAGATGAGTGAGCACTTCCAGTATTGCACCCATTTGTTGAAATGTCTCAGTGGGTATCCCATCAATTCCTAGTGCCTTGTTTTTCACCAATTCCTCCAGTGCAGCTTAGACTTCTTCCTTCAAAACCATCAGTTCTTGATCATATGCTACCTCCTGAAATGGTTGAACATTGATCAGTTCTTTTTGGTACAATGTCTCCATCATCTTTTGATGCTTCTTGCATCATTTGGTATTCTGCCCATCTCACTCTACTCACTGCTGTCGAGTCGGATCCAACTCATAATAATCCCTGCTTGGGTTTCCTAGGCAGTATCAGTATGAAAGTAGATTGCCCAACCTTCCTTCTGAGGAGTGGCTGGTGGGTGTGAACCGCTGGCCTTCTGGTTAGCAGTCACATGCCTTAGGCACTATGCCATCAGATATTGCAACTTGAGGCTTGAACTTTTTCTTCCATTTTTTCAGCTTGAGAAATGCTTAGTGTGTTCTTTCCTTTTGATTTTCTAACTCTAGGTCTTTGCATTTCATTATAATACTTTACTTTGTCTTCTCAAGCTGCCCTTTGAACTTGTCTGTTCAGTTCATCATTCTTCCATTTGCTTTAGCTACTTTCCATTCAAGAGCAAATTTCATAGTCTCTTCTGACATCCATTTTTGTCCATTCTTTCTTTCCTGTCTTTTCAGTGACCTTTTGATCTCTTCATGTGTGGTGTGTTTGATGTCATTCTACAACTTGTCTGGTCTTCGGTCATTCGTCTTCAGTGTGCCAAATCTGTTTCTCAGATGGTCTCTAAATTCGGATGGGATATACTTAAGGTCATATTTTGGCTCTCATGAACTTGTTTCAGTTTTCTTCAGCTTCAACTTGAGCTTGCATATGATGGTCTATTCCACAGTTGGCCGCTGGCCTTGTTGTGACTGATGATGTTGTTGAGCTTCTCCATCATCACTGTTCACAGATGTAGTTGATCTGATTCCTATGTATTCCATCTGGCAAGGTCTTTGTGTATAGTCACCATTTATGTTGTTGGAAAAGGTATTTGCAACGTATAAGTCATTGGTTTGCCAAATTCTGTCATGCAATCTCTGGAGTAATTTCTGTCACCAAGGCATATTTTCCATCTGTTGATGCTTCTTTGTTTCCAGCTTTTGAATTCCAATCACCAGTAATTATCAATGCATCTTGATTGCATGTTTGGTCAATTTCAAACTTCAAAAGTTGGTAAAAATCTTCAATTTATTCATCTTTAGCTTCACTGGTTGGTGTATAAATTTGAATAATAGTAGTATTAATTGGTCTTCCTTGTAGGCTTATGGATATGATTGTATTGTACTTCAGGATAGATCTTGAAATGTTCTTTTTAACATTGACTGTAACACCATTCCTCTTTGATTTGCCATTCCTTTCTTAGTAAACCATATGATTGTCTGATTCGAAGTGGCAAATACCAGTCCATTTCAGCTCACTAATCCCTAGGATATTGATCTTTATGTATTCTATTTCATTTTTGACAACTTCCAGCTTTCCTAGATTCATACTTTATACATTCCACATTCCCATTATTAATGGATGCTTGCTGTCATTCTCATTTTGAGTCATGCCTCATCAGCATATCCTCAAGGTCCACTCAGTTTGAGGAGTCATATTTTGAGTGCAGTCCAGCCTGAAGGACTCATCTTCTGGTACTATATCAGACAGCTACTCATAAGATTTTCAGTGGCCATTTTTTCAGAAGCAGGCCACCACCTCCTTCTTCCCACTGTATCTTCATCTAGAAGCTTCACTGAAACCTGTCCACCATGAGTGATCCTGTTGGTATTTGCAATACGAATGGTATAACTTATAGCTTCATAGCAACCCACAAGCCATCACAGCATGATAAACTGATGGATGAGTGATAGAGTGATTATATTATAACAATATATTGTGCTTTTAGTACATATTAGAGGTACCAGGGAAGGATTATCAGAGGAGGTGATGTTGAACTAAATCTTCAAGGATCAGTAGGGGTTAAGTTATTGAAGATGATGGTGAAGTGTGAGGGAACAGTTTAAGTAAGTGTGACAGGAAAATAACCAGACATGGCATCTTTTCCAGTGGCCTCCCACTTTTTTTTTTTGTCATCTGTTAGTGTTGGCTTTGTATTAGTGGGTCTTTGCTTGTTGAAACATAGTCAGCAGATAGAACCAGGCTACATGGAATTCTACTGCCTAATCAGTAATGGTAGTAGAATGTGGGGTGGTAAACATGAGCAGGTATACTGGGGCATGGAGAACTCTATAAAATACAGATTTTAAAGACTAATCCCAAACCACACTATTAAATAGTTCTTAGGGCATTCTCTACTAGGAGCAACAGAAATCTTACATAAAACCACTGAAATCTTGCTTTTTGCTTTATGGAATTCTTATCTGAGTCCCCAGGTCTCCTACTTTATTTATAGAGATTTATTGTAGGATTGTTGTAGGGGTTAAATACAAGCATCTAGAACAGTATTTGGCACATATGAGGCAGAAATATGAGGCAGAAACCCAAGTCATCCTTGACAACTTTTTTCCTGTTCTCCTTGTGCAGTGATTGTGAAGTCATATTATTTTGAACTCCTAGTTATCTCTTTGGGAGCTCTGGTAGCATAGTGGCTAAGACACTTGACTGCTAACCAGAAGCCTGGCAGTTCAAACCCACCAGCCACTCCTCGGAAGGAAGATGGGGCAATCTACTTCCGTAATGATACTGCCTTGGAAACCCAAGGAGGGGTTGCTATGAGTCGGGGCCGACTTGACGGCATAAAACAACAACAATAACAAGTTATCTCTTCAGCCTATTTCTCTGTATAGCCTCCATTACTACCATAGTCCAAGTTACTATAAATATTTCTTTAGGACCATGCAGTTCATCCTAGCTGATCTACCATATCCACTTTCATCCCTCTACACTGTAGTCAGATCTTTTCACAGCATAGATCTGATTTTGTTACCATCCTTGCATTAAACTTAATAGCTCTTGGGATAAAGAAGTACTTTATATGGTTCAGCCATACCTTCAACATCATCTCAGACCACATTTTCTTTTGTTTTCTGTGTTGTGTTAGAGTTTCAACTATATACTATGTCCGCTCTCACCATATCATCGTTGCATATGTTCTTTTCTCTTCCTGGAACATTCCTTTCCTTCTAATTAACTCCTGTTTAGACTTTAGCTCTGAAATCAGCTGTCTATTCTTCAGGGATGCTTTCCTGACTAGGTTAAATATCCCTGTTACATGCTCTTATAGTGCTAATCACAATAGTACTTTGTATTTTTGATTAAGATCTGTATCTGAAATAAAACTGAACACCAGGAGAGCAGATATCTTACCTGTTTTTGCTCAATACTATATCCTCAGTGCCTACCACAGTGCTTATGTCATTTATTAACTACTCAGTAAATATTTCTTGAATGAATTAATAATTCTCACCCTTAACCCATCCCTACCTCCTCTAATTAGGGAAAACAGGGTATTCTTCATTTTGTTATATTAGTAAGTGGGCTGCAATTAGAGACAAAATTCCTCATAAAGAAGGTCCTTATCTTTGACTAGGAAAATCATCTTTATAGGTATGTTTAATTATTGGAGTCAACATTTACGGGGAAAAGCCTAGATTAAACAAAAAAGGTAAGGTTACTTGCAATACATAAGAAAGTAACAGGAATTTGGAGTACACAGGGGCTCACTGGCAGCTGGAAGAAGAGGATTTTTGAGGGAACCAAAGAATGAGGGGGGCCTGGTAGTTGGTAGAGAATAGCCATGGTTTTCCAGTTGTCTCATATGCATGCGAAAGCTGGAAAATAAAAAAGGAAGGCAAAGTAAGAATTGAGTCATTTGAATTGTGATGTTGGTGAAGAATACTGAATATTCTGGACTGTCAGAAGAACCAAGAAATCAGTCTTAGAAGAATACAAACAGAATGCTGAGGAGTAGAGATGGTGAAACTTTGTCTTGCTTACTTTGAATGTGTCATCAGGGAAGACCAATCTCTAGAAAAGGACATAATGTTTGATAAAGCAGAGGACCAACGAAAATAAGGGAAATCCTTAAAGAGGTGGGATGACACAATATCTGCAATAGACCCAAACATGGCAATGATCATGACGGTGGCATGACGGTGGCATGGGACCTGGTGCCATACATAAGGTCACCATGAATTGGAGCTGAATTGAGGGCAACTACTAACTACAATAACAACCATAGAATTTTAGGACAATCATATTTAGTTGTTTGTTGTGCTGTTAAGAGTGCTTGCTCCCATTAACTGCAATTTATCAGTAATAGTTGGTTATATCAACAAGTTTGTTGTAGAATGGGTAGAAGCAAGGAATAAGTTTTGAGCAAGAGCTAGTCAGTCTGTGGAAATGGTTGGCTACCTCATTCTCATTAGTTTATTTTGGACCTCTGTGCCCAGGAGAGAGTCTTCCAAGTGAAGGACAGGTAAAACACTATGGCTTTCCCCACTGTCTTCCCAGCATGTATTTATGATCCTACAGAATACATTTAAGCACTCAAATTCAAGAGCTTGAATGCTGAATCCTTGAGTGATCTTTGGACTTAATCTTTTATCTTAAGAACTTCAGATATGCAATCAGTCTACTGTGAGTGCCAAGAATTCATTGGAGAAAACTTTGAGATATGTTAGAAACATAATCAAGAACAAAATGTGGATAAATACCAAGGAAATAGGAAACCAGACTGTAGGAAGCAGTTCCTAATTAAAATACAACCTAGCACCAATTTGGTCTAGCAATTCTTTTGGTCAAATACATGCTTGTTTTGGAGTGATTTAAAGGTTGGACACCTGACATAGGTTACCAGTTTTCAAGGAAGCAGAGTGAATCAAACTTATACTGTATATAATTTAATCCTTCTTTAACTCAGAAGGTACTTTAAAATTTGCATCTTTCTTAGAGTCCTTATGTATAGGAGCTCTGGTGACATAGCAGTTAAAGCATTTGACTGCTAACCAAAAGGTCAGCAATTTGAACCCACCAGTTGCTCCATGGGAGAAAGATGAGGCAGTCTACTTTCATAAAGATTTACAGCCTTGGAAACACTATGGAGCAGTCCTACTCTGTCCTACAGGGTCACTATGAGTTGGAATTGACTCAGTGGCAGTGTTTATTTGTTTAAATTTATGCCTAGTATTGAACAGATGATTTCTTATGAATAGAGTGAAGAATAAACCCAGTCTTATGTAGATAGATATGTCAACTTCCAGTCTTTTTAACCTTGTATGGCAAACAAAGCCAAACACTTGGAGGCAAGAGCTATTAGAAAAACCTTTTTCTGACATTGTTCAAGGTTACTGCATCCAAACCCATCCTCATTTATGCATGAACTGAGAAAAAGAATGGTTTCAGATAGGGGTATGGACAGGAATGGTAGGAAGTTATAATTGTTAGAGTGCCAGGTACATAGGTGATAAGTCAGTGGTTATCTGCGATTCACAATGTAGATGTTATGCTATTCTTTATGGCCTTCAGTAGTTTATTTTATTCATTCAAAAATTTTTAAATGGTAAGAAGTAGATATTTTTCTAGGCATTGAAGATCCAGAAAGGAAAGACATCTTTTTTTCTTGAGGAGATCACAATCTAGCGAGGAAGATAAAGGAGTAGTTAATTTAAATATTGTGGGAGAAAGACTGTGTCTGTAATTTTGTTAATTGAATAAAACATTATCCTATTTAGCTTAGGGGTTTAAAATGAAACTAATTTCTTTTGATGGGAAACTTTTTATTAAAGAGAAAAAAATACGGTCTTAGTCCTGTGTTTCAGTGTGTAAAGAATTATTAATTCACAACTCCAGATATCATTGAAGATCCATGAAAGCGGGGCCTCTGTTCCTATTTCCACACATTTCTGGCTGTCTTTGTATCAGTACAGGATGAATACAGTATTTGAACTTTTACTTTCTATTATAGGTAAGAACATGGTGGATATTGGAAATATTATATTTATTTTGGAAGAACTACAACAACAGTATGAGGATGTTTGTAAGTGAGCTCTTCTTGCTATAGCAAGTTTTATTTATAAATAAATTGGCTTTAAATTTGATTTTTTAGGTTTTCTGGGTTTGAGAACTTTCTCTAAAGTCTTTACCTTAATTCTTACATCAGAGAGATAACAATTAAATGTAAATACCTGAAATATGCCTAATTAATATTGATTATATACAGTGAAGGAGCCAATGTAACACAAAGTATAAGCACTTGGCCAATAACCAAAGGGTCTGCAGTTCAAACCCCCAGCTGCTCCACAGGAAGAAGATGAGGCAGTCTGCTTCCGTAAAAATTTACTGCCGTGGAAACCCTATGGGGCAGTTTTATGGTGTCCTATAGGTTGCTATGAGTTGAAATCGACTTGATGGCAATATGATGAGTATCTTATTACCAGTTTATCTTTCTCTTAATATAAAATAATATAATATAAAAAGATAATATTTAATTTTGAATTTGTTTGTCATTCTGATATCCTGACATTGACTCTAAAAACTTTCAGTATGTTCTTAGCTATCATTTGTTTAGTTTTTCAACATTAGTGCATTGTTTTATTTGTTCTTATTGCACATCATGGTGCTCCTTACTATTTCTTTGATTTGTGCCTATGCCATTTGCTCAAAATTATCCACGAACACAATTTTAAGAATTATTTGGTTCTGTGAAGCTTATTAAATACCAACCTCTCCCCATCTTCAAGTCACCCTCTTGCTTGACTTTTAGCTTCTTTGTTGTTGTTGTTGTTATGTGCCGTCGAGTCAGCCCTGACTCATAGTGACTACTCCTTGGGAGGCCAGTATTTAAAATGCTTTAGTTGATTCCTTGATATTTATCTTCATAACTCTAAATAACATGTTTATATTGTTTATTTTTTAAATAATTTATTTTATTTTCATTTTTTTGTCGTTGAGAATGTATACAACAGAACATATACCAATTCAGTAATTTGTACATGTACAATTCAGTGACATTGATTACGTTCTTTGAGTTGGGCAACCATTCTCATGCTCATTTTCTGAACTGTTCCTCCCCCATTAACATAAACTCACTGTCTCCTAAGTTTCCTATCTAATCTTTCAGGTTACTGATGTCACTCTGATCCCTATGTTGTTGTTGTTGTTGTTATTATGTACTGTCGAGTCAGACCTGACTCATAGAGACCCCTCCTTGAGTTTTCGAGATGGTATCACTATGGAAGTAGATTGCCCAACCTTCCTTCTGAGGAGTAGCTGGTCGGTCTGAACCACTAGCCTTCTGGTTAGCAGTCAAGTGCCTTAGGCACTATGCTACCAGAGCTCCTCTGATTCCCTATAGGTAGATCTTAAAAGAGCATAATGCTGAAGGCAGACATTCTTTATTAGTTAAACTTCACTATTGTTTGGTTTTAAGAAGGCTATAGGGGATGTTTTTGTTTATAGTTTAAAGATTATCTCAGGGCAGGTTTTGGGGATTCAGCTAGCCTCCATGATTCCAGAAAATCTGGATTCCATGAGAATTTGAAATTCTGTTCTGAATTTTATATTGCTATTTCCAAAATTTGGGTAAACACAGTGTCTAATTCATACTCTTGTAGCATAGTGCCTAAGGCACTTGACTGCTAACCAGAAGGCTGGCAGTTCAAACCCACCAGCCACTCCTCGGAAGGAAGATGGGTCAATCTACTTCCATAGTGATACTGCCTGGGAAACCCAAGGAGGGGTTGCTATGAGTCGGGGTCAATTCGACGGCACATTACAACAACAACAACAACAACAACAATTCATACTATGAAAAATAAGGATTAAGTTCTGTTTGTTTTTCCCTGTCACTAGCACACCCACTTAATTTTCATATACCTCCTAGTATAGTTACGTGGTAATTTGAGTAGTTTTTATTCAGTATTTATATTAATATGTCTATCTAAACCCTATTCCTAGCTGAACCATTTAGTATCAATGGTTACTTTCTTTTTGTGTGCAACCCCCCCACACACACTTTAAGTTAATAATTGTTTATTTATTTGCTTGATTTTCAAAAGTATTTTTATCACTAATCCAAGCCCAAAATCTACCAACCCCAAACTCTGTCTAAATATTTTCTCCATAAGTCTGGATGCACCAGGTATTTTATCACTTTTGTCTTCGTGCGGAAATCTCCCTTAGATACTTCTAATAGTCTCTCATATGTATTTGTTGTCCGCGTATCGTGTGTGCAGCTATCATTCTGTGAGCTCCCTTCATAAGCATTCTGGAGACTTCTTTCATTTCTCTCCTCCTGTATCAAAGTCCCAGTTTCCTTTGCCCTGTATCTCTCTCTCTCTCTCTCTCTTTAATTTCCTTATTTTGGTGTAGAACACAGATTTAGGAGCTTATTGAGAAAAGGTTTCTGACAAACAATTTTTGAAACATTGAACATTTTGACATATTCTTTTACTTGAATCATGGTTTGGCTGGGTGTAGAATTCTAGATTGGAAATAATTTTCTCTCAGAATTTTGAATTTTCTAACCTTTAATGTTGTTATTGAAATCCAGAGCTATCCTGGTTTCTGACTCTGATTTTTCTCTTTGGAAGCTTATAGAATATTTTGTTTGTATCTAATGTTTCAAAATTTCATGATGATATACCTTGATACATGCTTTTTTTTTTTTTGGCAACTTTTGGCTTGGGTACAGTGCCCATCAGTTCTTTGAAATTAAAAAAAAATTGATGATTTCTTTCCTCTATTTTCTCTGTTCTCTCTCTTTTCCATTGTGGTAAATGTATGGAAACAAAACACTTGACATTTCAACAGTTTTCACATGTACAATAGTAAATTGACATTAAATATGTTGCTCATCATGTTGTTGAGCCATCACCATTCTTGAATTATTCTTTTACCCTTAACAGAAGCTCAGTGTCTAACTCTTATTATTTGGATATTTGATGTCCTGGACTGGTTCTGTATTTTTTATTTTAATTTAATTTTTATTATGATTTGGGTGAAAGTTTGCAGAACAAATTCATTTTCCACACAGCAGTTCATACACATTTTGTTTCATGACATTGACTGCAATTCCCCACAGTGTAACAGCCCTCTTCCCACTTCCTCCCCATAGTTACCTCTTCCCTGTGTCCTTCCCTCCTATGCACTCCTACTCCCTGACCTATCTCCGTGTGTAAACACTGCCCTCTGTTCTCCCATGATCCATTGCCCTAAGGAGTGTATCTACCTGATATAAATGTTCACCTCATATGCTTGTCTGTTGTTTGGCTGGAAGCCATAGGAGTGAGTTCAGTTCCAGACCTGAAGGGTAACTAGGGGCCATAGTCTCAGGGGTCTTACTAGGCACTAGTAAGTGTTTTTTTAAATTTTGAGTTTTGTTCCACATTGTTTTCCCATTCAATTTGGGATCTCCTGCACCATTCCCCCTCTAAGTGGTTGACAGTGGTAGCTGGGCACCATCTAGTTCTTCTGGTCTCATAGTCATATAGGCTGAGGAATGCATGGTCTACTAGTCCCTTGGACTAATTGTTTCCATGTGTCTTTGATTTTCTTCATTCTTCTTTGCTCTGGATGAAGAGAGATCCATTGTTGCATATAGATGACTGCTTGCAAGCTTTTAAGACCCCAGTTGCTACTCATCAAAGTAGGATGTAGAACAATATTTTTGTGTAGTATGTTATGCCAGTTGGGCTTGATGTCCCCTTCAACCTTGGTCCTGAGCCCACAGATCCAACTACTAACTCCCTCAGGGTAGCTGGCTGTGGTCAGGAAGCAACCACAACCTTGCTTCTTGTCAGCTCTACTATACATTCAGACATTTGTATAGCACATACAAATACATATGAAGAATGGTTCTGTACTTTTTTAAATAATAATTTTTCTTACTGCTTTCTAACACGTGTCTTTTTGTTTTGCTTTCTGGGAGATTTTCTTACCTTTATCTTCCAACTTTTTATTTAGCCTTTCTTTTGTTCAACTTTTTTAATTTTAAAAAATTTTGTTCATGGACATTCCTTTTCTTGATTTATGTATGTAATTGATATTTCTAAAACACTGAAGATACTGATAATGCTTTTAAAATTTCTCTTTTCATTTGTACTTGGTTTCTTCAAAGTTGCTTTTCTCTGTTTTTCATTTTAGAGGCATTTCTCATGTCTAGTGATGCTTGCTTATCTGTTCATATTTGAGGATGGTGAACTAAAAAGTTGTTTGGAAGCTTTGAGACTGAGGGTAAAACTAACAGGTTATGGGCTCACTATAGTAGTGCAGTGATTCTATAGTAGGGCAGTCTTCCTGCCCACTTAGCCCTCCAAGGACATTTGACAGTGTCTGGAGACTTTTTTTTTTTTAATGGAGTTATTGTTGATTGTTACAACCTGAGTGGTGTTGTAGTTGTCAGGTGAGTAGAGGCCAAGGATGCTGCTAAACCTCCTACATTGTATAGGTCTGCCCCCTACAAATAATTATCTGGTCAAAATGTCAGTTAATGCTGAGGTTGAAAAGCACTGCTGTTTGTTTTCTTCCATCCCCCCTCCCCCCAAAAAAAACCTTTTTATTGTGATTTGGGTAAAAGTTTACACAGCAAATTGATTTACCATTCAACAGTTCCTGCACATTTTGTTTCATGACATTGAATGCAATCCCCACAATGTAACAGCTCTCTTCCAATTTCCTCCCTATGGTTACCTTTTCACTGTGTCCTTCTTTCCTATGCCTTCTGAGCTTTCTCCCTGCTCAAATGCTGTCCTTCTGACTCCCATGGTTGATTTTTCTAAGAAGTGTACCTCCTTGGTATGATTGTTCACCTCTAAGCCTGTTTATTGTTTGCCTGAAAGTTAAGCAGTTGAGTTAAATTCCAGGCCTAAAGGCTGACTAGGGGGCCATAGTCTTGGGGGTTTCACCAGTCCCTATCAGACAAGTAAGCCTGGTCTTTTTTATGATTTTGAGTTTTATTCCACATTTTTCTCCCCCTCTATACATAATCTCCAATTTTGATCCTTTTCTAAGAGGTTGGCAGTGGTAGCTGGGCACCATTTAGTTCTTCTGGCCTCCGGGTCATATAGGTCATATAGTTCTTATGGTCCACTAGGCCCTTGAACTAATTGTTTTCACGTGTCTTTGATTTTCTTCACTCTTCTTTGCTCTGGATGAGGAGAGACGAATTGTTGCATCTTAGGTGGCCACTTGCAAGCTTTTAAGACCTAGTCTTTACTCACCAAGTAGGATGTAGAACAGTGTTTTGTGTTGCATGGTATGCCAGTTAAGTTTGATGTCCCTGCAACTGTGATCCCAAGCTTGCAGTCCCAGTGACGAACTCCCTCAAGGTGTTTGCTTGTGGCTAAGAAGTTATCATAGCTTTGCCTCATGGTTGCTTTATTCTATGTTTAGATATTTTTTATAGCACATACAAAAAGGCATATAGAAATATTGTCTGATAAACTTAAATATGGTCATGGGTATATACCCATTCACCTAGCCATACCTGATCATCTTGCCTGTCTACTTATGTATCCACCCATAGATTGTTTATTACCACTGATAACACAGTGCTGTGTGTATAATAGTATTTACCTTTGAGATCTATACCTGCTGTGTACCTGTCCATATCTTCCTTTTCCTTAGTGATATTGGGCTGGTCACTAGCTTTTGGTATATTGCCTTTCTGTTCATTGAAATCAATACATGCCTCTTACCTAGCTAGCAATTTCTTCTCCCCTCCCCTCCTATTTCTGGTAAACAACAAAGAAAGTTTGCTTGACGTATAATAGTGGACTTACACAATATTTGTCCTTCTGTGATTGACTTACTTCATTCAGCATAATATCCTCCAAGTTCATCCACATTATGAGGTGATTCCAAGATTCTTCATTGTTATTTTATGTTGTATAGTATTCCATTGTATGTCTGTATCATAGTATGGTTATCCATTCATCCATTGATGGACACTTAAGTTTTGTTTCCATGTCTTTGCTTATTGTGAATAGTGCTGCGATGAACATTGGTGTACATATATCTATTCACTTCTTTAGGATATGCCCAGTAGTGGGATTGCTAGATCAAATGGTATTTCTATTTCTATTTCCAACTTTTTAAGGAAGTGTCGTATTGTTTTCCACAGTGGTTGTACCATTTTACAGTCTCACCAGCAGTGTATGAGAATTCCAGTTTCTCTGCACCCTTACCAGTGTTTGTTGATTTTTGTTTTGTTGAACTTTGCTGTTGTTGCTGGGGTGGATGATATCTCATTGTTGTTTTGATTTGCATCTCTCTAATGGCTAGTGATTGTGAGCATTTTTTCATGTTTGTTAGCCACCCAAATGTCTTCTTTGGTGAAGTGTCTATTCATGTCTTCTGCCCATTTTTAAATTGGATTGTTTGTTTTTCTGATGTTGAGGTGTTGGAGTTTTCTATTAATTTTGGAGTTGAATCCGTTGTTGGATATGTTGTTGTCACATATTTTTCCCAATCTGTCAGTTATCTTTTTAGTCTTTTGGAGAATTCTTTTGATGCACATAAGAATCTAAATTTTAGGAAGTCCCAGTCATTAGTTTATCTTCTGCTGTTTGTGCATTTTCGGTATATTGGGTAGTGTATTTATGGCATAAATTGAGGAGCTTTGATAGCATAGTGTCTAAAGCATTTGACTGCTAACCAGAAGACTGGCAGTTCAAACCCACCAGCTGCTCTGCAGAAGGAAGATGAGGCAATCTACTTCCGTAAAGATATACTGCATTGGAATTGACTCAATGGCAGTGGGTAAGTATGCCCCTATTTTTTCTTTAATGAGCTTCATAGGTTCATAGGTTTTATATTTAGGTCTTTGATCCATTTTGAGTTAGTTTTTTTATATAGTGTGAGGTATGGATCTCGTTTCATTTTTCTGCAAATGGATATCCAATTTTGCCAACACCATTGGTTAACGAGACTGTCTCTTCCTCATTTAATGGATTTTGGCTCTTGGTGAAAGATCAGCTGTCTAAAGGTAGATGGATCTATTTCTGGATTCTCAATTCTGTTCCGCTGGTTTATGTGTCTGTCCTTGTACCGATATCAGGCTGTTTTGACTAGAGAGACTGTATAGTAGATTTTGAGATCAGGGAGTGTGAGACCTTCCACTTTGTTCTTTTTCAGTCGTGCTTTGCTTATCTGAGTTTTCTTTCCTTTACATATAAAATCAGTGATTGGCTTTTCCATCTCCTTAAAGAATGTTGATGGAATTTGGGTCAGGATTGCATTGAATCTGTAGATTGCTTTGGGTCCTGTTGACACTTTCACAATGTTCAGTCTTCCTATCTATCCACTGAGTATGGTATATTCTTCCATTTATGTAGGTTCTTGTAGTAATGTTTTATAGTTTTCTTTGTATAGATCTTTTGTGTCCCTTGTAAGGTTTATTTCTAAGTATTTTATCTTTTTAGTAGTTATTATAAATGGTATTGTTTTCCTTATTTCCTTTTTAGAAATCTGTTTGTTAGTATAGAGGAATCCAACTGATTTTTGTATTTTGATCCTGTGTTCTGCCAATTTTTTTTCTTGCTAAGTCTCTTGGTCTTTCTATGCATCGGATTATATCATCTGCAATAGAGATAGTTTTACTTCTGTGCCATTTTGGATGCCTTTTATTTCTCTTTCTTGCCTTACTGCCCTGTCTAGGACATCGAATACAATGTTGAGTAGAGGTGGTGATAGAGGGCATCCTTGTCTAATTCCCGTTCACAAGGGGAATGCTTTCAATTTTTCTACATTGAGAATAATGTTGGCTGTTGGTTTTCTATATATGCCCATTTTTAAGTTGAGGAATTTCCCTTCTATCTCTATTCTGCTGAGTTTTTATCAGAATGAGTGCTAGATTTTTATCAAATGCTATTTCTGCATCTATTGATAAGATCATGCATTCTTTTCCCTTGCTTAATTTATGTGTTAGGAGCTCTGGTAGCATAGTGCCTAAGACACTTGACTGCTAACCAGAAGGCTGGCAGTTCAAACCTACCAGCCACTCTTTGGAAGGAAGGTTGAGCAATCTACTTCTGTAGTGATACTGTCATGGAAACTCAAGGAGGGGTTGCTATGAGTTGGGTTGGACTCGATGGCACATAACAATAACAACAACAACAACAATTTATGTTTTAGATTATGTTGATTGTTCTTCTAATGTTGAACCAACCTTGCATACCTGGTGTGAATCACACTTGGTCATGGGGTATTATTTTTTTAATATAGCATTAGATTCTGTTGGCTAATTTTGTTGAAGATTTTTATGTCTATATTCATGAGGGATGTTGGTCTGTAATTTTCCTTTTTAATAGTCTCTTTGCCTAGTTTTAGTATCAGGGTTATGCTTGCTTCATAAAATGCATTTGGTAGTATTCCATCCTTTTCTGTGTTCTGGAATAGTTTGAGTAGGACTGGTATCAGATCATCTCTGAATGTTTTGTAGAATTCTCCAGTGAAGCTGTCTGGGCTAGTACTTTTTTGTTGTTGTTTGTAGTTTTTTTTTTTTTGTTTTTTAAATCACTTATTCAAGTTCTTCTTTTGTTATGAGTCTGTTCAAATTTTCTACCTCTGTCTGTGTTAGTTTAGGTAAGTAGTGTCTTTCTACAAATCTTTTTCCTTCTTTAAATGATTACTGTCTTGTGCTTCATATTGTACAGTGTCTGAAAATTGTTATTTTTCATATATTTTACCCTCCAGTAATTGGAGGGTAAATCTAGTCCCTATCACTGTATCTTGGCATAAATCACAAGTGTTTAAAGTGGAAATATTTAAATATATTAAATCAGCAGATCATATTTAACCTAGTTAAATAGCTCAATCTTGTGGTCATCTGCTCTGTCTAGTCAATAACTGTTTTATGTGTTTAAGCAACTGATAATTTCTTGAATAGCTCTTTTGAGGATTTGTTTTTTCAGAAAAATATTACAAGTTGTGCAGGTAAATGACATAATTGACTCTGTTTCCCTTACCTAGCAATTACAGAAGGACCAGACCTGGATGAAACTACTTCAAATCAAAAGCTGTCTAAGCCATCTCAACATTCTCTCCAATTTAAGAATATAGACAGTTTATCTTCTAGACTTCCTGAAACACCAGTAACCCAAAAGTTCAGTAGAAGAAGTCTCCAATATCATAGCAAAATTATGGAGAATAATGATAACCTTGAATTTAAAAGTTCAAAATATCCTTGGGAAATGAAAAGAATCCCAGATGGAGTTGATAACAGTGACGGAGGATCTCAGGAACCATATTCAAAGAATGGCATAAACTTAAAAAAACCTTCAGACAAGGCTGAAATTAATGACTTAAAGTCTAAACCACAAAGTTTGAAGAGTATTTCAAGTTTCAAAAAGTCTCTGGATAAAAGTAATATTTCAAGTATTCCAAAATTAAAGCAGCCAGCTGTAAGAAGGCGTTCCAGCCTACTAAAGCAGATTTCATCAAAGGAAAAAACTGCAATTGATACTCAGGGTCAGTATCATATATGCAAGTCAGAATTTAGGTCACTGAGTTCTTTCTTTCTTTCTTAATAATCTTTCATTGTGATTTAGGTGAAAGTTTACAGAGTAAATTGGTTTTCCATTAAACAATTCATACATATCCTGCTTTGTGACATTGATTGCATCTCCCACAATGTAACAGCACTCTTCTCACTTCCTTTCTGTGTTTAGCATTTCCATTTGTCCTTCTTTCCTATATATTCCTACCTTCTGAGCTTTATCCTGGTCAAATGCTGCTCTTTTGATCTCATATGGTTGATTGTTCTAAGGAGTGCATACTTCCCTGGTGTTATTGTTCACCATATAGGCTTGTCTATTGATTGACTGAAAGGTGAGCCATTTAATTCCAGGCTTGAAGGATAGCTAAGGGCTATAGTCTCAGGGATTCTCCATTTTCTGTCACACCAGTAAGCCCCCCCCCTTTTTTTTTTTTTTGAGTTTTGTTCCATATTTTTCTCCCACTGTATCCAGGACCTCCTATTGTAGTCCTTTTCAGAGCAGGCAACAGCAGTAGCCAGACACCATCTAGTTCTTCTGGTCTCATGCTCTTGAAGCTGGGGTCCCTGTGGTCCATTAGTCTTTTTGACTAATTGTTTCCCTGCATTTTTGACTTATTTTCTTCTGTTTTCTTTGCTCCAGATGGGGGGAGACTGAAGCTTTTAAGACCCCAGTTTCTACTCACCAACGTAGAATGTAGAACATTATCTTTGTGGACTATGTTATATTAATAGTAGGTCATTGAGTTCTTGAATGATCACAGAAGTGAGTAGAATGAATCTGTTATTAGGTAGTTTTAAGTATTTCATTTCTCAATAGTTGGTGTAACCACCACCTATGGTACATTGGCCAATGTATGCAATACTATGGTTTTAATGATAGTTTCTTTCTAGTTGCCCTAGCTTTGCATGGTGCCAAAGGGACAGGAAGCTGTACCTTCTTACCTCCTCTAATCCCACAAGATGAAGACAGAATTACCATCAGTAGCCCAAGGTCTATCCCTGTGAGGCCAGACATGCCACCTCTCTCCAGCCCTTTCACCAACCCTGACACCAACCATTCTTCCTGCTGACCCACAACTTCTCTGCTGAGTTTGATAATTTGCTGCAGTGGCCACACAGCACTCACAGATTATGGGGTTTATTAGGGAAGCACCAGGCTGCCATTCAAGTTCAGGAACAACGCTCAGTCTCTCTCAGCCCACCGTATCTCAGCCAACAGTCTCTCTCCTAGCATTGTGTGTCTTTCAGTGTTTCCCTCTCAGCAGCATGTATCTCTCAGGAGTGTCTTTCTCTCAGCAGCACGTCTTTCTCAGCCATCAGTCATGGAGACTTCTTCTGCCTCTAGAAGAGCTCCTTTTGAGCCTGGCAGAATGACCACTAACCAATCCCAGCATCAGAATTCTATACACCTGAGAGAGAGAGTGAACTTCCCAGAAAATTACTTTGTGCTGCTCCCAACAAAAATACCCCAGTTGGATAACTTTAACAATCAGCAGCTACTCAGTTGCGCATGGCAAATTCCACCATGGAGTTTACAAAGACTTAGGGCTAGAAAAGCCACACTATGTAATTTACTATACTGCACATAGTTTGGGGGGAGCCCATCTTCCAGAAGTATATTTAGTGTTCAACTGGAATCACAGAAGTTCCCTAGAAAGTAGAAGGACTCTTTTCCTTTGGAAATTATTTTGTAGTTTATTTAGCCATGGATGTAGGAAGTTGATATGAAATTTTTGCTCGCTGTTGTTAGGTGCCATCAAGTAGACTTTGACTCATAGTGACCATATGTACAACAGATTGAAACACTGCCCAGTCATACACCATCCTCATAGTCTTGCTATACTCGAGCCCATTTTTGCAACCACTGTGCCAATCTACCTTGTTGAGGATCTCCCCCTTTTTTGCTGATACCCCACTTTACCAAGCATGATATCCTTATCCATGGAATGGTACCTTTTGACCACATGACCAAAGTAGGTTAAACAAAATCTGGCCATTCTCACTTCTAAGGAACATTCTGGCTGCACTTCTTCCAAGACAGAGTTCATTCTTCTGGCAGTCCATGGTGTTTTCAGTATTCTTTGCCAACACCACAACTCAGAAGCATCAACTCTTCTTTAGTTTTCCTTATTCATTTTCCAGCTTTCACATGAATGTGAAGCAATTAAAAATACAATGGCTTGGATTAGGCACAATTTACTCTTCAAAGTGATATCTTTTATCTTCAACACTTTAAAGAGGTCTTTTGCAGCAAGTTTACTTTGTGCAATATGACATCTGATTTCTTGACTGCTGCTTCCATTGGTGTTGATAGTGGATCCAAGTAATATGAAACCTTTGACAACTTCAATCTTTTCTCCATTTGTCATGATGCCGCTTATTGGTCCAGTCGTGAAGACTTTTGTATTCTTTGTCTTGAGATGTGATCCATACTGCAGATTGTAATCTTTAATTCTCACCAATAAGTGCTTCAAGTCATCTTCATTTTCAGCAAGCAAGGTTGTGTCTCCTGCATTTCGCAGGTTGTTAATGAGCTTTCCTCCAATCCTGATGCCATGTTCTTTTTCATATAGTCCATCGTCTCAGATTATTTGCTCTGCATACAGATTAAATAAGTATGGTGAAAGGATATAACCCTGACACACTCCCTTCTTGATTTTAAACCATGCAATATTCCCTTGTTCTGTTTGAACAACAGCCTCCTGGTCTATGTACAGGTTCCTCACGAGTACAATCAAGTGTTCTGGAATTTCCATTCTTCTCAGTGTTATCCATAATTTGTTATGAGCCACACAGTCAAATGCCTTTGCATAGTCAATAAAACACAAGTAAACATCTTTCTGGTATTCTTTGCTTTCAGCCAAGATCCATCTATCAGCAGTGATATCTCTCATTTCGTGTCCTCTTCTGAATCCAGCTTGCATTTCTGGAAGTTCCCTGTTGATGTACTACTGTAACCATTTTTTAATTATCTTCAAAATTTTACTTGTGTGTTGTATTAATGATATTGTTCAATAATTTCCACATTCTGTGGGATCACCTTTCTGTGGAATGGGTACAAATATCGATCTCTTCCAGTCAGTTGGCCAGGTAGCTGTCTTCCAGAGTATGTGGCATAGACAAGTAAGGGCAGCGTGGCATCTGTTTGTTGAAATATCCCAGTGGATATTCTGTCAATTCATGGAGCCTTGTTTTTTGCCAGTTCCTTCAGTAAAGCTTTGACTCCTTTCTTCAATACTATTGATTCTTGATCATATGCCACCTCCTGAAATAGCTGAAAATTCAACACATTTTCATTTTCGCAGTGACTCAATAGTTTGCAGATAGAATCCTTCAGTATTGCAACTTGAAGGCTTGAATTTTTTTCTTCAGTTCTTTCAGCTTGAGGAATGCTATGTGTATTCTTCCTTTTTGGTTTTCTAACTCTGGGTCTTTGCACATTTCACTATAATAGTTGGCTTTGTCTTCTCGAGCTACTCTATGAAATCTTCTGTTCTAGCTCTTTCATGTTGTCGTTTCTTCCATTTGCTTTAGCTACTCTCCATTCAAGAGCAAGTTTCAGAATCTCTTCTGACATCCATTTTGGTCTTTTCTTCCTTTCCTGTCTTTTTAATGACCTTTTGCTTTCTTCATATATGATTTTCTTGATGTCATCCCACAACCAGTCTGGTTTTTGGTCATTGGTGTCAATCCATTAAATTTATTTTTTAGATGGTGTCTAAATTCAGGTGGGATATAATCAAGGTCATATTTCTGCTTTCATGGACTTGTTTTAATTTTCTTCAGCTTCAACTTGAACTTGCATATGAGCAATTGATGGTCTGTTCCACAGTCAGCTCCTGCCTTGTTTTGGCTGAAGATATTGAGCTTTTCCAGTGCCTTTTTCCACAAATGTAGTTCATCTGATTCCTGTGTATTCTAAGCAATTTTTTGCTTAGAGTTCTGTAATTTAAATATATGATATACTTAGCATTTTGGGTATTATTTCTTATGGATATAGAGCTATCAAGACAAAATAATTAGTAGTACACATCTTAGGCCCCCCTTGAGGATTCATGGCTTCCTCAAGGATGAACAATGGTTTCACATATATGACACCCTCTGCCCCTTTCTCTGCTACCCTAATTAAACACTCTTTCCTCTACTCCTTTGATGAATTTACTTGCCATTCCCATGTTTTGGAGATTGAGAAATATGAAAAACCTCATGTGGTTTAACTTCCCCCAAACAACATCATGGTAATTGGGCAGCTATGAAATGTGACTGCTTCCAGAATAAAAAAAAAATAATAATAATAATTAAATTAACTTTTCATTTAAAAATAATTTTATACTTATAGAAGTTCAAAAAATTGTTAAAAATATTTCCATATACTCTTCTACTTTCCCCAAATGTTAAGATCTTATATTGCCACAATACAATGATCAAAACTAGGCAATTAATATTGATTCAACACTAATTACTAATCTACAGACCTTATTCACATTTTGTCTAGTGTTCCACATATGTCCTTTTCTGGTCCAGGATCCAGTCCATGTCACACATTACATATAGTTTTCATGTGTTCTTAGTCTCCTCCAATCTAGATGGTTTTTCAGCTTTGGTGGCATAGTGCTAAGGCATTTGACTGCTAACCAGAAGGCTGGCAGTTCAAACACACCATCCACTCCTTGGAAGGAAGATTGGGCAATCTACTTCTGTAGTGATACTGCCTCGGAAACCCAAGGAAGGGTCTCTATGTCACTATGAGTCAGAGTTAGTTTTTTGATGGCAGTGAGTTTTTTTTTTTTTTTTGGTTTGTCACTTTTCAAGTGGATTGACAAGATATTTTGTATAATGTCCCTCATTTTGTGTTTTCTTGATATTTATGAACAAATCAATTCAGATGGCCAAAATGCCATCAGAGGGATATGTGACTTCTCAGTGCATCATATCAGGAGGCTCATGATGTCCCTGTGTATCTACTTCTACTGTTTTATGTTTTTGAAGGTTGTGAACTGAAAGCATGGTAGGGTAAAGTGAAAGAGAAAGGGAAGAAATCTCTAAAGTTTTTGCTTGAAATTCTGAAATTTAAATAAAGCATATTGGTGTTTTGATCTCTTGGATACATTCATTACATTCTAATCACAGGAAAGCAGCATTGGCTGGACCACTGTAACAGGGTATAGATATTTATAGAATTTCAAGACAGTTTTGGGCTTAAGTTATTGGAGAATGGCTAACTACAAAACATAACAGATATATGGAGAGAAAAGTAGTCCTTCCATAAGGTAATATTAAGTAGATAAAACTAGCTCTTTGATTATTAAGGATTTTTAGGCACTAATTTAGTTGTTAGACACACAGCTTCTATTGCTTATTAATCCTCAACATTTTGCAGGTTTGAAAAATGTCTATGACGCTGTCCGTAAACTCAAAGAAAATTACATTGCTGCAGAAGAACTTCGGTCCATTTTGCCTTCAGTAGGAATTACTTTATCAGATAAAGAGTTCCAGAAGATTGTGACAGACATTTCCAGAAATGGTGGGACATATAATAGCAAAAATTTTAAGAAAGTTGAATATTTTTATGGGGTAATATTAAATATTGATGTGAGTTCTGTCTACTTGGAACTGGACAGAATGGGTCACTCTTTTGTTTTTATACTTCCAATTGGGCTTTAGGTTTTCACCTAAAATTAATTTAGATTAAATTAATTTCTCATTCAATAGTTTCTACATAAGAGTCTTCTATCTCATTAGTTGCATTCCCCATAATGTGTTGGCACTTTCCCCATTTCCACCCGTGGTTCTCCATTTCTTTTTATCCAGATTTTCTACCTCTTCCTTCCTTCTCATCTTTGCTTTTGGGAAAATGTTCTTTTGATCTCATATTATTGATTGTTGTAAGGAACACGTTCCTCTCGGGTGTTATTCTTTCTTTTATGGGCCTGTCTGTTGTTTGGCTGAACGATGGTTTCCAGGAATGGCTTCAGTTTCAAGTCAGAATGATATTTTAGGGCTTTAGGCTTGGAGTTCCTGCAATCTCCATCAGATAAATAACTGTGGTCCTTTTTTCTCTTTTCTTTCTTTCTTTTTTTACTATTCAGAGATTTAGTATTATTATTATTATTAGTTTTATTTTTTATTGTGATTTGGGTGAAAGTTTACAGAGCAAACTCACTTTCCACACAACAGCTCACATACACTTTGTCTCATGACACTGACTACGATTTACCACAATGCAACAGCTCCCCTCCCACTTCCTCCCCATAGTTACCTCTTCCCTGTGTCCTTCCCTCCCAGGCACTCCTGCCCCCTGGGGCGTCTCCTTGTGCATACACAGCCTTTCTGTTCTCCCATGATTGATATCTCCAAGGAGTGTATCTGCTTTTGTAAGTGTTCAGTTCGTATGTTTGTCTTTTGTTTGGCTGGATGCCACAGGACTGGGTTCAGTTACAGACCTAAAGAACAGCTAGGGGCCATAGTCTCAGTGGTTCCATTAGGCTCTATCAGACCAGTAAACCTCGTCTTTTTTTTTTTTTAATGATTTTGAGTTTTTGTTCCACATTGTTCTCCCACTCTATCCAGGATCTCCTACAGAGATCCCTCTCCCAGTGGTTGACAGTGGTAGCCAGGTACCATCTAGTTCTTCTGGTCATATAGTCATATAGGCTGAGGATCACATGGTGTACCAGTTGCTTAGACTAATTGTTTCTGTGTGTCTTTGGTTTTCTTCCTTCTTCTTTGCTCTGGATTAGGAGAGACCCATTGTTGCATCTAGATGGCCACTTGCAAGCTTTTAAGATCCCAGTCACTACTCGTCAAAGTAGGATGTGGAACAATGTTTTTGTGTAGTATGTTATGCCAATTGAGCTTGACGTCCCCTGCAACTATGGTCCCGAGCACATAGTTCCAACTACTTGCTCCCTCAGGGTAGCTGGCTGTGGCCAAGAAGTAGCTACAACCTTGCCCCTTGTCAGCTCTACTATATACCCGGGAATTCTCACAGAACATACAAATACACTTGTAGAAATATTGTCCTACAGTGTCTGCCAACCCTATACATGGTCTTGAGCACACTCCCTCCCGCATGGACATACCTAATAATTCAGCCTGTCTACCCATCTATCCACCCATATGTCAACGCTTGCCTTCACTGACAATGCTGTACTATATGTGCAAAAGTGTTCATCTTTGCTGAAGTGTGATCTTTTTTGTGAATTTGATTTTTCTACATTTTTCTCTTGCTCTGTGTTAGACTCTTGTGATTCCAGAATGGGTTTCAGAAAGAATAGATAAAAAAAATGGAAAGTAGTAAAACTAGAAAGTCTAACCTAGTGGGTTGGTTTGGAGAAGCTATGGCTTTCACATTTCAGAATTGTTTCGGTAAGGCTGTTCATCACTAGCCCTGTGTCTTCCAGGGTGGGACAGACCCTGGGAAAGGCCAATCCAACTGTAGAGAGATTCAGACAGAAGGACCATAATATTCAAGAAGTATAAAAATCTCTAAGCAGATAGCCCAGGGATCCAAGAAAAAATTATTGGAGATTCCAAAACCTAGTAGAATTTAGGGCTAGTGACAAACAATTCAAGTAAGCACTTAGCATCTAGAGATTTAATGGCATATTACAGTCACCACCTTAAGTTAAAGGGAGAGTTTAAGTTTAGTTTTTATATTAGGGAGAAGTTGTTTTATCATTAACTAAGAATTGTCCACAGCAGGCAATCGTCTCAGTTGAGGGGAGAGAAGAGGCAAAATTTTGGGGAAGACTGACTTAAGATAATGTTAGAAGTGAATTTTCAAAACCTAAGTACAACTTCTTAGCTAAGGGAAAGAAGATTTTTTGATTAAAAGAAATAGCTAAGGAGTGAATACTACTATAACTATTGAGCTTTTTTTTTGGCTTCTTAGCAGGATTGGTATGAGCACTGTAGAGGGTTTATATCTAAAAATAGGTAGTTAAGTGGACCAGCTGGGAACTAGGGGTCGAGATGGTGTTACTGGGAACTGTCAAGATAGTTAGTATTGTCAAGGTATCATAAGTGATAGCATATTGACTGAGTTTTCATAATGATGTAATATAAATAGACTCCTTAATTTTCCTATGGTTACCTTTCCTCTTTCTGATCGATCAAGAATTTTGTACTTAACTCAAATATTTGCATATAATAGGTATTGAAAAGGTGGGGACCATGTCTTACTTATTTTTGTATCTTGGTGCCTAGCATAGTTCTTGGCATTATTATGCCCTTAATATTTGTGAAATAAAATGAACTGAACTAATGGACAAAGATTCATCTTAGGATGTAGGATGTGAATCAGAAATAGGATGATGATGAATTGGAAGGATCAAAGTATTTTTTACTAGCTGTATTAAAACATGAACTTACTTTTTATGCAAAAATACATATGACCTATACTATTTTACAGAAAATGAAATGGTGAAGTTAGATGACTTTATAAGTGCTCTCACCAAGGAGCGAAGTTCTCCCAAGTGTGCTGGTAGGTATGAAATTTATTTTAAAATGATTTATGGAAAAACCCCTTAGGTTGAGAAGAGCTAAGTTCAATAGAACTGGGTTTGCTTTTGGATAGATTCTTTTAGTATATGTGCTGCCAAAGCGAGCACTGGATAGATTCTTAATAGCCCCATGATCCTTAGGCAAACTGTTTAGTAATTTTTTTCTTAACTTGCTGTATCAAATAGCTAACTTCCCTACCTCATAGATTGTCATGTGGATTTTACAAGCTGCAAAGTGCTGCACAAATGTACAGTAATGTTAATGATGATAATAAGATCAAATAGATAATTATTCCCAGTGATTAGTAACTGATGGATGATTTGATTTTTTTATAAAGAGCTTGTTTGAATAAAACATGAGTTTTGTTTCATCTTTGGTTTAGAACATTTTTAAAACAGTGTTATTGAGGTTTAATTTAATTTGCATACATAAAGGTAAAACTGAAACAGTTCAAATGTCCGTTAACTGGTGGGCTATCAACCAAATGGAGTATATCCATACAATATAATACTATTTAGCAATACAAAGACATGAACACACTACAACATGAAAAATATTACACCATAAATTCACCTAAAAACTGTGCAAAGTGAAGGAAGCTAGGCACAAAACACTACTTATTATATGATTCCATTTATAGTCAGTGTGCAGAAAGGGCAAATTTATAGAGACTGAAAGCACATCAGTGGTTGGCTAGGGATGAAATTGGAGATTAACAGTCAATGGGCATGAGGGAATTTGGAGAGTGACAGAAATGTTATAAAGTTAGATTGTGATGATGGTTACATACTCCATAATTTACTAACAATCAGTGACTGGATTAGTTTTATGTATGTAAATGATACCTTAATAAAACTGTTTCTGCTACAGAGAAATGGATTACTAGAGAATTTTTAGTTGTTGGGGTATTGAATGGAGAAATTTAAATTTTTCTATGTATATTCAGTGCACTTAAATTGATGCTTCCTTAGCTGCAGAGACTATGATAAAGTCATGTGCTATATTTTTGAGTCTTAATTTTGAAATATATTTATTTTCACTATTATTGAAGATTCTGCCTGTACTTTTAGTATATTACATTTCTGAAGTGATCTATATTTTTGCCAATTTAGTGTTAGAACTAAAATTCATCTTATTTATTACTGACATTTTCCTTTGAATTTCCATTTTAAATACTTGTTGACATATTGCTTTATTTTTAGTGTTGTCGGATGTCATTAAAGCCATTGATAAAATTAAAGATAACAGTGTTGATTATGAGGATCTGAGTACTTGCCTTCAAAATTTTGGAGTTTATCTTTCTAAGCCAGAATTTGAGAAGATCAAAGACTTGACTGAAGTTGATGGTAAGTGTGGTACATTTTCAGGCAAATTAGATTGACACATCTGAAAGGAGGGTCAGTTGGAATTATTTTCCTCAGAATAATGATGTAATTTTTTACTAGAAAATACTCTATATAAGTTAAACCAATACTGAAAAGTTCAAAAAATACTCTAAAGTATGGAAAAAATTCATTCAAAATCATAATATATAGAAATAACCAATATTAATAGTCTTTTCAGACATATTTCCTTAAGCAAAGATGCAAATAAAAAGAAAGCAGGATTTTTGATCTTGTTGTTTGACAGATAAAAATCAAGTCAGAAAACATTAATCGGACAAAGGATCCTTTATTATATCAAATCACACAAGCCCTAATGAAGGGCTTGTAGCATCCTGTAAAGCTTTTGTACTCCATGGCTCAGAAATTCCTCTCTTACTTATAAATCCCAGAATATCTCTTGCACTTACATACCAGGAGACATGCTCGAGAATGTTAATGACAGACTGATTTTAATAGCAAAAACAAAAATAAATAAATAAAAACAGAAACTCCCAAAAGTTCAGCAACAGAATGTATAAATTGTGGTGTATTCATGTAACAAAAAACTATACAATAGTAAAAATGAACTGTAGTTGTATATGAAAGTAAGGATGTGTCTTAGAAATATAATATTTCTAAAGGAAATAAAGGAAGTCTTAGCTTATGTATAGTATGATACCAATTTCTATAAAGCTCAAAAATAAGAGAATTACAGAATTCTGTTTGAGATTATATATATATAAAGCAAGAGCTTGTAAATTAAAAAAAATATTTGGTAATGTTCTCTTTGTGGGGGAAGAAGGAGAATGAAGTGGGAAGGGGCAGATACAATGCTATTGGTAATGTTTTTCTGTTGGGTGGTGGGTTCACATTTGTATATTTTATTGTCATGTTTCATAATTCATGTTTGTTAAAAATCTTATGTATCAAATATATGTTATAAAAATTAAGGGAATCATTTATTTATTACTTTAGAAAGTTACATATTCCCATGAGGGAATATTAAATTTTCATTAATGTTAAAATTTTCCAGACATTTTCAAGGTCATTTATTTTGATGCCTCCAAAAATTTGGCTATGAGCACAAAGTAATTTGGTGGTCCTTGAAGTAAACTGCTCAAAGGAATATTTCAGTCTCTACTGGGAATAGGTTATGCTTTATCTTTTACAATTGCTTGAGATTTTTTTTCTCAGTGGGATAAACAAAAGACTAGGGTTATCAAAGCTCATCTTATCTGTGGAAAGCCTTTGTGTGGCCTTACAAAATTCTTAGTATTTTCTTAATCCATTCTATCATTGGGATATTATGAGGCATTATATATTACAAAGGGAAGATATTGTTGAAGTATCACATGGCTATTAAAAGGTTTATTCATTTCACTAGTATACTGGGGTAGACATCCCAGTGTGAGACTAAGTAGCCTGATGTAAAAGAAAATAGGAGTCAGGAGAGCTTGCTTATCATCTCTGTCTTGCATTGCCTCTGTGACCTTGCAACAAAGTCACATTATCATAGAAATTATTATTAATTTGTAAAAGAGCATATGTACTTCACCTACATATCCTACTGAGTTGTTGTAAGGCCAAGGCAAGATAATGTACGTTAAAAGTTAAGAAAGTTGTGGAAGAGAACATAATGATTTTGATCAGTTTTCTTGTTTTTCAGTGTTTACTTTTTGCCCATAAGTAGAATTGCATTTTTCCTTTACATCTATTATTTGTATTGACCAGTATTAGTTGGTGGCTATAATTATGCTAGTTCTATATTCCTGAATATATAACTTATTTTTACATAAATCAGTATTGGTCATAATAATTTAATACTTAATGATACTGAAGAAAATGTGTTTCTCCCTTAGAAATGAAAAAAGTGAATTTTAAAGAGTTTGTTGATAATATGATGAAGAACACGGAACGCTTCTCTGAAAAATTATGTAAGAACATCATGTGTTGTGCTTTATGTGGATCAAACTGTTTGACAGGCTTTAGAAGAGTGAAGATACTACAAGAGCTAGATAGATAACCTTATAGGTCATCAGTCAAATAAATGCCTGGGTTACTGCTGCTATGTTTGGCCTTAATCATGTCCATTGAAAAAAAACACTGCTGTCTAGTTGGTTCTGACTCATAGTCACCCCTCCTTGGGTTTCTGAGGTGGTTCTCTACGGAAGTAGATTGCCCAGTCTTCCTTCTGAGGAGTGGTTTTGAACCACCAGCCTTCTGGTTAGCAGTCAAATACCTTAGGCACTACGCCATCAGGGCTCCATTATCTACCCCTAATTCAACAACAACTTTTATGTGCACGGAAATTGAAAGCCGGTGTCATCTTTCTTTTCATCCTCACACTTTATTATAGAGAGCTAGAACCAAGTATATGAGATTCATTTTTCGGAGGAGTTAAAATGTCTTCCCATTTTGAGAAAGTAATGCCATCTAGTGGCTATAGTTGAACACCAACATGCAGAATTTCTGGTTTCAGCTGTTTGCATTTCTTTCCCTCTTCCAATTTATTCAGTAACATTTATTGAGCCAGTACTATGTACCAGGCTTTATGTTAAGCTGTGAATGTGCTAAGATGAAAAAGACAGGCGTTGCCACTAAGAAGCTCACTGTAAAGAAATATAAGGTCATATGTATATTTAAAATAGAACAAAAACGTGATACTTTATTGGGTGAAGTTAGTACCTTAGAAATTGGGGTTAAAAATAATCATTGTGTTATTTTGTGCTTACATGTTGGACAATAGTGGATTTTAAGTAACAAACAATTATTTTTACCTTACAATTTAAATTTAAATCAGCTTAATTTGTCTTCTCAAGGGAGGGTATACAATAGATAAATTGAGTGAAAAGACTATTTGTGTTGTCAAAGTCACTTAATTTTTCCTAGAAATTTCAATTCCATGGAAATCAAAATTTTATTAGCACAGAGCTATATAATATATTATCTTATTGATATCTGTAGTTATATTTTCTTTCACGTTCTTACTATTTTATACTTATATTTACTTCCTTTCCTTTTTCTTTATCAGGCTGCTCAGGAACATGGCTTATTTATGGGTTCTATATGCCTCATTGGGACCTTCCATCCATTTGCCTATTTATTTTCTCCTTATCCATCAGTCTCCTCCTGTTTTTACTTTTCCTCCTTATCCAGTTTAAATTCTCTGATCTATCTCTCCCCAATACTGCAAACTCCCCTGCCCCTATGTCCTTTTGTTGCATCTATCTGGCCAGACTTCTAATCCAGAATGAATCCAGTTATCTGCCTTCTGCTTGTGGCTAACAGCATTTCTGGAGAAAAATCACACAGCTAATTAGGCTGAGAAAGTAGCACTATAAAAAAAATCTTGATCAATGTCTGCTAACTCTCAATATGAAAAACCAAAACCAAACCCACTGCTGTCAAGTTGATTCGGAATCATAAACCATGTAGGACAGAGTAGAACTGCCGCATAGGGTTTCTAAGGCTGTAAATCTATGAAAACAGACTGCCGTATCTTTTTCCCACAGAGTACCTGGTAATTTCGGACCACTGACCTTTCGGTGAGCAACCAAGCACTTTAACCACTGTGCCACTAGGGCTCTTCTGACCCTAAATTAAAAAAAAAAAAAAAAAGCCAACTCATTGACCCTAAATACTACCCAGTAATCCTGTGACTGTCCGTTATGAAGCTAGCTCATTTTCCCACTCTCTCAAACAAGTATTTGAAAATCTTCTCCATTCCCCTCAAACATCCATTGCTGCCTTACACTCTACCCCTCGATCATTTAGAAGATAACTTTGCCTTTTTAGAGAAAGCAGAAGCTATCCGATAGGAACTACCACAAGATTTTTTTTTTTTAATGCTAAGTTTATAAATATATTTAAATCTATCTCATTTCCTTCTCCTCCTCTTTTGGCATAATGGAAGACCTCCCTTTTCCTACTATATGCCAGTTCTTCAATTCTCTGCTCTGGATTGCATCTCATTGCAGCAAAAATAGCAAAGTTAAAAAAAACCAACAAAACAACGAATGCTGGCCGGGCTGTGGAGAGATTGGAGCTCTCTTACACTGATGGTGGCAGTGTAAAATTATATAACCATTGTGGAAAATGGGTATGGCACATCCTTCAAAAGCTGGAAATAGAAATACTGTGTGATCCAGCAATCTCACTGCTAGGTGTATATCCTAGAGAAATAAGAGTCATGACATGAACATACATATGCACATCCATGTTCATCACAGCATTATTCACAATATCAAAAAGACAGAAACAACTTAAGTGCCCATAAACAAATGACTGGATAAAAAAACCATGGGACATACACACAATGTTGAAGAGTAGTGAGGACTCAGTGAAACACCTTGTAACTTAGATGAACCTGGAGGACGTTATGCTGAGTGATATAAGTCAATCACAAAAGGACAAATATTGTATGAGACCACTATTATAGAAAGTCAAGAAAGGGTTTATACACAGAAAAAACATTCTTTAATTGTCACTAGGGATGGGAGGGGAAGGGAGTGTAAATCACTAATTGGAGAGTAGACGTGCATTAACTTGGGTAAAGGGAAAGGCAATATACAATAAGGGGGAAGGCAGCACATGACCAAGACAAAGGAAGACAGTAAGAGGTACACGAGAGTAAAAGATAACAAAGGTAAATACTATTATGTACACAATCCTGCAGTAATAATAACAATATCTACAAGTAGATACATAGGTAGACATGCAAGCTGAGCAGATGTGGGGAGATGAATATGAGTATATATATGTTCGGCAGAGAACATTTTTATGTGTGTATTTGTATGTGCTGCAAGTATGTCCAAGGATATAGTAGAGCATAAAGGGGACAAAGTTCTGAAAACTTCTTAGCCATAATCAGACACCTTGAGTGCATGAGTCACTGGGCTCGGGGACTTAGAACTACTACTGCCTCACTGGACGTCTAGATCAATTGGCATAACACAGTCCACAAGGAAAGTGTTCTGCATCTTATGGTGAGTAGCACCTGGGGTCTTAAAAGCTTGCGAGTGGCCATCTGGATGTAACTGTTGGTTTGTTCCCATCTGGAGGGAAAAAGAATGAAGAAAATCAAAGATGTGAGGAAATAATTACTCCAAAGGACTAATGGACCAATGGACTAATGGACAGTGTTCACTGCCCTGAGACGAGAAGAACTAGATTGTGTGTAGCTACCATGACCAAATACTCTGATCAGGATCACAATAGAAGTTCCTGGTCATAGGGGAAGAAAAAAATATGTAGAAAAAAGTTCAAAATCATAAAGAAAGACCAGACTTACTATCTCATAGAGACTGGTGGAACCCCTGTGACTGTGGGATCAACTTTTCAGCGAAACAACAGAGAAGCATATGAAGTGTAGGGAGGACCATGCTCCTCACTACAATCAGCCGTATGAGACAAAAATGGAAGGATTTGCCCCAAAACACAGCTCAGGAAGCAGGAAGGGGCAGGAAAGAAGGACAAATGGAAATGGGGAACACAAAGAGGAAGTAGGAATACTGATACATTGTGGAAATTGGAGTTAATGTCACAAAACAAGATGTGCAGAAACTGTTGAATGGAAAACTAATTTGCTCTGTAAACTTTCAGCCAAATTGTCAAAGATAGAAGGTAGGAGCAGATCATGGGTATTTTAAGTGTCTGGCTAAGGATTTTATATGTTACTTGGTAGATATGAAATCCTTAAAATTAATAAGTAGGGTAGTGAGATGATTTGAGTTGCATTGGTACATGAGATGCACGAGATGGAGGAAGAATCTAGGATTTCTTACTAACTATTACTCTGGATAAACCACTTAATCTATTTGGATGTAAGTAATCATTATCTACATAATGATGACTTTGTATTAGATAATATCTAAGATTCTCTTTGGGCTTAGAATTTTATTTAACCATTCACTCATCCAGTAAATAATTATCAAGTACATACTTTGTGCTAGACACTGAGCTAAGCCCAGGGGACACAGTGGTGAGCAAAGCATATGGTTTTTTTTTTTTTTTAGGATTTGGGTGAAGATTTACAGAGTAAATTCACTTTTCATACAGCAGTTCACATATACTTTGTCTCATGTCATTGACCAAAATTTACAATGCAGCAGCTCCCCTCCCACTTCCTCCCCATAGTTACCTCCTCCCAGTGTCCATCCCTTCATACTCTTCTGCACCCTGAGCTATCTCCCTGTGCATAAGCAGCCCTTCCTTCTCCCATGATTGTTCTCTCCAGGGCGTGTGTCTACTTGAGGTAAATGTTTAACTCACATGCCTGTACTTTGTTTGGCTGGAAACCACAGGTGTGGGTTCAATTCCAGACCTGAAGGGCAGCTAGGGGCCATAGTCTCAGTGGTTACACCAGGCTCTATTGGACTAGCAAACCTGGTCCCCACTTTCTTTCTTTTTTTTTTTTTTTTGCCTCCAAATGATTTTGAGTTTTGTTCCACATTGTTCTCCCTCTTTATGCAGGATCTCCTACATCCCTTCCAAGTGGATGGCAGTGGTAGCTGGGCACCATCTAGTTCTTCTGGTCTCATGGTTGTATAGGTTGCAGATCGGATGGTGTACCAGTCGCTAGGACTGATTGTTTCCATTAATTTTGGTTTTCTTCTTTCTTCTTGATGAGGAGAGACCCGTTGTTGCATCTAGATGGCAGCTTCCTAGCTTTTAAGGTCCCAGTCGCTACTCGCCAAAGTAGTAGGTGGAACAATGTTTTGTATAGTATGTTATGCCAATTGAGCTTGATGTCCCCTGTGACCATGGTCCCAAGCCCGCAGGACCAACTACTCGGTCCCTCTGGGTAGCTGGCTGTGACCAAGCAATGACCATAACCTTGCCCCTTGTCAGCTCTACTATACACCTGGGAATTCTGATCATTCACATGAACTTATAGGCCCATTGTCTGCCAACCCTATATATGATCTTGGATACACTCTCCATTTAGACATACCTAATTGTTTAGCTTGTTCACTTATCTATCCGTCCATATACCCATGTTTGCAAAGCATATGGTTTTAACCCTCATAGGAGCAGATGGCTTCACTTGCAAATTCTACCAAACATTTAAAGAAGAATTTACACAAATTCTTCTGGAAAATAGAAGAGGAGAGAATAATCCCTAACTCATTCTATGAGCCCAGCATTACTCTGACACCAAAGCCAACCAGACAGGATAAGAAATGAAAACAATAGACCAATGACTAACATTAATATAGATGCAAATATTCTCAATAAAATAATAATGATCCTAATCCAACAACATTTTAAAAGGATTATACACCATGGCCAACTAGGATTTATCATAAGAATGCAAGGATGGTTCAACATTGCAAGACCAATCAGTTAATAGAATGAAGGAAAAGAACAGCATGATCATCTCAATTGATAGAAAAGGTGTTTGACAAAATCTAATATCCTTTCATGATGAAAGCATTTAGTAAACCAGGAATAGAAGGGAAATTCTGTAAGATGATAAAGAGCATTTATGAAAATTTTACCACTAATATCATAATCAGTGGTGAAAGACTGAAACCTTTCTACTTAAGATCAGAAAAAAGAAAAGTATGGCCACTTCACCACTGCTACTCAACATTGTGTTGAAAATTCTACCAGAGCAATTAGGTGAGAAGAAAAAATAAAAGGCAACCAAATAGGAAGGAAGAAGTAAAAATATCTCTATTTTCAGATAAGAAAATTCCAAAGAATCCACAAGAAAGCTACTAGAGCTAATAAATGAATTCAGCAAAGTTGTGGGGCTCAAGGTGTATATGAAGAAATCAGTTGTGCCTTACACACCAGCACTGAACACTCCATAAAGCAAATTAAGAAAACCATTTGTTTTATGACAGCATCTAAAAGAATAAAATACCTAGGAATAAGTTTAACCAAAGAGAACTTAAAGGTGAAAGAACTGTACATTGAAAAAAACAACAAAATGTTGCTGAAAGAAATCAAAGGAGATCTAAATAAATGGAAACACATTCTGTTTTCATGTATTAGAAGACTTAATATTGTTAAGGTGTCAGTACTACTCAAAGTGATATACTGATTCAACACAATCCTCATCAAAGTTCCAACAGCTATTTCAGCATAAATGGAAAAGCTGCTCCTCAGATTTATATGGAATTACTAGGGATCCCGAAATAGCCAAAACAATCTTGAAAAAAAGTAGGAGCCATACCTCTCAGTTTAAGAATATATTACAAAGCTACAATAATCAAAACAGTTTGGTACTGGTATAAAGATTGATATATAGACCAATAGACTAGAATTGGGAGTCCAAAAATAAAACCACACATTTGTGGTCAATTGATTTTCAATAAAGGTGCCAAATCCATTCAATGGGGAAAAGAATAGTGTCTTCAAAAAACAGTGTTGGAACAACTGGATCTCCACATGCAGAAGAATAAACCTGACATATACCTTATACTATGTATGATAATTAATTAAAAATGGATCAATGACCCAACAACAAGTGGTAGAAGAAAACAAAACTATACGGACTGAATTATGTCCTCCTAAAATATTTATGGAAGTCCTCAGTCCCATTCTCTGGTGTATTGTATTCTGTTAGAATTAAAGTATGTATTGAAGTCCCAGCCCCTGCACCTGTGGACCTGTGGATGTGATCCTTTTTGTAAACAGGAGTTTTGTTTTGTTATGTTAATGTACTCATACTGGAGTAGTGGTTGTTAGGTGCTATTGAGTTGGTTCTAACTCCAAGCTACCTCATTTACAACAGAATGAAACACTGCCTGGTCCTCAGCCATCCTCACAATCATGGCTGTGCTTTTGCTCATCATTGCAGCCATTGTGTCATTGCATCTTGTTGAAGGTTTTCCTCTGACCCTCTACTTTACCAAACATGATGTCTTTCTCCAGGGAACGGTCCTTCCTGATAACATGACCAAAGAATGTGAGATGTAGTTGTGCCATACTCACTTCCTAGTAGCATTCCAGCTGTATTTCTACCAAGACAGATTAGTTCATTCTTCTGGCAGTCCATGGTATAATCAATATTCTTTGCCAACACCCTAATTCAGAGGCATCAATTCTTCTTTGGTCTTCCTTATCACTGTCCAGCTTTTGCATGCATATGAAGCAATTGGATACCATGGCTTTGGGTGAGGCTCACCTTCGTCCTCAAGGAAACATCTTTGCTTTTGAACATTTAAAAGGTCTTTTGCAGCAGATTTGCCCAATGCAATGTGACATTTAATTTCTTGACCACAGCTTCTATGGTAATTGATTGAAAATTCATTCTGGATTTGGTATAGCAGATATTTTATATATGATCTTTTTGATCTTTGCATATTTAGCCTATAATTTTCCTTTTTCCTATTCTTTTCTTGTTTTTTATTTCATACTTATATTTGCCTCACAAAATGAGTAAGGGAGGTTGTTTGCATAAGACAAAAAAAACCAAACCCACTGCCGTGGAGTCGGATCCAACTCATAGAGACCTCTCCTTGGGTTTCCAAGGCAGTATCACTACAGAAGTAGATTGCCCAGTCTTCCTTCCGAAGAATGGCTGGTGGGTTTGAACCACCAGCCTTCTGGTTAGCAGTCAAATACCTTAGGCACTGTGCCACCAGAGCTCCTTTGCATAAGACAAAGACTTATAAAATTTGCCTTCAAGGCTTGCTATTTTTAGAAAATAATGTGTATTTTATATTTTTGACTGTTGACTCAGTATTTTTAATATATATGTCATTTTAAGTTTCATATTGCTTCTTGAGGCAGTTTTGGTAGTTTATATATTTCTAGGAAATTATACATTTCTTAAGTTTTTAAATTTATTGACGTACTTCATTGTATTGTTAGAATTAAAAAAACTCTATTCTAGGCATACAAAGGCATATGGGACCGCACCCACAAATACATAAAGGTTTAACAGAGGCTTTTTCTACCTATGTATTTATATGTGCTTCAGATATATCCAGGATGTCGTAGAGCATACAGGGGATAAAGTTATGTAAATGTCTTTGTCATAACCAAACACTGTGAGGGAATAACTTGCTAGGTATTGAGGCTCAGGACCATAATCTTGGGGGATATATATTTGTCCACAAAGACAATGTTCTTCATCCTACTTCATGCACTGCTGTTGAGTCAGTTCTGACTCATAGCGACCCCCACTGGGTTTCCAAGGCAGTAATTCTTTATAGACATAGATTGTCTCATCTTCCTTCTGTGGAGCGGCTGGTGGGTTTGACTGTTTAGCTTTGACTGTTTAGCACTCAAATGTTTTAGGCACTGTGCCACCAGAGCTCCTAACTGTGCCAGTACTGTTATATTTATTAACTCCATCAATTTAATATCATTTCAACTCTATTATTATGTTTATTTTATGGATGAGAAAACTAAGGCACAGAGGTTTCAAAATAACCTCTTAAGGCCATACAGCTAGTATGTAGTAAAAATTTGAACTCAGGTTTGGTTTCAGAGGCATCACTTGAGGCAAGTGCGCAGTTAATGTATCTCCCTCATGTCTGGCCTTCTGGGGATTGCCTTTTCTTTTGAGCTTAGCACCCAGTTACCTAGGGCCCAAAATTGAGGAGTCATTCTTGATCCCTTTTTTCCCTCGTGGCCCTAGCCCTACTCCTACTCCCCTTATCCAGTCCATTATCAAATAGTATTTTTATTGATATTTTTAAATACAGAATGAAATGTGGTTTGGTTTGGAGTTTAAGGGAGATCGGGCTAGCCTCAGTCTCTTCTCTCTTTAAAAGCACTCATTCAGATCTTTGTCCTTGCTACTCCATACTAGCTTTTTACAAAATGCTCAGTCTTGTGTAGCTAAATCCAGTGGTCAGTTTTTAGTCTTCATCTTGTTTCACATCTAGCAGCTTTTAATATGTTTCTTTCTTGAAAATTTATCTTCAGTGTGTTTTCTGTGACACTGTAATCTCTTAATTTCCTGCCCTTTTATTGGTCTCTCCTTTTCAGTCTTATTTGCTGGCTGCTTTTCTGGCTGCCCTTTAAATATTAGCATGACCCCAGACTCCATCCTCAGTCCCTTTCTCTAACTAATGCTTTTCCTGAATCTACATTCTTTTGACTCCTAATCTATCTCAGTGTGCATAAAGAAGAACTCTTGTTGTCCATCAAACATGTTCTTTCTACAGCCTTTCTTATCTCAGATATTGACACAACTGTATACCCAGTTTGTTCAGGCCTCAAACCTAGCAGTTCTCTTCTTCTGTCATGGTCCCACCCCCCTCAGCCTCTCTTCAATTCATCACTAAATATTTACAGCTTAAATCTCAAAATGCATGCTGAATTTGTCCACTTCTCTGTCTCGTCTTTCTTTGAACAACTACAGTGGCTTTTTGTCTGATTTCCTAGAGTCCATTCTCTCTATAGCAGCAAAGCAATCTTTTATACATTCATAATAAGGTAATTCCACTCTCTTGCTTAAAAACCCTCCAAAGCTTTTCTTTTGTAATTGTAGTAAAAAATCTCAGCTTCTCTTCAAGGTCTGCAGGAGTAGATTGAGGAGGAAGCAGGAGGCAGGGAAGAATTTAGGGGGGAGATATAAAACAAAAGCTATTTAAGTCATGATTATATCAATTAGGAATGTTTGTTAATTGAGACTTTTGAATATCTATAATTCAAAGAAAATTGTTCTTTAAAATGATTGCTCAGGATGAAATATTTTAGAATCCTCAAAGATGCATTAAATTTGATGTTTAATGTTTTTTCTTCTTTTATTGTGTTAAAAATATTTATAATACAACATTTGCTAATTCCTTTTTTACATGTGTAATTCAGTGACATCGATTACATTAACCATGCTGTGCAAACATCACCAATGTTGTTGTTGTTGTTGTTGTTAAGTGCCGTCGAGTCGTTTCCGACTCATAAAGACCCCATGCACAGCAGAACAAAACACTGCCTGATCCCGCGCCAGTCCCACAATCCCTGCTATACTTGAGTCCATCATTGCAACAACCATGTCAATCCATCTTGTTGAAGGCCTCCCCCTCTTTCGTCGACCCTCCACCCTACCAAGCATGACAT
>NW_006921605.1:20862167-20865215 GCF_000298275.1 Orycteropus afer afer | reverse complement strand
ATTTATTGTGATGCTGCTCATTGGTCCATTTGTGAGGATTTTTGTTTTCTTTATATTGAGACGTAATCCATACTGCAGACTGTATTCTTCAACCTTCATCAGTAGGTGCCTTAAGTCATATTTATAATACAACATTTGCTAATTCCTTTTTTACATGTACAATTCAGTGACATCGATTACATTAACCATGCTGTGCAAACATCACCAATAGCCATTGCTAAATTTTCCATTACCATAAACTGATACATAATACTTTCTAAATAATGACTTCTTCCCTCCTGCCCTGGCAACCACTAAAAAATTGATCTCTATCCATTTGTCTGTTTTATATATTTCATCAAAGTGGGATCATACAATATTTAACATTTTGTGTTTCACTTACTTCACTTAGCATCAGCTATCCTAGTGGGGTGAAGTGGTATTTCATTGCAGTTAGTGTTAGATATTTTGTTGTCTTTTGATATTTGAAAATGAGGAATTATATTTGTTATTGCTCTTAACCAGAAGAACCCAATTCTTGACTAGTTCAGATAACAGTTTATTGTATTAACTGCTTGCCTAAGGATGTTGTAAAACTTGAGTTCTGTTGACCCTTGTGTTCTGTTGACCCTTTAGTATTGCCTGATGCTATTGAAAACCTCAACAATCTCAACAAAGAGAAGATCCATGTTTCTGACCTGTGGGATTTTCTGTCTAGTTTGAATAGTAACTTGAAAAATGATGAATTCTTAGATGCACTGAAACTAGCAACAGCTGATGGTGGGTATTCCAAATATTAAAATTAAAAAAGTATACAAGAATATAGATTTATCTTCTGTCAACCTTTATTTGTCCTTTTATATTTGGTGAGAGAGAATGTTGCAGATGATTAAAAAGCCATTATATATATGTAAGAAACATAAAGAAAGTTCAAATAGTTTTTCCTGTAGAAAAAAATATTAATATCTAATTTTTATTACTCTAAACGGGTCAACAATGTAACAAGTACCTTCAGGCTGTGTAGTATATTACTGTGTAGTATATTACTCAAAATGGCACACCCAAGTGAACACAGAGGGGATGATTAGGAAATATTCAGAGATCTATCCAGGTTTTATCCAAGTGTTACAGTAATAACACTACTTGGGATATCCATTCTATTTTGTTGAAATAGATTGTACTTAATTTTCTAAGGAAACTCATCTTCTGTTGGTTACTATCTCTTAACAAGGAAAAAAAAGTCAAAATTTTTTTTCTTTTACCCATTCATCTGTCAGAGGGGATTTAGGTTGTTTCCACCTTTTGGCTATTGTGTACAGTGTTGCTCTGAACACTGAAGCATTAAATGTCTGTTTATAGGGATGAAAAATTTGGTAACAGATACTCACAATGGTTGTACATGATTAATGTAATCAGTATCACTTAATTGTACATGCGTAAAATATTGACTTGGCAAATATTGTGTTATATATATATTTACCACAAGACAAAAAGAAAGTGGAAAACATTTTTTGTTGTATATATTAAAAAAATGCTAAAACTAAGTTTTTCTTGCAGAAGATGACAAAGTACAGTTTGCAGAAATGATAAAGAATATGTATGATGCCTCAAGGTTAGATGGTAAGTCTTGCATTATTTGTGATTTATGAATTTACTTTCATTGGGTGGAAATCTTTTTTATTTTGTTTTATTTTTTAGTATTCCTGATAACAGCTGCTAATTTCTGGTTAACATGTCACATTGATCTGGTTGTAGACAGTCAGAACTTAACTTTTGATTAAAAGTTGACAGTTTCTGTAATGAAACTGGGCTGAAACTGAGCATTGTCCCTGAGCTTGAATTGTAGCCTGGTGTTTCCTTAATAAACCCCATAATGTATGAGTTCTTTGTGGCCAACTGCAGTGAATTATTGAACCCAGCAGAAAGGTGGTGGGTGCTGTGGGAGGAACGGTTGGTGTCAGGGTTGATGAAAGGGCTGGAGGTAGGCAGTATGTTTGGCCTCACAGGAATAGGCCTTGGGCTGTTGATGGTGATTCTGTCTTCCTCTTATGGGATTAGAGGAGGTTGGAAGATGCGGCCTCCCTGCCCCTTTAGCACATACTTAACCATATTTAATCTTCACACCAACCTTGTGAGGTAGATGCTATTATTCAGTTTTAGAAATAAGACTAATGACGTTTATAGAAGAAGTTAAGTAGTAATAATTTACTTGGGATCACACAGCTAATCAGAGGAGAAACTAGGATTTGAATTCAGATTTGACTTAACCACTGTCTCCTTTTAGAGGGCTGAAAGTGAAGCAGAATTCCAGATGATATGGTACAGTTGGGTCCTGGTAGAACTGAAAAGGAAAGATATGAATGAGAACTTGTGAATCTCGTGTTTTACGTTTTACATTTCTCATGATTTTGTAATTTGTTTCACCTCTCTCAGGATGGATTAATTTTTTGTTTGCTTCCATTAGAGTTCCATGGCAAAATAAGTACTTAATAAAACCAAAGCCAAAACTCACTGCCATTGAGTTGCTATAGATTCATGGCGACCCCCATTGGGTTTCCAAGGCTGTACGTAAAGCTTGACAGAAGTGGATCACTTCATCTTTCTTCCACAGAGTAGCTGGTGGGTTCAACCACCAACTTTTTGGTTAGCAGCCAAATGTCTTAACCAGTATTTCACTAGAGGATGACTGTTAAGTACTTAATATAATTACAATAAAAAGCTAAGTCATCAGTGTCATTTTTTAACAATTTGCTAGTTTTATACTAGCACCAGAGAAAACATGACAGAGCAAGAATCCCATGCATATTGTGCTGCTGGCCATAGAATCCCTAAGGGTTAGATTCCGTGCTAAGATTTCTTACACCTCAACTCAGGATGTGATAATAAACCATGGACTGCCACTGACAAAAGTCTTTAGTGATGGCTATTTTTTTTTTTAATTCCTACATTAGTTCAATTACCAAATAACATTTCTGTTTATTTCTAGAATTAAAGGAAGTTGTCTTTGCCCTCAACTTGCTTGAAGGTGACATGGTAGCTGGGAAGAACTTGGAAGACTTTCTAGAAAAT
>NW_006921605.1:20845001-20846421 GCF_000298275.1 Orycteropus afer afer | reverse complement strand
AACTGTGAAGTAATATTAGTAGAATCAATGTAGATCTAAGCTTCTATTATGATGTTCTTTCCAAGTGACCTCCATGAAGGAAGTGTAATGAAACAATTTTCAAAATATGGAAACATACCCAATGATTTGATTTTGAGCTTGAGTGAGAAATGGAGTGGGAAATGGTGTGGATAAAAAATTAAAAAACCCGTTGATGATTATCTTTTATTTTTTAAAATTGGTCTGGGATCAGCAGAACTCCCCTGCTTGGTTGCATGGGTTGTGCCTTGCATAAAGGTGCCTGGTTGAGAGAGTTTGAGTGGAGGCTGAAAGGTATCCCATATTCTATCTACTGTGCTCACTAAACCTTGAACCCCCCTGATGGATTGCAACCTCTCTGAGGAGAGTGCACTTTGTCTAATTGCACTTTGTTGTAATTTATGCAAAGGAGAGAGAGTCTTTTTCTAGCTCACACAAAAGCATACTGTAGATTAGCAGACGCACTGGGGATCAAGAGCTTTAGCATCAGATGTTAGCCTTTAATTGTTCTCCTCATTAGTTGACAGAAATCTTTAAACATTCTATTCCGTAGTGATACCGCCTCGGAAACCCAAGGAGGGGTCGCTATGAGTCGGATCCGACTCCACAGCAGTGGGGTTTGGTTTATATGTAAAAAAAAACCAAACTTTTAAGTTTCTGAAGCGGTATCACTATGGAAGTAGATCGTCTAATCTTCCTTCCGAGGAGTGGCTGGTGGTTTGAACTGCCAGCCTTCTGGTTAGCAGTCAGATGCCTTAGGCACTATGCTACCAGAGCTCCTTCTATGTGTAAAGGGTATAACTATTATTTAAGAGACATATAGCTCACTTAGTTAATGGATGAAATGACTCAGAGTGGATCTTATTAAAATATATACCAATAACCCCTTATATTCTCTTTACCATGAAATTTTCTTTTTAAAATATTGCTTGAAATAAGTGGGTATTCAGTTATAAATAGAAAAGATTTTTCTTTTTTATAGAGATTTTGGTTCAGATAGTTAATTTGTAGGTTTACCTATAGTAAACTATGGACAATTATTCTGCACAATAATGTCTTAGATATATTAGTTTTTCCTTTCAGAGATTAAAGAAGCTGCACGTGTCTTGACATGTGTTGATAATGGCAGAGTTAGTATACCTAACTTGGAGTATGCCCTGAAAAATTTGAATATCAATTTAACTGAGGAGGAGTTGAATGAAGCTCTTAAAAGTTGTGGCATCAATGGTGAGTATTTTTGGTTTTAATTGCTTTAGAGGCTCTTTGATTAATATAAAGATCAACATATACAATTTGTAGAGATTAGAAGATACTAGTAAATATTTCACAACCCGTAAAGACTTATTTTTAAAGAAACAAGAATACAAGTTGTGATGAGATGGGAAAAAGTTGTGATCCCTTA